>NC_091291.1:86983209-87300957 GCF_032444005.1 Ranitomeya imitator
TTTGAACGATACCATTGACTTGAACATATCGTGTACTAGAAAACGGGAAAACAAATTCCAAGTGCGGTGAAATTGCAAAAAAAGTGCAATCCCACAGTTGTTAATTGTTTTGCTTTTTTACTAGGTTCACTAAATGCTAAGACTGGCCTGCCATTAGGATTTTCCAGGTCATTACGAGTTCATAGACACCAAACATGTAAGGCTACGTGCACACGTTGCGGATTCTCTGCGGATCTGCAGCGCTTTTTGAGGTGCAGAAACGCTGCAGATCCGCAATTGATTTACAGTACAATGTAAATCAATGAGAAAAAAAAAATGCTGTGCACACTTTGCGGAAAATGCGCTGCGGAAACGCTGTGGTTTAAAAGAAGTAGCATGTCATTTCTTTTTTGTGAATCTGCAGCATTTTTGTACCCATTCCATTATAGAAAAACGCAGGGGTAAAAAACGCACAAAAAATCAGCAAGAAAACCGCAGCAAAAACGCACAAAAAACGCTGTGGAACTGCACAAAAAACGCGACAAATCTGCAGGTGTGTTTTCTGCCAGGAGAGGCAGAACCCGCACCAGAAATTCCTAAGCCTAATCCGCAATGTGTGCACATAGCCTAAAGGTGCTTTTTTTTATCTAAGTGATGAAAAAAAAATCCAAACTTTGTTTAAAAAAAAGGCTTATTTTTTGCTGACGTTTTTATTGATACCATTTTTGTGCAGATACGCTCTTTTGATCACCCGTTATTGCATTTTAATGCAATGTCGTGGCGACCCACAAAACATAATTCTGGCATTTTTACTTTTTTTCTCGCTATGCCTTTTAGCGATCAGGTTAATCCTTTTTTTATTGATAGATCGGGCGATTCTGAACTTGGCGATACCAAATATAGGTATGTTTGTTTTTTATCGTTTTATTTTGAATTGGGCAAAGGGGGGGTGATTTGAACTTTTATATTTTTATTTTTTTATATATTTTTAAAAACAATTTTTTTTACTTTTGGCATCCTTCAATAGTCTCCATAGGAGACTAGAAGCTGCCATAACCGATTGTCTCTACTACATACAGGCGATGATCAGATCGCCTGAATGTAGAAGAATTACTCACTTACTTTGAGCGCCGACCACCGGGCGGTGCTCATAGCAAACCGGCATTGACGACCATAGAGGTCTGCAGGTGGTTTTCCTTTTTGGATGCTGCCCTTCCCGGTGAAAGACCTGGCTATTTATTGCTTGCGTTGAGAAACACGTGATGGTGTCTCCGCGGCTTTTCTGCATGCATTTGCATATTTCCCATAAGGGATGGGAGCAGTGTTCTGGATCACTGCGTTGAGAAACACGTGATGGTGTCTCCGCGGTGTTGGATGTTTTGATCTCCCCGAGGTCATTCATCCTTATGTTTATAGTCCTTTCCTCACTGGCATCTCTGGCCCATAGGATATTCCATCTGGCTTCACAGTTTCCATGAGCCCCATCCCGGCTCCCTCATGCGTTTCTCCATCAAACTTCCACTTGTTGGAAGGAATAAAGTCACTTTTCCCAGTGCCTAGTTCAGTCCATTGGTTACGGAAATGTCCACTGAAGACAGTTGCCAACGTTCTCATACTGCCAAACATTTCATACTTCTCGTGTCCTCCAGCCCTTTGGCCTTAAACTCCTGCTAACACTTTTTCTATCTCAGATCAAATCTCCAACCTTCATCAGTCTGACTAAAACCAGAAAGTTTTCTCTTTATTACCTGCCCCTGCCCCCTCCCATGCTGGGGCTAATCCCGAACATTTAGCTTTACCCTAACTTTTGCAATTAACTTTCTACTTCCGATATCTAATGTCCGCACAACTTAATCTTTCCCTTTCTAAACTTAATCCCTATGTCCTTTGTCGTACCGATGTTCTTTCCCTAAATACTATACATCAGTCACTTTACACATTATTCATTAATCACACTGTATTACAGTTACCGTATTACTTAGTGCCTACAGATCTCTATGCGGATTCACATATCTTACCATTCACAAAAATTCAATAATGTCACACACTTTGTATAGATACTGTCTTAAGAAGGAGAGTCATATGACATTCCCTGTCACAGCCGTACACTTCTATGGGAACATGCCTCTATAAATATAGCATTTGATGGAGGATACATTGATTTTCTTGCCAACTTCGTAGAAAATTAAAGAAAAAAAACCCTCTGTATATCACCATATAAAATGTAGGGTATGGCAACGATCCCATATATGATACCGCTTTTAGACTCCGATTAGAGCTCTGTACCAAACAGAGCTTTAACACAGCTTGGCACATGAGCCCAAAGATCTTTTAAATCAAGATAACTTGCATTACTCCTTTAATCACTTTAATACTGTGTATATGTGGTTTTATCTCTCCAAATGAAGTTCTTGCTAAGAATCACAAGTTTTACAATTTCTTAAATCGAGATATGATCAGAGGCATAAAATAAATACAACATGAAAATGATGTTTCTTCTGGATTTTTATATTGAGTGTTTTGTTATGTTATGTTTGTAATTATGTTGTCAACTTAACATCAGATAAAAAGAGAAGTAAAAGATAAAGAAAATGCTGGTATTCTCCAGGGAAAAAACAGTAAAATATTGCAGAAAACTTGTCCACGGCTCAAGTTTAAAGTTGTTGTTTTCAAGTTTATTCACTCTCATTATGGAAAGCCAAACATTATTTCTAAATAAAAAGAAAAGTCTAGAAATAATTTAATAAAATGAGACATGAGAAACTTTGAATATTTAATTTGGCAGCATATTTTTACCCCTTTCCGACATCGGGCATAATAATAAGCCGATGACGGATATCCTCCATTTGATGTGGGCTCTGGACGTGAGCCCATATCTTTTCCTGCACATGTCAGCTGATTTGCCGCTAACAGCCATTAGAGGAATCACGATCTTCCCGCGGCTGTTAACCAGTTAAATACCACTGTCAAACCCTTAGAGCGGCATTTAACACGTACTTCCTGCAAGTGCTATGGAACACCAGAAGTTGTTCCATGAAAGACCTGGCTATTTATTGCTTGTGTTGAGAAACACGTGATGGTGTCTCCGCGGCTTTTCTGCATGCATTTGCATATTTCCCATAAGGGATGGGGGCAGTGTTCTGGATCACTGCGTTGAGAAACACGTGATGGTGTCTCCGCGGTGTTGGATGTTTTGATCTCCCCGAGGTCATTCATCCTTATGTTTATAGTCCTTTTACTAGGCACTGCTCCTAATAGCCAGTTTCCTACTCCACACTGATGAGGGGCAAATACCCCAAAACAGCTGTCTGTGGATGGATACCATGTTTTGGCATAGATGGTTTTCCTTTTTGGATGCTGCCCTTCCCGTGGTTGTTCCTTCCCGGTGAAAGACCTGGCTATTTATTGCTTGCGTTGAGAAACACGTGAGGGGGTCTCCGCGGCTTTTCTACATGCATTTGCGTATTTCCCATAAGGGATGGGGGCAGTGTTCTGGATCACTGCGTTGAGAAACACGTGATGGTGTCTTCGCGGTGTTGGATGTTTTGATCTCCCCGAGGTCATTCATCCTTATGTTTATAGTCCTTTTACTAGGCACTGCTCCTAATAGCCAGTTTCCTACTCCACACTGATGAGGGGCAAATACTCCGAAACAGCTGTCTGTGGATGGATACCATGTTTTGGCATAGGTGGTTTTCCTTTTTGGATGCTGCCCTTCTCGTGGTTGTTCCTTCCCGGTGAAAGACCTGGCTATTTATTGCTTGCATTGAGAAAAACGTGGCTTTTCTACATGCAGTGAGGAAAGGGATGGCTCAGGTGGAACAAACAGAGAATGTGGTTAAGTATTGTGCTGTAACTACAATTGAACTCAAGATGCTAAGTAAAGTTTAACTGTTTGCTAAGAAGTGAGTGTCCCTTGATTTGTGTGTGGATGTTCCTTTATCCGGAATCATGGAGACACAGGAGGTGTGCACCTAAAAAGTGAGTGTACTGCACCACATACACAGCACATGGGAATCAGAATACTGCTTATTTGTAAGGTGCAAGGGTGTTGTAGCAAAGTACTCCATTGCAAATAAGTACAACTCTGTGCACCTTACAGAAGCACCACTATTGGAGAAAAATTTTATATAAGTAGTAATGGACATACCCAAATGGTAAAGTTCATTGTTTGTACTGGACACCTAGTGTCCATATATGGACCCCAAAGATGGACCTTTCCTAGAAGTTTGTGTTACTGTTTGAGTTCGGCAGCCTGAAAAAAGCATGTTGAAAGGCTGCAATCAACAAGCTTTTCCAGTGTGTGCACTTGCGGCTCAATCACAGCCATGTTAGGTATTGGCATGGCTGTGATTGGCCGGTGCACTGTTTAAAAAATAAATAAATAGTAAAAAAAGAAATGGGGTCTCCCCTATTCTTGATTAACAATGCAAGTAAAGCTGGCAGATGCAGCTTCAGCCCTCAGCTGTTAGCTTTATCTTGGCTAATTATCAAAAATAGAGGTATCCCTTCAATGTTTTTTGTTTAAGTCTTTAAATAAATAATTTAAAAACATGGTATAGTGTTCCCCCCATTTTTGATAACCAGCCAAGCTAAAGCAGACAGCTGGGGGCTGGTATTCTCAGACTGGGAAGGGGCTATGGTTATTGGCCTTCCCAGCCTAAAAATAGCAGCCTGCAGCTTCCCCAGAAAAGGTGCATCCATTAGACGTGCCAATTCTGGAGCTTTGTCCTGCTCTTCCCACTTACCCTGTTGCGGTGGCAAGTGGGGTAATAGTTTTGAGGTTGATGTCAGCTGTTTTATGTTCATTCACACAAAATGTTACCGCTCAGCCTGGCACTTTGCAAAGTAGATCACCCCTTTAGAGAAACATGCTAGGAATTGTCTAATTGTAAATGTTTGAGTCTTAATTAATGTTTGAATTATTGAATTCCTTACTTTTCACAAAATTAGTGTAGGCTTTGCACAGCGACAGAATCCATGGATGTAGATGAGAGTAGTACTCATCATCCGTCAGTTATGGCCGAAAGTATCGGGACCCTTGAAATTGTTCAATAAAATTAAGTATTTCCCACAGAAATTTTTTCAATTACACGTTTTGTTATTGGACATCATTTCACACAAAATTACAAAAATGAGTCCTACAAAATTGTTGGTAACCTCAACTTAATATTTGGTTGCACACCTTTGCCCATCAGCAAGTTTCTTAACTCTCAATTGAAATGTTTGACCGCTTTTCTTTTGCAAACTGCTCCAGGTCTCTCATATTTGAAGAGTGCCTTCTCCCCACAGCAATTTTAAGATCTCTCCACAGGTTTTTCACAGGGATTTAGATTTAGGCTTTGTTGGTCACTTTAGAACTCTCCAACGTTTTGATTCCATCCATTTCTGGGTGCTTCTTGAAGTATGTATCATTGACCTTCTGGAAGACCCACGACCTAGGACACAATCACAGCTTCAGATTTCACGATGCCATGTACACAGTCAAGGCATCCAGTGCCAGAGACAGCATAAAAAAACCGAAACATCTTTGATAATCCACTATATTTGACGGAAGGTACTATGTTCTTCACTTTGATGTCCTCATTCTGTTTTTCGTAGAAAGATGTGCTTTACCAAAAAAGCTCTATCTTGGTCTAATCTGTCCACCATATGCTTTCTCCCTTGAGAAAGCGGCACGGTGTTGCCGCAAAACGCGCGTCGGGGTCCATCTTCCTGCTGTCCCCCCTCTACGCCCCCCCCACTCGTAAGCCTGGCCCATGTATATCAGACTCCTTTTACTTGCTATGGGATTCAGTGATACTTAACATTTTTGGGGGAAGCCTGCGTTATGACTATATATCTTGTTGAGCTTGCTTGCCTAGTGTAAATCATTTGTCATTTAGACATTACTAGATTATGGGGTTTCCCTCTTTGGGGCGTTTTGGGTGGCTCCTCAGCATTTTGATTGGCATCATCTTGTGAGTGTGTTACTTTATGGTACAAACAATTTTAACTTTTATATGGATTATTAATAATTAAAATAAAATATGTTGCTTATTTTTCATCAATGCTCCGCATTTTCTCCTTATTTACAATATGCTTTCTCATAAGGATTTTCGCTTACCCATTTACGTTTTGGCAAATTGCAGTCTAGCTTTTTTATGTATCTGTGTCAGCAGTGGGGTCCTCCTTGGTCTCCTGCCATAGGGTTTCAATTCATTCTAATGTCGACAAATAGTTCTTGCTGACACTGATGAACCCCGAGCCTTCAGGACAGCTTAGATTTTGTTCCGAACTTGATTAAGAAGATGGACTTGTAACCTTAAGATTGTTGATAGTTTTCAGCAATTTTGGTTCTTAAGTCCTCAGACAGTTCTCATCTTCTCTTTCTGTTCTCCATGCTTAGTGTGGAACATAGACACACAATGCAAAGAATGAGTCGAATTTTCCTCTTTTTATCTGGTTTCATGTATGATTATATTGTCCACACCTGTTACTTCCCACTGGTGAGTTCAGACGAGCATCGCATTCTGGAAACAAAGTTGTTTACCCACAATTTTGGAAAGGTGCCCAACATTTTGTCTGGCCCATTTTGGGGGTTTTATATGAAATGATGTCCAATTTGCCTTTCTTTTTTTCTGCTTTTTTTGTGTTGTTCCAATACACACAAAGGAAATATGCCTGTGCATAACAAAACATGTAATTGCAGTAATTTTCTAGGAGAAATTCACAAATTGTCTCTTCGGAGAGGAAGAGAACTAGAACTCTAATGCCACCTATTGGAAGTAGCAATTCTAGGAGAAATTCTTAATTTTCTGCAACAATTTCAAGGTTGCCAACACTTTTGGCTAAATCTATTTCTATGCAATGGAACTAGTAGGTTATTATAGTGATAGTGGTATGTGGTGTGGTAAGTGTCCAATTAAAGTACTGTATATAATTAGATCAAGTATGCGTGAAAAAGAATAAATGATTTATGCTGTAATATACTGTTATGCTTGGAGGTCCCTTTTTTTTTTTTGGTAAGTTTGTATCTGGATACAGATATAGCCAATCCAGCGCTCACTTTTTAGATCTAAATATCTTTATAGACAACTAATATATTACAGCTAAAAGTTACAACAAACCAGTGGACTCATATAGTTACAGTGGGGAAAATAAATATTTGATACACTGCGGATTTTACAAGTTTTTCCCACCTACAAAGAATGGAGATGTATGTAATTTTGATCGTAGGTACACTTCAACTGTGAGAAACAGAATCTAAAAATAAAAACAGAAAATCAGGTTGTATAATTTTTAAATAACTAAATTGCTTTTCATTTTATTGCATGAAATAAGTATTTGTTCACCTACCAACGAGCAAGAATTCTGGCTTTCACAGACCTGTTAGTTTTTCTTTAAGAAGCATCCTACTCTGCACTCATTACCTGTATTAATTGCAGCTGTTTGAACTCGTTACTTGGATAAAAGACACCTGTCCACAAACTCAACTAGCACACTCCAACCTCTCTGCCATGGACAAGACCAAACAGCTGTTACAAAATTGTAGACCTAAACAAGTCTGGGATGGGCTGCAGGACAATAGGCAACCAGCTTGGTGAGAAGACAATAACTGGCACAATTATTAGAAAGACAAGATGACTGTCAATCTTCCTCGATCTGGGGCTCCATGCAATATCTCACCTCATTGGGTAAGGATGATTCTGAGAAAGGTAAGGGTACCGTCACACTATACGATTTACCTACGATCACGACCAGCGATATGACCTGGCCGTGATCGTAGGTAAATCGTAGTGTGGTCGCTGGAGAGCTGTCACACAGACCGCTCTCCAGCGACCAACGATGCCGAGGTACCCGGGTAACCAGGGTAAACATCGGGTTACTAAGCGCAGGACCGCGCTTAGTAACCCGATGTTTACCCTGGTTATCAGCGTAAAAAAACAAACAAACAGCACATACTTACATTCTGGTGTCCGCCTGGTCCCTTGCCGTCTGCTTCCCTCTGCTTCCCGCACTCACTGCCGGCCGTAAAGTGAAAGTGAAAGCACAGCACACGTCACCGCTGTGCTCTGCTTTCACTTTACGGCCGGCAGTCAGTGAGTGCGGGAAGCAGAGGGAAGCAGACGGCAAGGGACCTGACGGACACCAGAATGTAAGTATGTGCTGTTTTTTTTTTTTACATTTACGCTTGTAACCAGGGTAAACATCGGGTTACTAAGCGCGGTCCTGCGCTTAGTAACCCGATGTTTACCCTGGTTACAAGCGAACGCATCGCTAGATCGGTGTCACACACACCGATCTAGCGATGACAGCGGGAGATCCAGCGACGAAAGAATGTTCCATACGATCTGCTACGACGTACGATTCTCAGCAGGATCCCTGATCGCTGCTGCGTGTCAGACACAGCGATATCGTATGGATATCGCTGGAACATCACGAATCGTACAGTCGTAGCGATCGAAATGGGACTGTGTGACAGTACCCTAAGGAATCAGCTCAGAACTACAAGGGAGGTGTAATGACCAGGCCGAATGCTCCCTGTTATCCTCCCCCACGCGATGTACGCAGCCAAAGGAATTATGACACACAGCGGGTTGGGGATAACAGTTGCTTTTACTTCAGCAGGAACGGGAATTATAACTAAGAACAAATCAGGAACAGTCTCTCATGAGTAGTCCACGGCAAATACAGTTCACACTTAGATGCTGAGATGTGATTGGGGTCTGGACCTTTAAGAGCACTGGACGGTGTCTTCTATTATTATACAGAAGGAGGTAGACGCAGCTATTAGAGGTTATAGACCTGCACTCGGGGTTAGCTCTACAGTGTGTCACAGGGCAGGTGAATGTAAAAACTGTGGTGAATCCAGTCAGAAAGACTTTAGGATGATGTCTGTACAGGTTAGAGAGGGACCTCAGGTTCTTAGGCCTGCAGGAGATCTTGGGGTAAAAACAGCCTCCACATATGTTCTGCTCTCACTGCAGACATCCCTCAGACTAAAGAACATTCTAGACTTGCCTGCTCCTCCTATTGACCTTGTGACTAGGAGCTGGCCAATAGGACACCGAATTCACATCTCAGATCCTAACAAAACAATAATTATGAGTCATTGTACACTTTCACCATTAGATGGTGTCATAACGCAGCAAATCAGAAATGCATTGCATCTAAAATGGAGGTGACTAGAAATGGAGAATTACAGCTCACAAATGCAGTGAATAATGTAGAGGGGCAGTTAAAGAGTGAACAGTAGTGTGCAGAAGCCACTCACAATCCAGGATTACTTAAAGGGACTGACACACTCTGGACTGGGTCACTACAGATGAGCTTGTCAATGACCTGAAGAGAGCTGAGACCACAGTCTCAAACATTACCATTAGTAACACACTATGACGTCATGGATTAAAATCCTGCAGGGCACGCAAGGTCCCCATGCTCACGACAGTACATGTCCAGGCCCATTTGACATATGCCAATAACCATCTGGATGATCCAGATGAGGTATGGGAGAAGATGATGTGGTCAGATGAGACCAAAATAGAACTTTTTGGTATCAAATACACTCGCCATGTTTGGAGGAAGACAGCCTTAAAACCTGAAAGATCTGGAGAAGATCTGTATGGAGGAGTGGGACAAAATTCCTGCTACAGTGTGTGCAAACTTGGGCAAGAACTACAGAAAAGGTCTGACGTTTGTAATTGCAAACAAATATTTCTGTACCAAATATTCAATTCTGTTTTTCTTTTGTATCAAATACATATTTCATGCAATAAAATGAAAAATAATTATGTATCAATTATACAATGTGATTTTCTGGAATTCTGTTAAAGATTTTTTCTCTCACAGTTGAAGAGTACCTTCAGAAAAAACTACAGACCTCTCCATTCTTTGTAGGTGGGAAAACTTGCAAAATAGGTGTAACAGATTGGGTGATGACACCACTGTGCTATGATCCAAGGAGAGCCTGGAAGGCGTGACTAGGTGCCTCCCTATGTCCAACCTCGGATGCATGACAGCTGGCGATATCACGATCCAAGGATAGACGAGGGAGACGGAACTAGAAATCATAAATTCTATGGGTACCAACAAATTTCCTATTCACAGCTATGTCACATGTCACACTAAGGGGGTAATTTATGCAATTATTTGCCCATGTGGAAAAATGTATTTGGGTCGAACTGAAAGAACTCTATCAGAACACATGAGGAAGCATGCATGTAATATTAAAAGGAGGTTTAAGGGTTGTGCCCTGGCCTGACATTTGTCTACTGTACTTAATGGCTTATCTAGAGGAAAAAGTATTATAGGGTTGGAACAAATTTTGTTAGAATGGAGGGGGGAGAAATTATTTTGCCAAAATGGCCCAGGCTGAATTCAAGTGGATTTTCAGTTTGAATACTCATGTTCCTCAGTGGTCTATATTATGACTAGTGTTGAGCATTCCGATACCGCAAGTATCGGGTATCGGCCGATATTTGCAGTATCGGAATTCCGATACCGAGTTCCGATATTTTAGTGATATCGGGAATCGGTATCGGGATTAAGATTCATGTGTAAAATAAAGAATAAAAATAAAAAATATTGATATACTTACCCTCGGACGCGCCCTGGTTGTCACCGCTGCAACCGCCATGCTTCCGTTCCTAAGAATGAGCACGTTAAGGACTTTCGATGATGTCGCGGCTTGTGATTGGTCGCAAAGCGGTCATGTGACCGCTCACGCGACCAATCACAAGCCGCGATGTCATCGAAGGTCCTTAACGCGCTCATTCCTAAGAATGAGCGCGTTAAGGACCTTCGATGACGTCACGGCTTGTGATTGGTCGCGTGAGCGGTCACATGACCGCTCAGCGACTAATCACAAGCCGCGACATCATTGAAGGTCCTTAACGCGCTCATTCTTAGAAAGGGAAGCATGGCGGTTGCAGCGGTGACAACCAGGGCGCGTCCGAGGGTAAGTATATCAATATTTTTTATTTTTATTCTTTATTTTACACATGAATATGGATCCCAGGGCCTGAAGGAGAGTTTCCTCTCCTTCAGACCCTGGGAACCATAGAGGATACCTTCCGATATTTGTGTCCCATTGACTTGTATTGGTATCGGATATCAGTATCGGCGATATTCGATATTTTTCGGATATCGGCCGATAACATCCGATACCGATACTTTCAAATATCGGACGGTATCGCTCAACACTAATTATGACATACAGCTGTTTGCTTTTCATTAAACATATTTCTTTGAACTATTGATGCTATTCTTATCATTAACTTTGTTATCAATGTGTCCTTTATATATTTAAACATATGTGTTTTTCTATGTGACCCCCCTTTTTGTCATTTTTGATTTTTATGCATCCATTTTACTTCTTTATATTATTATTGGTTTTAACCCCTTAGCTCCTGAATCCGCCCTCAGTCTGTACTCTTCCACACCCAGATTAGAAAGGAGTTGTAGTGTACCATAATACACCAGCCAGACTAACAAGGTAATATGGACAGAGATAAAGGAAAATACCAATCATACAAACATACACACATAAAGAACAGAGATAAACATCAGGGAATGACGGATGAGGTTACACCAAAGTAGGAGAAGAAAAGGAATTATCACACACTCAAAACCCTGGACCACTTGGAAAAGTCTGTTCCTTTTCTGGTTATATCCGTCAGAGGTTTGGCCACTACTAAAAAGTTTTTGATGAACTTATGGAAGTAGTTGGCAAAACCCAAAAACCTTTGTAATACCTTCAAATCCTCAGGATGATAAAACATATCCTAGAAAACTGATCTCCTCCACCGAAAACATACATTTTGCTGGTTTGACAAATAATTTATTGTCTCTTAGTTTCTGTAAGATCTGCCGGACATGTGCCTGATGTGACTCAAGGTCAGGTGAATAAACTAATATGTCGTCAAGTTAAATAAATAGGGCAGCACACTGCAGCGCCAAAACATGCAAACTTGAAAAAACGAAATTTGAACTGCATTACTGCACTAGAAATATGAAAAATGAGAGCTTTTAGCGCACAAAAATGGCCAATTTTATGTGTACCTCGTAGCCACGTTAAGGCATCTCTCTTATACGAGGTCCTACGTTTGACCTACCTCACTGAGAATAAACGTCTCCATCTGAATGGGTACATGTAAAAACCTCTTCTTGGACTCAAATTCTCTCTCTATGTGGAGGGGTATTGGACCTACTATAATTAAAACACCTGAAGCTAGGAGGCGGGGAGTGCACGATCAGAAGGCTAGAGAATACATTTCAAAAACCTGACCTGCACATCCAAACATAGACTGAGTGTGAACAGGTGCTGAACCCAGAGTCGCCAACTCGTATATAGTTAAATAAATAGGGCAGCACACTGCAGCGCCAAAACATGCAAACTTGAAAAAACGAAATTTGAACTGCATTACTGCACTAGAAATATGAAAAATGAGAGCTTTTAGCGCACAAAAATGGCCAATTTTATGTGTACCTCGTAGCCACGTTAAGGCATCTCTCTTATACGAGGTCCTACGTTTGACCTACCTCACTGAGAATAAACGTCTCCATCTGAATGCGTACATGTAAAAACCTCTTCTTGGACTCAAATTCTCTCTCTATGTGGAGGGGTATTGGACCTACTATAATTAAAACACCTGAAGCTAGGAGGCGGGGAGTGCACGATCAGAAGGCTAGAGAATACATTTCAAAAACCTGACCTGCACATCCAAACATAGACTGAGTGTGAACAGGTGCTGAACCCAGAGTCGCCAACTCGTATATAGTTAAATAAATAGGGCAGCATACTGCAGCGCCAAAACATGCAAACTTGAAAAAACGAAATTTGAACTGCATTACTGCACTAGAAATATGAAAAATGAGAGCTTTTAGCGCACAAAAATGGCCAATTTTATGTGTACCTCGTAGCCACGTTAAGGCATCTCTCTTATACGAGGTCCTACGTTTGACCTACCTCACTGAGAATAAACGTCTCCATCTGAATGGGTACATGTAAAAACCTCTTCTTGGACTCAAATTCTCTCTCTATGTGGAGGGGTATTGGACCTACTATAATTAAAACACCTGAAGCTAGGAGGCGGGGAGTGCACGATAAGAAGGCTAGAGTATACATTTCAAAAACCTGACCTGCACATCCAAACATAGACTGAGTGTGAACAGGTGCTGAACCCAGAGTCGCCAACTCGTATATAGTTAAATAAATAGGGCAGCACACTGCAGCGCCAAAACATGCAAACTTGAAAAAACGAAATTTGAACTGCATTACTGCACTAGAAATATGAAAAATGAGAGCTTTTAGCGCACAAAAATGGCCAATTTTATGTGTACCTCGTAGCCACGTTAAGGCATCTCTCTTATACGAGGTCCTACGTTTGACCTACCTCACTGAGAATAAACGTCTCCATCTGAATGGGTACATGTAAAAACCTCTTCTTGGACTCAAATTCTCTCTCTATGTGGAGGGGTATTGGACCTACTATAATTAAAACACCTGAAGCTAGGAGGCGGGGAGTGCACGATCAGAAGGCTAGAGAATACATTTCAAAAACCTGACCTGCACATCCAAACATAGACTGAGTGTGAACAGGTGCTGAACCCAGAGTCGCCAACTCGTATATAGTTAAATAAATAGGGCAGCACACTGCAGCGCCAAAACATGCAAACTTGAAAAAACGAAATTTGAACTGCATTACTGCACTAGAAATATGAAAAATGAGAGCTTTTAGCGCACAAAAATAACCAATTTTATGTGTACCTCGTAGCCACGTTAAGGCATCTCTCTTATACGAGGTCCTACTTTTGACCTACCTCACTGAGAATAAACGTCTCCATCTGAATGGAGGCGGGGAGTGCACGATCAATTGGCCATTTTTGTGCGCTAAAAGCTCTCACTTTTCATATTTCTAGTGCAGTAATGCAGTTCAAATTTCGTTTTTTCAAGTTTGCATGTTTTGGCGCTGCAGTGTGCTGCCCTATTTATTTAACTATATACGAGTTGGCGACTCTGGGTTCAGCATCTGTTCACACTCAGTCTATGTTTGGATGTGCAGGTCAGGTTTTTGAAATGTATTCTCTAGCCTTCTGATCGTGCACTCCCCGCCTCCTAGCTTCAGGTGTTTTAATTATAGTAGGTCCAATACCCCTCCACATAGAGAGAGAATTTGAGTCCAAGAAGAGGTTTTTACATGTACCCATTCAGATGGAGACGTTTATTCTCAGTGAGGTAGGTCAAACGTAGGACCTCGTATAAGAGAGATGCCTTAACGTGGCTACGAGGTACACATAAAATTGGCCATTTTTGTGCGCTAAAAGCTCTCATTTTTCATATTTCTAGTGCAGTAATGCAGTTCAAATTTCGTTTTTTCAAGTTTGCATGTTTTGGCGCTGAAGTGTGCTGCCCTATTTATTTAACTATATACGAGTTGGCGACTCTGGGTTCAGCACCTGTTCACACTCAGTCTATGTTTGGATGTGCAGGTCAGGTTTTTGAAATGTATTCTCTAGCCTTCTGATCGTGCACTCCCCGCCTCCTAGCTTCAGGTGTTTTAATTATAGTAGGTCCAATTCCCCTCCACATAGAGAGAGAATTTGAGTCCAAGAAGAGGTTTTTACATGTACCCATTCAGATGGAGACGTTTATTCTCAGTGAGGTAGGTCAAACGTAGGACCTCGTATAAGAGAGATGCCTTAACGTGGCTACGAGGTACACATAAAATTGGCCATTTTTGTGCGCTAAAAGCTCTCATTTTTCATATTTCTAGTGCAGTAATGCAGTTCAAATTTCGTTTTTTCAAGTTTGCATGTTTTGGCGCTGCAGTGTGCTGCCCTATTTATTTAACTATATACGAGTTGGCGACTCTGGGTTCAGCACCTGTTCACACTCAGTCTATGTTTGGATGTGCAGGTCAGGTTTTTGAAATGTATTCTCTAGCCTTCTGATCGTGCACTCCCCGCCTTCTAGCTTCAGGTGTTTTAATTATAGTAGGTCCAATACCCCTCCACATAGAGAGAGAATTTGAGTCCAAGAAGAGGTTTTTACATGTACCCATTCAGATGGAGACGTTTATTCTCAGTGAGGTAGGTCAAACGTAGGACCTCGTATAAGAGAGATGCCTTAACGTGGCTACGAGGTACACATAAAATTGGCCATTTTTGTGCGCTAAAAGCTCTCATTTTTCATATTTCTAGTGCAGTAATGCAGTTCAAATTTCGTTTTTTCAAGTTTGCATGTTTTGGCGCTGCAGTGTGCTGCCCTATTTATTTAACTATATACGAGTTGGCGACTCTGGGTTCAGCACCTGTTCACACTCAGTCTATGTTTGGATGTGCAGGTCAGGTTTTTGAAATGTAATATGTCGTCAAGATAGGTTATTACCACAAATCTACCTACCAGGTGACTAAAGATGTAATTTACAAAGTGCTGAAAGACGGCGGGAGCATTAGTCAACCCAAATGGAATCACAAGGTTCTCAAAGTGTCTTTCAGGCGTATTGAATGTTGTCTTCCTTTCATCCCCTTCTTTAATATGAATCAGATTATACACCCCCTGAGATCCAGTTTAAAAAAACCATTTTGCTGCCACAAACTGCAAACTGATGAAAGAGGTCTGGGATGAGAGGGAGCAGATACGGATCCCGGACCGTGATCTGATTGAGTTTGTGAAAATCTAGGTATGGGATAACACCCCCATGTTTCTCCTTTAAAAGGACAAACCCAGCAGCAATGGGGAATGAGAATGGCCTGATATAGTTCACCAAACGTTCTGTGATACAGTCCTTCATGGCTTGTGTCTCTGGAGCAGAGATATTATATAATCTGCTCTTTGGCAGCTTGGTCCCAGGGACAAGATTAACTGCACAATCATAAGGACGATGGGGAGGAAGTTCTTGGCAACCCTGCGCTGAAAACAGATCCCCAAAGTCAGACAGGTATTTAGGCATAGACTCGGTATCCACTCTTGCAAGCCAGGTGCCCAAGCAGTGTCCTTGACAATATTCACTCCACTTTACCATTTCCCGTGTCTGCCAATCTACCACAGGGTTGTGCATAGTGAGACAAGGAAGTCCAAGAACCAAAGGAGAGGGTAGACCCTTTAGCACATAAGAGTCAATGCCTTCTGTAATCATGGCCCCAACCTGTAGATATAAAATTTTGACGACTTGAGCAGAATACCCCTGTCTCAAGGGTGCAGAGTTGATGGAGATTAATGATATAGATCTGGACAGTGTACGTTGTTTGAGGCCCTGGACCTGGGCGAACCTAGCATTGATCAAGTTAAAACCCGCCTCACTGTCCAGAAAGGCATAGACCACCACCTTATTTTTGCCCAGATGAATTTTGTCAGGCAGAAAAAAGTGTGTCCTACCTACAGAGGATATATGTACACCCAGGTTGCTAACCATCCCGCAATCTGAGCTCCTTAGTTTTCCAGCTGCTGTTTACAGTGAGATAAGGAAGGACATGTGCCCACAAAATGGCCCTTTCTACCACAGTAAAAACATACTCCCCTTTGCAACGAACAACAGAGTTGTTTCCAGAATGAGTTGCCTCACCCATCTTCATAGGTTCCTCAGATGATTCAGACCAGGATTCCCTTGGCCCCGGACCTCCCGAACATTGGGGGGTCTCTTTATGTCTCTGGCGAAGATGGCGATCCACCGGGATAACCAGAGACATGGCCACCTCAAGGGAAACTGAAATCTCATACAGGGCTAAGGCATCCTTCACCCTTAGTGGCACAGAACTGGCTATGGAGTGGGGTCATTCCACTTGGTGTCAGTGGACCACATCCAAAACTTGAAGCAATACTCCTTAGCCGGCCGGTCTCTCTGCTGAAGCTGATGTAGTATGGACTAAGCCTGTGAGATGCAGTCGGGGTCATTGTATATATGACCCAGTGCCAGAAAAATTTCTTTCCACTGTCTGGAGCGGCTGAGAGTCTGACAGGAGAGAGAATGCCCATGCTTGGGAGTCACCCTTAAGGAGAAAGATCATTAGCCCCACCCATTGCAAGGACATAACCTGAAGTATAGCTAACAGGCCTTCCTGACGCCCCCAAAGAACCTCTCAGACAAAGCAATCTTGGGCTCCACTAAGGGTTGCCTGGGAGGCAAGGTCCCCAAACCTGATGTGTTAGGGTGCCGTAAAACAACAGTGCGCAGATCTGCCACCTCCAGGCTGAGCTGCTGCAGGTGCCCTGTCAGAGCAATGATAGGATCTATAATGGCCCAAGAAATTGTTTCGGTCAGAGCTAATGTTATGACTTTGTTGTCAGGTATCCCAGGTCCATGGGCTCTTTTCCTGTCCCTAATGCTAGGGGCACCCTAGATAGCCCTGTTACCTGGATTACTTCTGATGGTGAAGATGCCGGGTCCACGTACCTTGCCTTAGCTCCTAAATCTGCCCTCAGTCTCTATCCTTCCCCCACCCAGGGAACAGGGGAGTAGTAGTGTACCGTAATACATCAACCAGACTAACAATGTAATGTGAACAGGGATAAAGGAAAATACCAGTTATACAAATATACACACATAAACAACAAAGGTAAACACTGGAGAGTGGAGGATGGGGTTAAAACAAAGTAGGAGAAGAAAGGGAATTATCACACACTCAAAACCCAGCAACAGTCACAGATAAATCCACAAAATGCCTACTTTAATAACCACCAACAACAACCTCCAGCCATGCAGCATAAGCTACTCTGACAAAAGTGCTATCCAGGGCCCAGTTTATATAGGAGATGGGAGTGGCTAATAATGCACAGCTGAGAGTCTTAACCCAGGAAAGCTTCCAGGAGCTTTAACCTGAGCAGATTAACCCCTGCACTGCTAAAAGAAATTGACACGGTTTAATATGAAGGTGAAGTGCTTCTAACCAGTGCAGGAGTAGGAGACATCAGACGCTGCAGTCTTCTGGCACCTCTCTGTCGTGGTAAACACATGACGCTTGGTTTGAACTTGCTAAATCTAGCTAAAAGAAGGTTATAGTCTCCATTTAAAAGCCGATAGTAGATATCATGCTCTATGATTGGTGTCTCAAGCACACGGATCGGGAGATATACTGTATGTAGCTCCTGTGACTGTCAACTGTGGCTTACAGGGCACCAGAGCTCCATAGACATCCTCGGGATAGGAGAGAAGAAGGAGCTCACCAGCGCTCCTTAAAGGGAACCTGTCACCCCAAAAATCGCGGGTGAGGTAAGCCCACCGGCATCAGGGGCTTATCTACAGCATTCTGTAATGCTGTAGATAAGCCCCCGATGTTACCTGAAAGAGGAAAAAAAGACGTTAGATTATACTCACCCAGGGGCTGTCCCGCTGCTGGTCCGGTCGGATGGGTGTCTCTGGTCCGCTGAGGCACCTCCCATCTTCATTCCAAGACGTCCTCTTCTGATCTTCAGCCACGGCTTCGGCGCAGGCGTATTTTGTCTGCCCTGTTGAGGGCAGAGCAAAGTACTGCAGTGCGCAGGCGCCGGGCCTCTCTGACCTTTCCGGCGCCTGCGCACTGCAGTACTTTGCTCTGCCCTCAACAGGGCAGACAAAGTACGCCTGCGCCGGAGCCGTGGCTGAAGATCAGAAGAGGATGTCTTGGAATGAAGATGGGAGGTGCCGCAGCGGACCAGAGACGCCCATCCGACCGGACCAGCAGCGGGACCTGTTATGATCAGATGGCCTTGGAGCAGCATGAAATGACCTTCGCTGGAGCAGTGGTAACTTTACTGACCGCAATCCCTGATCCTATCACCACAACTAGCAGTAGCCGTGGGGTGTGCCTAACCAGACCTAGACACCTCGACACAGCCTAAGGACTAAATTGTTGTGAATTCTGTGGTCAAGCTCCCTCCTGTGGTCATGAGTGGTACTTCGGCTGGTTCTGTCTATGAGCTTCCTCTGGTGGATGTTAGTGGGGCTGCGGCTTCTGAGTTTTCTTCCTCAGGTGACGAGGTTAAGTCGTTAGGTGCTGCTCTATTTAACTCCACCTAGTTCTTTGTTCCTTCCCTCCAGTCAATGTTCCAGTATTGGTCTTGCTCTCTCCTGGATCATCCTTGTGGCCTGCCTTGACTGCATAAGCTAAGTTCTGCTTGTGTTTTTTGGTTTGCTATTTTTTCTGTCCAGCTTGCTATTTTGGTTTGTCTTGCTTGCTGGAAGCTCTGGGACGCAGAGGAAGCACCTCCGTACCGTTAGTCGGTGCGGAGGGTCTTTTTGCGCCCTCTGCGTGGTTGTTTGTAGGTTTTTGTGCTGACCGCAAAGCTATCTTTCCTGTCCTCGGTCTATTCAGTAAGTCGGGCCTCACTTTGCTAAAATCTATTTCATCTCTGTGTTTGTATTTTCATCTTTACTCAGAGTCATTATATGTGGGGGGCTGCCTTTTCCTTTGGGGAATTTCTCTGAGGCAAGGTAGGCTTATTTTTCTATCTTCAGGGCTAGCTAGTTTCTCAGGCTGTGCCCGAGGCGCCTAGGTCTGGTCAGGAGCGCTCCACGGCTACCTCTAGTGTGGTGTGATAGGATTAGGGATTGCGGTCAGCAGAGTTCCCACGTCTCAGAGCTCGTCCTATGTTATTAGTAGCTATCAGGTCACTTTGTGTGCTCTTAACCACCAGGTCCATTGTGTTTCTGAACCACCAGTTCATAACAGTACTGGAGGCACAAAGTACTAATGCTTCTCAATAGAGGGAAAAGAGAAGTTCTGAGACCATTTTTTTTTCTCTGCACTGTTTTGTCTTTCTTTTCCCCTAGACATTTGGGTGGTTCAGGACACAGGTGTAGTGATGGACATTAAAGGTCTGTTTTCTTGTGTGGATCATCTCACTGCAAGAGTACAAAATATTCAAGACATTGTGGTTCAGAAATCTATGTTAGAACCTAGAATTCCTATTCCTGACTTATTTTCTGGAGATAGAGCTAAGTTTCTGAATTTCAAAAATAATTGTAAACTGTTTCTGGCTTTGAAACCCCGCTCCTCTGGTGACCCAGTTCAACAAGTTAAGATCATTATTTCTTTATTACGAGGCGACCCGCAAGACTGGGCACTTTCCCTTGCGCCAGGAGATCCTGCATTATGCGATATTGATGCGTTTTTTCTGGCGCTCGGATTGCTGTATGATGAACCTAATTCAGTGGATCAGGCAGAGAAAAATTTGCTGGCTCTGTGTCAGGGTCAGGATGAGGTAGAGATATATTGTCAGAAGTTTAGGAAGTGGTCTGTGCTCACTCAATGGAATGAATGTGCGCTGGCAGCAATTTTCAGAAAGGGTCTCTCTGAAGCCCTTAAGGATGTCATGGTGGGATTTCCTATGCCTGCTGGTCTGAATGAGTCTATGTCTTTGGCCATTCAGATCGATCGACGCTTACATGAGCGTAAAAATGTGCACCATTTGGCGGTATTATCTGAGCATAAACCTGAGCCTATGCAATGTGATAGGACTTTGACCAGAGCTGAACGTCAAGAACACAGACGTCGGAATGGGCTGTGTTTTTATTCTGGTGATTCCACTCATGCTATCTCCGATTGTCCTAAGCGCACTAAGCGGTTCGCTAGGTCTGCCACAATTGGTACGGTAAAGTCGAAATTTCTTTTGTCCATTACTTTGATCTGCTCTTTGTCATCCTATTCTGTCATGGCATTTGTGGATTCAGGCGCTGCCCTGAATTTGATGGACTTGGACTTTGCTAGTCGCTGTGGGTTTTTCTTGGAGCCCTTGCAGTATCCAATTCCATTGAGAGGAATTGATGCTATGCCTTTGGCCAAGTATAAGCCTTAGTACTGGACCCAACTGACCATGTGCATGGCTCCTGCGCATCAGGAGGATATTCGCTTTTTGGTGTTGCATAATCTGCATGGTGTGGTCGTGTTGGGGTTGCCATGGCTACAAGTCCATAACCCAGTATTGGATTGGAAATCTATGTCTGTGTCCAGCTGGGGTTGTCAGGGGGTACATGGTGATGTTCCAGTTTTGTCTATTTCATCATCCACCCCTTCTGAGGTCCCAGAGTTCTTGTCGGATTACCGGGATGTATTTGATGAGCCCAAGTCCAGTGCCCTACCTCCGCATAGGGATTGCGATTGTGCTATCGATTTGATTCCTGGTAGTAAGTTTCCTAAGGGTCGACTGTTTAATTTGTCTGTGCCTGAGCACGCCGCTATGCGGAGTTACGTAAAGGAATCCTTGGAGAAGGGTCATATTCGCCCGTCGTCGTCGCCATTGGAAGCAGGGTTCTTTTTTGTTACGTTTGTCTTTTCATCTTAACTCACAGTCATTATATGTGGGGGCTGCCTTTTCCTTTGGGGATATTTCTCTGAGGCAAGGTAGGCTTATTTTCTATCTTCAGGCTAGCTAGTTTCTCAGGCCGTGCCGAGTTGCATAGGGAGCGTTAGGCGCAATCCACGGCTGCCTTTAGTGTGGTTGGAGAGGATTAGGGATTGCGGTCAACAGAGTTCCCACATCTCAGAGCTCGTTCTTGTTTTTTGGGTTATTGCCAGGTCACTGTATGTGCGCTGACCTCTATGTCCATTGTGGTACTGAATTACCTTTCATAACACACCACGCGATGCTTAGCTCCTTCAAGCCAATGACGCCACTCCTCGAATGCCCACTTCATGGCCAGCAACTCTCGATTGCCCACATCATAATTTCGCTCAGCAGACGAAAACTTCCTGGAAAAGAAGGCGCATGGTTTCATCACCGAGCAATCAGAACTTCTCTGCGACAAAACAGCCCCTGCTCCAATCTCAGAAGCATCAACCTCGACCTGGAATGGAAGCGAAACATCTGGTTGACACAACACAGGGGCAGAAGAAAAACAACGTTTCAACTCTTGAAAAGCTTCCACAGCAGCAGAAGACCAATTGACCACATCAGCACCTTTCTTGGTCAAATCGGTCAATGGTTTAGCAATACTAGAAAAATTGCAGATGAAGCGACGATAAAAATTAGCAAAGCCTAGGAACTTTTGCAGACTTTTCAGAGATGTCGGCTGAGTCCAATTATGGATGGCTTGGACCTCAACAGGGTCCATCTCGATAGTAGAAGGGGAAAAGATGAACCCCAAAAATGAAACCTTCGGGACACCAAAGAGACACTTTGATCCCTTCACAAACAAAGAATTAGCACGCAGGACCTGAAACACCGTTCTGACCTGCTTCACATGAGACTCCCAATCATCCGAGAAGATCAAAATGTCATCTAAGTACACAATCAGGAATTTATCCAGGTACTCTCGGAAGATGTCATGCATAAAGGACTGAAACACTGATGGAGCATTGGCAAGTCCGAATGGCATTACTAGATACTCAAAATGGCCCTCGGGCATATTAAATGCAGTTTTCCACTCATCGCCTCGCTTAATACGCACAAGATTATACGCACCACGAAGATCTATCTTGGTGAACCAACTAGCCCCCTTAATGCGAGCAAACAAATCAGATAATAATGGCAAAGGGTACTGAAATTTAACCGTGATCTTATTTAGAAGGCGGTAATCTATACAAGGTCTCAGTGAACCATCCTTCTTGGCTACAAAAAAAAACCCTGCTCCTAATGGCGACGATGACGGGCGAATATGCCCCTTCTCCAAAGACTCCTTCACATAACTCCGCATAGCGGCGTGCTCAGGCACAGATAAATTAAACAGTCGACCTTTTGGGAATTTACTACCAGGAATCAAATCGATAGCACAGTCACAATCCCTATGCGGAGGTAGGGTATCGGACTTGGGCTCATCAAATAAATCCCGGTAATCAGACAAGAACTCAGGAACATCAGAAGGGGTGGATGACGAAATAGTCAGAAATGGGACATCACCATGTACCCCCTGACAACCCCAGCTGGACACAGACATGGATTTCCAATCTAATACTGGATTATGGACTTGTAGCCATGGCAACCCCAACACGACCACATCATGCAGATTGTGCAACACCAGAAAGCGAATAACCTCCTGATGTGCAGGAGCCATGCACATGGTCAGCTGGGTCCAGTACTGAGGCTTATTCTTGGCCAAAGGCGTAGCATCAATTCTTCTCAATGGAATAGGACACTGCAAGGGCTCCAAGAAAAACCCACAACGCCTAGCATACTCCAAGTCCATCAAATTCAGAGCAGCGCCTGAGTCCACAAATGCCATGACAGAAAACGATGACAAAGAGCAGATCAAGGTAACGGACAGAAGAAATTTTGACTGTACCGTACCAATGGTGGCAGACCTAGCGAACCGCTTAGTGTGCTTAGGACAATCAGAGATAGCATGAGTGGAATCACCACAGTAGAAACACAACCCATTCAGACGTCTGTGTTCTTGCCGTTCAACTCTGGTCAAAGTCCTATCGCACTGCATAGGCTCAGGTTTAAGCTCAGGTAATACCGCCAAATGGTGCACAGATTTACGCTCGCGCAAGCGTCGACCGATCTGAATGGCCAAAGACATAGACTCATTCAGACCAGCAGGCATAGGAAATCCCACCATGACATCCTTAAGGGCTTCAGAGAGACCTCTTCTGAAAATAGCCGCGAGCGCACCTTCATTCCACTGAGTGAGTACAGACCACTTTCTAAATTTCTGACAATATACCTCTATCTCATCCTGACCCTGACACAGAGCCAGCAAATTCTTCTCTGCCTGATCCACTGAATTAGACCAGAAAGAAAAAAAAAAAAAAGATCATGTCCATAAAAATGGGAGCACCTCAGACAGATAAATAAAATGCAAAGTTTTTATTATATATCAACAAGATAATATACCACACACAAAAAACATAGAATATAAAAACATTTAAAAGTGCAAAGTGCAACAGACAAAAAGAAAAACACAGCAGTCATATCCTAATATAGGGAAAATGACAACCCACAACCCTATCTTCTCCCAAGATAACAATGATATATATATGTACACAAACGTAGTAACCCAAAGAACAATTCCGCGATCACATATACTATATAGATAAACAATAGGAAATTCTCAACCTCAGAAGGGACAATGCAGTGCATACAAGCGCATGTCGCTACTTGATATCACAGTACCATATAGACCTACAAAAACAACCAAAATGTAATGCTCACCGGCACGTGCAATCCCATGCCTGGGCAGTTGTTGAAACAAGGCTCCTAGCACCTAGGTAAAGAGCATGCTGGACACAATGGTCACATACATGTCAAAATTAAACAGGAGCCCACACTGCAAAAAGATCCATAGGCATATGAGAGACCGGATCGTATGCAGGTAACAGAGGGAGAAACATGGGAGAGAAGAAAATGGGCTGTGGGGTGCAACCCACGCGTATCGCCGCAGCTGTGGCGGCTTCCTCAGGGAAAAATCAGCATGCTGTGTGGGATGTCAGACATAACTATAAACTAAATCTTAATGAGACAAATGGTATTCACCTGTTCAAAGGCATCAGTGGGGAAGCACATGGAGCGAGATGGCCGCGGCCATATTGTTAGTCCTAAAAGACAGCGTCTAACCAATAAAGCTATGTAAAAAAAAAAAAAGGAAATCGCACTGGGCGCGATGGACCTGCGCACTCGCGCGCCTGTGATGAACTCCCAGAAACCTTGTCCCCATGCAGCAGAGTGTCTGCGTGCTAAAAGCCAGAAAACTGGCGCATGCGCACTGACTATATACTAACGCGCCTATGAGAAAACTCAAATAATCTGGTTCACATATGAAAGTATACCCGCGCATTGCATGGAAGAGACAACAGAGACCATACACCTATGGGAGAGACGGTCCCACGCGAAGACCGTCACCCACCTGCAGCAAATCGTCATGCTGGGCAACTGCGGTATGGCATATAGCAGTATGCAGAGTGAATACAAACATGTACAATACAGCACCAATGAAGCAAAATAAAGATAGCATATATAAAACTACACTGGTACTAGCCCACCCATTGCCCCAAACGAACACAAGCTTATCTGAGTTATCGGACATGCTCCGACAGATACTCATGGGGTGGGAGTGTACGTATTGACACGCATAGGTACCACAGGGATCGCATGACTTAAATCACTTGAAAGTCATGGATAGTAGCATAAGCACGCAGAAGTATGTGTACAACGCTATTTATACACAGAGTACGAAATGTAATGTAGTCATATGTACATACTAAAGGACTAGGCCAGAACTACCAGGATACGAGAAAAAAAAAAAAAAAAAAATTCACAAAAACCTTATAACATAATAATATGGTAATAAAGCAAGAGATCCCAAGCCAAAGTACGCCCATATGTACATAGATAGAAAACGTATAGGGAGCACACGCATGAAAATAATCATGCGTATACCCGCCTAACTATACATGGCCTGAAAATAATGTTGCAAAAAAAAAAAAAAAATTTATACACATATACATATACATATATATATACACATATATATATATACATATATATATACACATATATATATACATACACACACACATACATACAATATGCATTGTATACTATAAGGTGCCATGATAACCAAAACGTGTCAAATACACTATTTTATTTATTTTAGTATCACAAAGTCACATAAAACAATGACACGGTAAAAACCGTGTCACTAATGAACCAGTAATAAGAATAAAGGTACCTTCACACATAACGATATTGTTAACGATATCGTTGCTATTTGTGACGTAGCAACGATATCGTTAATGAAATCGTTCTGTGTGACAGCGACCAACGATCAGGCCCCTGCTGGGAGATCGTTGGTCGCTGAACAAAGTCCAGAACTTTATTTGGTCGCTGGACTCCCTGGAGACATCGCTGGATCGGCGTGTGTGACACCGATCCAGCGATGTCTTCACTGGTAACCAGGGTAAACATCGGGTAACTAAGCGCAGGGCTGCGCTTAGTAACCCGATGTTTACCCTGGATACCATGCTAAAAGTTAAAAAAAACAAACACTACATACTTACCTACCGCTGTCTGTCCTCCAGCGCTGCGCTCTGCACTCCTCCTGTACTGTCTGTGAGCCGGAAAGCAGAGCGGTGACGTCACCGCTCTGCTTTCCGGCTCACAGACAGTACAGGAGGAGAGCAGAGAAGCAGAGCGCAGCGCTGGAGGACAGACGGCTGTAGGTAAGTATCTAGTGTTTGTTTTTTTTAACTTTTAGCATGGTATCCAGGGTAAACATCGGGTTACTAAGCACGGCCCTGCGCTTAGTTACCCGATGTTTACCCTGGTTACCGGCATAGTTGGTCGCTGGAGAGCGGTCTGTGTGACAGCTCTCCAGCGACCAAACAGCGACGCTGCAGCGATCCGGATCGTTGTCGGTATCGCTGCAGCGTCGCTTAATGTGAAGGGGCCTTAACACCAAGAACATCTAGGCAGGCCCAGAGAATGTAAACACGTATGAAAAACAGAAAGGCCATAAAAAATGGAAACGCCTAATGCCATATGGTACTGTGATATAAACCAAAACCATCCTAACAAAACATCAGACCAAGTTGGATATACAACAAGTAATACAGTATATAACATTGCATAATATGGTGCCAGAAATCACATGTCAAGTACCCCTTCAAACAATACTCCAGATCATATATTAGGCATAAAAGCCAGAGAACAAAAGTTCCTCATTTAGTCCATTTGGTGATGTGGTCTTCAGGTCATAGATCCAGCGTGACTCTCGTCGTAGGAGTTCCTTGGTTAAGTCCCCCCCCCCGGATGTTGCCCAGGACTTGGTCCACAACCATAACCCGCATGCCTTGATAACTACTGTTGTGAAAATCCATGAAATGGGATGCAACAGAGGAAATAGTTTTGGCTTTCGCAACATCCACTTTCGCATTTGCAATGTTTGACATGTGTTGTTGGACTCTCCGTCTCACTTCTTGGGTGGTCTGTCCAATATACACCTTCGGACATGAACAGATCAGAGCATACACCAAATTCCTTGACCTGCAGTTGGCATAACTCCTCGCTTTTAATTCACCTGGAAAAATTGGCAGAGTCAAAGAATTAGTGGCAACCATGTAAGGACAAACATTACAGTTACCGCATGGGAAAGTTCCCTCCAACCTAGTTCCCGTTCCTAATCTCACAGTTGGTCTTTTGAAATGGCTGGTAGTAAGAACGTCTTTGAGGTTTCGGGCCCTCCTAGCAATGATCCTCGGTCCATCTGACAGGAAAGGCCTCAACTTCTTCTCATTCAATAGGATTTCCCAATGCTTGCCCAGAATATTGTAGACATCCTGCCACTGATTATTATATGACGTAATTAGATTGATAGTTGGCATGTCTTTGGGGGTTTTTTTCTCCAACAGACTCAATCTATCACTCTTCCGCGAGTGCTCAAAAGCACGTGCTATGGTCTTCCGCGGGTACCCTCTTTTGGACAGACGAGTGCTGAGATCATACGCCCCCTCCCGAAAATCCAAATCTGAGCCACAGTTGCGTCTTACCCTCAGAAATTGGCCCTTCGGGAGATTATTCCGTACATGATGAGGGTGGAAGCTTGAATAGTGGAGGACGTTATTCGTAGCAGTGGATTTGCGAAAAATCTTAGTTCGAATCTGGTTCCCAACTTTCATCACTTTCAAGTCCAAAAAATCCACTGACGTCACAGATAAGGAGGCTGTCAAAGAGATATTAAGCTGATTATTGTTTAACGTGGTGATGAAATTCCTACAATCGACTTCAGAACCCGTCCAAAAAAACAACAAATCATCGATGTATCGAAACCAACGAAAAACATTGGTTTTGAAGTCCTGCAGGGGGCGCACCTGTGTTTCCTCCCACCAACCCATAAAAAGGTTGGCATAGGAGGGCGCACAGCGAGCACCCATAGCCGTGCCAACAATTTGTTTGTAGAACACCCTGTCAAACACAAAATAATTGTTGGACAAGACCAACAGTAAGAGATCCAAGATAAAGGATTGATGTCTGCGGTCACCTGTGATTTGTTGATTCAAAAAGAATGAGACCGCCTCGATACCCAGAGTATGTCCAATGCAGGTATACAATGATGTTACATCCATCGTAACGAGGATGGTATTCTCCGGAACAGTCAGATCTTGTAACTGTCGAATCAAATGAGAGGTATCCTGAATATAGGAGCCTAGACGAATGACAAGCGGTTGTAAAAAATGGTCCAAGTAAATGCAAGGCCTCTCATATAAACCGCCAATACCTGCCACAATTGGCCTACCAGGTGGTTCCTGGATCGATTTGTGTACCTTCGGAAGAAGGTAGAGGGTAAGGACGACCGGAGACACTGTGGTGAGGAATTTGAGTTCTTTATTATCCAAGATGTTGTTATGTCTAGCAGAAATGAGAAGACGATCCAGCTTCCCCTTGAAAATGCCTGTGGGATCAGAGGGCAAGACTTGGTAGCATTTTGTATCACTCAGTTGGCGTCGAGCTTCTTTTAAATACATATCAACAGGCCAAAGGACAATGTTTCCGCCCTTATCAGCCTCCTTTATGATGAAAGATTTGTTTTCTTTGAGCCTAGTCAGAATCTGCCTATCTCTGGTACCCAGATTTTCACCTTGATGTTTTTTAAGCTGTAATTTGGCCACATCCCGACTTACCATGTCATAGAAAATTTGGATAGTTGGAGATACTGCGAAAGAAGGCGTGATCTGTGAGGGTAAATGCCAGGACTTCTGACCATCCCGAGCAGTGGGGCACTCATTTTCTTCCAGGAGTTGCAAAAGGTCACTAAAGACCTGTCTCTCATCGTGCGGTAGAGAATCAACAATCGAAGGCTGATGGTACATAAGTTTGAATACCAATTTTCTGCAAAATAAATACACATCTTTAATAAGGGTGAACTTATCAAGCCTATTCATGGGAGAAAACGATAGACCTAATGCCAAAACATGCCTCTCTTCGTCTGCCAAGGTGTAATCTGACAAGTTTATAATTTGCAAGTTACCTGCACCATTGGTATCCGTCCCTGAGGCTACTTCCTCCTGTTGTGCCTTAGTGATCTCTTGTAGGTCAGAGACCATACTTGATACCTCCGTCCCTTCTTCCTTGGATTTGGCTGATTTCCGGCGACCTCTTCTATTGCGCTTTCTTGATCGCTTGCACCTGAGGATAAAAAATCGCTAGTAGAGGAATCCCCAGAAACCATGGGGGAGGGGATCCTTTTGGGAAGTGCTTGGCCGTCAAATCTTCTGAACCAACTATTACCCTGATGCGTCCACCTAAAAGCCTGCTGGTTGTCAAAGTCACTTTTATCACGAAGGAACTTCCTCCTTTTCTTTTGCATAATATCCTTCTCCAAAGTTTCAATAGTCTCTTTTAGTTTCAGCTGGAAAGGCAGAACCACACTATTTGCATCTAAAGTATTCAGTTGTAACTCCTTCTCTTTGATGCTCTCCTTCAATTTCCCCATGAGCTTACGGTCATGATCAATCAATAAATTGATTAAAATGGAGGAACATTTCAGGAGTCCAGCTTCCCAAGTACCTTTAAAGTCCTTATCCGCCTCCCATGCTGGGAAAATTTTAACTCTTAGGCCCCGCGGGACAATGCCTAATCTATTATACTCTTCCAGACTCTTGGCATTCCACCACGTTCTTGTGAGTGATTTGTGAAGATGAGTAATCTCAGAACATAGGCTAGTAACAGTAACATCGGGGGTGGGCTCAGCACTAGTACTAGTGTTCTTGATGTTATTCTTATTACTGGTTCATTAGTGACACGGTTTTTACCGTGTCATTGTTTTATGTGACTTTGTGATACTAAAATAAATAAAATAGTGTATTTGACACGTTTTGGTTATCATGGCACCTTATAGTATACAATGCATATTGTATGTATGTGTGTGTATGTATATATATATGTGTATATATATATATATGTATATATATATATATGTGTATATATATGTATATGTATATGTGTATAAATTTTTTATTTTTTATTTTTTTTTTTTTGCAACATTATTTTCAGGCCATGTATAGTTAGGCGGGTATACGCATGATTATTTTCATGCGTGTGCTCCCTATACGTTTTCTATCTATGTACATATGGGCGTACTTTGGCTTGGGATCTCTTGCTTTATTACCATATTATTATGTTATAAGGTTTTTGTGAATTTTTTTTTTTTTTTTTTTTTCTCGTATCCTGGTAGTTGTGGCCTAGTCCTTTAGTATGTACATATGACTACATTACATTTCGTACTCTGTGTATAAATAGCGTTGTACACATACTTCTGCGTGCTTATGCTACTATCCATGACTTTCAAGTGATTTAAGTCATGCGATCCCTGTGGTACCTATGCGTGTCAATACGTACACTCCCACCCCATGAGTATCTGTCGGAGCATGTCCGATAACTCAGATAAGCTTGTGTTCGTTTGGGGCAATGGGTGGGCTAGTACCAGTGTAGTTTTATATATGCTATCTTTATTTTGCTTCATTGGTGCTGTATTGTACATGTTTGTATTCACTCTGCATACTGCTATATGCCATACCGCAGTTGCCCAGCATGACGATTTGCTGCAGGTGGGTGACGGTCTTCGCGTGGGACCGTCTCTCCCATAGGTGTATGGTCTCTGTTGTCTCTTCCATGCAATGCGCGGGTATACTTTCATATGTGAACCAGATTATTTGAGTTTTCTCATAGGCGCGTTAGTATATAGTCAGTGCGCATGCGCCAGTTTTCTGGCTTTTAGCACGCAGACACTCTGCTGCATGGGGACAAGGTTTCTGGGAGTTCATCACAGGCGCGCGAGTGCGCAGGTCCATCGCGCCCAGTGCGATTTCCTTTTTTTTTTTTTACATAGCTTTATTGGTTAGACGCTGTCTTTTAGGACTAACAATATGGCCGCGGCCATCTCGCTCCATGTGCTTCCCCACTGATGCCTTTGAACAGGTGAATACCATTTGTCTCATTAAGATTTAGTTTATAGTTATGTCTGACATCCCACACAGCATGCTGATTTTTCCCTGAGGAAGCCGCCACAGCTGCGGCGATACGCGTGGGTTGCACCCCACAGCCCATTTTCTTCTCTCCCATGTTTCTCCCTCTGTTACCTGCATACGATCCGGTCTCTCATATGCCTATGGATCTTTTTGCAGTGTGGGCTCCTGTTTAATTTTGACATGTATGTGACCATTGTGTCCAGCATGCTCTTTACCTAGGTGCTAGGAGCCTTGTTTCAACAACTGCCCAGGCATGGGATTGCACGTGTCGGTGAGCATTAAATTTTGGTTGTTTTTGTAGGTCTATATGGTACTGTGATATCAAGTAGCGACATGCGCTTGTATGCACTGCATTGTCCCTTCTGAGGTTGAGAATTTCCTATTGTTTATCTATATAGTATATGTGATCGCGGAATTGTTCTTTGGGTTACCACGTTTGTGTACATATATATATCCTTGTTATCTTGGGAGAAGATAGGGTTGTGGGTTGTCATTTTCCCTATATTAGGATATGGCTGCTGTGTTTTTCTTTTTGTCTGTTGCACTTTACACTTTTAAATGTTTTTATATTCTATGTTTTTTGTGTGTGGTATATTATCTTGTTGATATATAATAAAAACTTTGCATTTTATTTATCTGTCTGAGGTGCTCCCATTTTTATGGACATGATCTTTTTTTTTTTTTTCTTTCTGGTCTAATTGTAGCTTTTCATGTCCTTGGTGAGCCCCAGCATGTAATTATTTAGACATATATCTAGTGGTGCCCTCCGCTTTTCTCTATGTTCATCTATGATCCACTGAATTAGGCTCATCGTACAGCAATCCGAGCGCCAGGAAAAACGCATCAATATTACTTAATGCAGGATCCCCTGACGCAAGGGAAAATGCCCAGTCCTGAGGATCGCCACGCAAAAAAGAAATAACAATTCTCACTTGTTGAACTGGATCATCAGAGGAGCGAGGTTTCAAGGCCAGAAACAGTTTGCAATTATTTTTGAAATTCACAAACTTGGCTCTATCACCATAAAACAAATCAGGAATAGGAATTCTTGGTTCTAACATAGGCTTCTGAACCACCAAATCTTGAATCTTTTGTACATTTATAACGAGATTATCCAATGAAGAGCACAGACCCTGAATATCCATGTCCACACCTGTGTCCTGAACTACCCAAATGTCTAGGGGAAAAAAAAGGCAAAACACAGTGCAAAGAAAAAAAAATGGTCTCAGAACTTCTTTTTTCCCTCTATTGAGAATCATTAGTACTTTTGGCCTCCAGTACTGTTATGAAAGGTAATTCAGTACCACAATGGACATAGAGGTCAGCGCACATACAGTGACCTGGCAATAACCCAAAAAACAAGAACGAGCTCTGAGACGTGGGAACTCTGTTGACCGCAATCCCTAATCCTCTCCAACCACACTAAAGGCAGCCGTGGATTGCGCCTAACGCTCCCTATGCAACTCGGCACGGCCTGAGAAACTAGCTAGCCTGAAGATAGAAAATAAGCCTACCTTGCCTCAGAGAAATATCCCCAAAGGAAAAGGCAACCCCCACATATAATGACTGTGAGTTAAGATGAAAAGACAAACGTAGAGATGAAATAGATTTAGCAAAGCGAGGCCCGACTTTCTGAACAGAGCGAGGATAGGAAAGGTAACTTTGCGGTCAACACAAAACCCTACAAAAACCACGCAAAGGGGCAAAAAGACCCTCCGTACCGAACTAACGGCACGGAGGTACACCCTCTGCGTCCCAGAGCTTCCAGCAAGCAGGAAAAAACAAATAGACAAGCTGGACAGAAAAAAACAGCAAACAAATAGCAAAGAAAAACTTAGCTATGCAGAGCAGCAGGCCACAGGAACGATCCAGGAGGAGACAGGTCCAATACTAGAACATTGACTGGAGGCCAGGATCAAAGCACTAGGTGGAGTTAAATAGAGCAGCACCTAACGACTTCACCATATCACCTGAGGAAGGAAACTCAGAAGCTGCAGTACCACTTTCCTCCACCAACGGAAGCTCACAGAGAGAATCAGCCGAAGTACCACTTGTGACCACAAGAGGGACCTCTGCCACAGAATTCACAACAGTGGTGGTCTTGACTGATCACAAGAACTTGACTTATCTCGAGTCTGCCAAACGATTGAATCCTAGACAGACTCGTTGGTCGCTGTTTTTCTCCCGTTTTGACTTTGTGGTTTCGTACCTTCCGGGCTCTAAGAATGTGAAGGCGGATGCCCTGTCTAGGAGTTTTGTGCCCGACTCTCCGGGTTTGCCTGAGCCGGAGGGTATTCTCAAAGAGGGGGTAATTTTGTCTGCCATCTCCCCTTATTTGCGGCGGGTGCTGCAAAAATTTCAGGCTAATAGACCTGACCGTTGCCCAGCGGAGAAACTGTTTGTCCCTGATAAATGGACGCGTAGAGTTATCTCTGAGGTTCATTGTTCGGTGTTGGCTGGTCATCCTGGAATCTTTGGTACCAGAGATTTGGTGGCTAGATCCTTTTGGTGGCCGTCTCTTTCGCGGGATGTGCGTTCGTTTGTGCAGTCCTGTGGGTTTTGTGCTCGGGCTAAGCCCTGCTGTTCTCGTGCCAGTGGGTTGCTTTTGCTGTTGCCGGTCCTGAAGAGGCCCTGGACACATATCTCTATGGATTTTATTTCGGATCTCCCCGACTCTCAAAAGATGTCGGTCATTTGGGTGGTTTGTGATCGCTTCTCTAAGATGGTCCATTTGGTACCCTTGTCTAAATTGCCTTCCTCCTCTGATTTGGTGCCATTGTTTTTCCAGCATGTGGTTCGTTTACATGGCATTCCGGAGAACATCGTTTCTAACAGAGGTTCCCAGTTTGTTTCGAGGTTTTGCCGAGCCTTTTGTGCTAGGATGGGCATTGATTTGTCTTTTTCCTCGGCTTTCCATCCTCAGACAAATGGCCAAACTGAACGAACCAATCAGACCTTGGAAACATATCTGAGATGTTTTGTTTCTGCTGATCAGGATGATTGGGTGTCCTTTTTGCCTTTGGCTGAGTTCGCCCTTAATAATCGGGCCAGCTCGGATACTTTGGTTTCGCCGTTTTTCTGCAATTCTGGTTTCCATCCTCGTTTCTCTTCAGGGCAGGTTGAGTCTTCGGACTATCCTGGTGTGGATACTGTGGTGGATAGGTTGCAGCAGATTTGGACTCATGTAGTGGACAATTTGACATTGTCCCAGGAGAAGGCTCAACGTTTCGCTAACCGCCGGCGCTGTGTTGGTCCCCGACTTCGTGTTGGGGATTTGGTTTGGTTGTCGTCTCGTTATATTCCTATGAAAGTTTCCTCTCCTAAGTTTAAGCCTCGTTTCATTGGTCCGTATAGGATTTCTGAGGTTCTTAATCCTGTGTCTTTTTGTTTGACCCTGCCAGCTTCTTTTTCCATTCATAATGTATTCCATAGGTCATTGTTGCGGAGATACGTGGCACCTGTGGTTCCATCCGTTGATCATCCTGCCCCGGTTTTGGTTGAGGGGGAGTTGGAGTATATAGTGGAGAAGATTTTGGATTCTCGTATTTCGAGACGGAAACTCCAGTACCTGGTTAAGTGGAAGGGTTATGGTCAGGAAGATAATTCCTGGGTCTTTGCCTCTGATGTTCATGCTGCCGATCTGGTTCTTGCCTTTCATTTGGCTCATCCGGGTCGGCCTGGGGTCCCTGGTGAGGGTTTGGTGACCCCTCCTCAAGGGGGGGGTACTGTTGTGAATTCTGTGGTCAAGCTCCCTCCTGTGGTCATGAGTGGTACTTCGGCTGATTCTGTCTATGAGCTTCGTCTAGTGGATGTTAGTGGGGCTGCGGCTTCTGAGTTTCCTTCCTCAGGTGACGAGGTTAAGTCGTTAGGTGCTGCTCTATTTAACTCCACCTAGTTCTTTGTTCCTTGCCTCCAGTCAATGTTCCAGTATTGGTCTTGCTCTCTCCTGGATCGTCCTTGTGGCCTGCCTTCACTGCATAAGCTAACTTCTGCTTGTGTTTTTTGGTTTGCTTTTTTTTCTGTCCAGCTTGCTATTTTGGTTTGTCTTGCTTGCTGGAAGCTCTGGGACGCAGAGGAAGCACCTCCGTACCGTTAGTCGGTGCGGAGGGTCTTTTTGCGCCCTCTGCGCAGTTGTTTGTAGGTTTTTGTGCTGACCGCAAAGCTATCTTTCCTATCCTCGGTCTATTCAGTAAGTCGGGCCTCACTTTGCTAAAATCTATTTCATCTCTGTGTTTGTATTGTTTGAAAACAGGGATAAGCAAAGGAGGCCACTTCTACCTAGATAGGAAAGGATAGTACAGGATACTATGCGGTCAGCATAAAACACTACAAAATATCTACAGCAGAAAAATACAAAAACTCCACCACCTAACTAAAGATGTGGAGAGTATATCTGCAACTCCAGCGAATCCAACTAGACTGAGAAAAACATCAGGCACAGTCTAGCAGGAACAAAATAGAAACAAGAAAGCACAGAAAATAAACACACAGCAGTGTGTCTAAACAAAATGAAGAAAACACTTATCTTAGCTGAATTGGCAGCAAGTGGGAGGGGCCAGGCAGAGGACCAACACTTCCAAAGAACATTGACTACTGGCAAGGACTAATGAGTCCTGCACAGCTAAATACCCCAGTCCAAATTGCAATTAGCAGAAACACCTGTCCAAGACTGCTGCTCAGGACTAACAGCATTACCATCAACAACCACCAGAGAGAGCCCAAGAGCAGAATTCACAACAGTACCCCCCCCTTGAGGAGGGGTCACCGAACCCTCACCAGAGCCCCCAGGCCGGTCAGGACGAGCAAGATGAAAGGCACGAACCAAATCAGCGGCATGGACATCAGAGGCCGAAACCCAAGAATTATCCTCCTGGTCATAACCCTTCCATTTGACAAGGTACTGAAGCTTCCACCTTGAAAAACGAGAATCCAAAATCTTCTCAACCACATATTCCAACTCCCCATCGACCAACACAGGGGCCGGAGGATCAACAGAGGGAACAACGGGCTCCACATATTTCCACAACAAAGACCTATGGAAGACATTATGGATAGCAAAAGAGGCCGGAAGCGCCAGACGAAAAGACACCGGATTAATAATCTCAGAAATCCTATAAGGACCAATAAACCGAGGCTTAAACTTAAGAGAAGAAACCTTCATAGGAACATGACGGGAAGATAACCAAACCAGATCCCCAACCCGAAGCCGGGAACCAACACAGCGACGTCGGTTAGCAAAACGTTGAGCCTCCTCCTGAGACAACACCAAATTGTCCACCACCTGAGCCCAAATCTGCTGCAACCTGTCAACCACAGAATCCACACCAGGAAAGTCAGAAGACTAGAGTTGAGTGACCTTGACCTTTTTAGAGTCGAGCTGGGTTTCGCGAAACCCGACTATCTCAAAAGTCGAGTCGAGTGGAATCGGCCGATTATCGCGAAAAGTCGGGGATCGACCGAAACACGAAACCCAATGCAAGTCAATGGGGGAGCATAGTCGGCAGTGAGTAGAGGCCAGGAAAACATGTACAGAGCCCATTGTATTGGCAAAAACATCCATTCTTGCTACTGAAGCTTGTCAATCGTAATTTAGCTTATAATAATTTTAAGGCATTTGAAATTGGGGGTCATTTGGCTAAAGTTGTGGGGGGTAGGGCTGGTTCAAGCAATTAGTGGGCCAAGGACATCTGGACCATGTCACGGCAGTGGAGCAGGGAGAGGTAAGTATTTCAACTTTGCAAGTGCTGTGATCCTGAGCAAGCAGGAGGGCCCACTCGTTGGCATTGGCACTGGCACAGGGCCCCTCAAAGTACAGCGGTGTGTTTGCACGGCGGGGGCGCCTCCCACCGGCAGCAACACTTTTGCGTACTATGAGAGGCCCTGTGCCAGTGACGTCGCCAACGAGTATTCCTCCCCCCACCTGATGAAGGAACCTGCACCTTCATCTGCACCTTCCTCTTTGTCCCCGTGTAATGTGGTATGGTATGCGGGAAGGGGGACCTGACTTTCAGCAGGGTCACAATCTTGCAGTGTAGCGTGCACGGGGAATGTTGCGTTATGGGTCAATGTACCAGCAGACTCATCTATCACTGGCTGGGCAATGGGCAGGATGAGGGGGAAACAGATATGGGCCCAAAGAATAAAGTGGGCTAAATGCAGTTCAAAATTGGTAACAGGACTAACCAGGGGGCATTGCTTTGTTCAGTGGAGGACAACTGGAATGAGAAGCTGACACAGAGAGTAGGCCCAAATCAGTAAGTATTCTAAATGCAGTTCAAAATTGGCAACAGTAATAAACCGTCGGCACAGCTTTGTTCACTGTAGGAGAACAGCAAGGAGCGGCAGACACAGATAGTAGGCCCCAACCCAACTAGTAGGCCTAATGCAGTGTTTTTTTCAACAACTACTAAACGAGAGTCAGAAGATCGAAGCAATGGAGAGGAAACCTGGGGAACACCTTGGAGTGGAACACACCGTCTCTACACCCTATACCCAATTTGTAGGCCTAATGCAGTGTAGTTTTCAACAACTACTAAACGAGAGTCGGAAGATCGAAGCAATGTAGACGAAACCTGGGGAACACCTTGGAGTGGAACACACCGTCTCTACACCCCATACCCAATTTGTAGGCCTAATGCAGTGTAGTTTTCAACAACTACTAAACGAGAGTCGGAAGATCGAAGCAATGGAGAGGAAACCTGGGGAACACCTTGGAGTGGAACACACCGTCTCTACACCCCATACCCAATTTGTAGGCCTAATGCAGTGTAGTTTTCAACAACTACTAAACGAGAGTCGGAAGATCGAAGCAATGTAGACGAAACCTGGGGAACACCTTGGAGGGAACACACCGTCTCTACATCCCATACCCAATTTGTAGGCCTAATGCAGTGTAGTTTTCAACAACTACTAAACGAGAGTCAGAAGATCGAAGCAATGGCGAGGAAACCTGGGGAACACCTTGGAGCGGCAGACACCGTTAGTAGGCCCTACCGAAGTAGTAGCCCCAATGCAGTTTTCAAATTCCTAGAGGCTGAAAACAAGACTATTGACGCTCAGCTTTTTTCAAAGGAGGACAGCTGTATTGAGTGGTGCAGACAGACACAGGTAGTAGGCCTTAAACCAAAAATGTGGCTCAATGCAGTTTAAAAAAGGTTACAGAGGTACACAGGCAGCATTGGTCTGGTCAGTGGAGGACAATTTAAATTATGGACCGCAGACAGACTTTGTATGCCTACTATAAAAAAATGGATGCTCTATGCAATTAAAAATAGGTTCCAGGGGTCCTCGGGCAGCAGTGGTGTGGTCAGTGGAGGAGTATTGGAAGAAGGGACCGCAGACAGGCGTAGTAGGCCTAACATAACAAAATTAGGCTGTAGGCACTTTAAAATTGGTTCCAGGGGTACACGGGCAGCAGTGGTCTGGTCAGTGGAGGACTATTGGAAGGAGAGACCGCAGACAGGCTTAGTAGGCCTAACATAACAAAATTAGGCTGTAGGCACTTTAAAATAGGTTCCAGGGGTACACGGGCAGCAGTGGTCTGGTCAGTGGAGGACTAGTGGAAGGAGGGACCGCAGACAGGCTTAGTAGGCCTAACATAACAAAATTAGGCTGTAGGCACTTTAAAATAGGTTCCATGGGTACACGGGCAGCAGTGGTCTGGTTAGTGGAAGACTAGTGGAAGGAGGGACCGCAGACAGGCTTAGTAGGCCTAACATAACAAAATTAGGCTGTAGGCACTTTAAAATAGGTTCCAGGGGTACACGGGCAGCAGTGGTGTGGTCAGTGGAGGACTATTGGAAGGAGGGACCACAGACAGGCTTAGTAGGCCTAACATAACAAAATTAGGCTGTAGGCACTTTAAAATAGGTTCCAGGGGTACACGGGCAGCAGTGGTCTGGTCAGTGGAGGACTAGTGGAAGGAGGGACCGCAGACAGGCTTAGTAGGCCTAACATAACAAAATTAGGCTGTAGGCACTTTAAAATAGGTTCCAAGGGGTACACAGGCAGCAGTGGTGTGGTCAGCGGAGGACAATTTGAATTAGGGACTGCAGACAGACTTTGTAGACTGTCCCCTGTGGACCATGCATACAACACATTAACCCAGTGCGCCGTAATGGACACGTAACTTTTTGTGGACATGCCTACTGGTCCATGCGTCTCTTGTCAGGTGCACCTTTCTACTGTTTTATTTGCCTGAGTGCTATGACAATGCAGACTTTTTCATGCCGGTGGAGGGCTGGGATGGCTTTTCTCGCAAAAGAAGTGTCGACTGGTTAGCTTGAACCGTGGTACAGCGTAGTTCATCTGGGCTTTATAAATATAAAACAAAGAAAAAAAGTAGGCTCCATGCACTTTCAGCTGGGTTCCAGGGGTACACGGCCAGCATTGGTCTGGTCAGTGGAGAACTATTGGAAGGAGGGACCGCAGACAGGCTTCGAAGTCCTAACATAATAAAATTGGGCTGTAGGCACTTTCAAATTGGTTCCAGGGGTACACGGGCAGCAGTAGACAGGTCACTGGAGGCCTAGTGGAAGGAGGGACCGCAGACAGGCGTAGTAGGCCTAACATAATAAAAATTGGCTGTAGGCACTTTAAAATTGGTTCCAGGGGTACACGGGCAGCAGTGGTCTGGTCAGTGGAGGCCTAGTGGAAGGAGGGACCGCAGACAGGCTTCGAAGGCCTAACAAAATAAAATTAGGCTGTAGGCACTTTAAAATTGGTTCCAGGGGTACACGGGCAGCAGTAGACAGGTCACTGGAGGACTAGTGGAAGGAGGGCCCGCAGACAGGCTTCGAAGGCCTAACATAATAAAATTGGGCTGTAGGCACTTTCAAATTGGTTCTAGGGGTACACGGGCAGCAGTAGACAGATCAGTGGAGGCCTAGTGGAAGGAGGGACCGCAGACAGGCGTAGTAGGCCTAACATAATAAAATTTGGCTGTAGGCACTTTAAAATTGGTTCCAGGGTTACACGGGCAGCAGTAGACAGGTCACTGGAGGCCTAGTGGAAGGAGGGACCGCAGACAGGCGTAGTAGGCCTAACATAATAAAATTTGGCTGTAGGCACTTTAAAATTGGTTCCAGGGGTACACGGGCAGCAGTGGTCTGGTCAGTGGAGGCCTAGTGGAAGGAGGGACCGCAGACAGGCTTCGAAGGCCTAACATAATAAAATTGGGCTGTAGGCACTTTCAAATTGGTTCCAGGGGTACACGGGCAGCAGTAGACAGGTCAGTGGACGCCTAGTGGAAGGAGGGACCGCAGACAGGCTTCGAAGGCCTAACATAATAAAATTGGGCTGTAGGCACTTTAAAATTGGTTCCAGGGGTACACGGGCAGCAGTGGTCTGGATAGTGGAGGCCTAGTGGAAGGAGTGACCGCAGACAGGCTTCGAAGGCCTAACATAATAAAATTTGGCTGTAGGCACTTTAAAATTGGTTCCAGGGGTACACGGGCAGCAGTGGTCTGGTCAGTGGAGGCCTAGTGGAAGGACGGACCGCAGACAGGCTTCGAAGGCCTAACATAATAAAATTGGGTTGTAGGCACTTTAAAATTGGTTCCAGGGGTACACGGGCAGCAGTGGTCTGGTCAGTGGAGGACAAGTGTAAGGAGGGACCGCAGACAGGCTTAGAAGGCCTAACATAATAAAATTAGGCTGTAGGCACTTTAAAATTGGTTCCAGGGGTACACGGGCAGCAGTAGACAGGTCACTGGAGGCCTAGTGGAAGGAGGGACCGCAGACAGGCGTAGTAGGCCTAACATAACAAAATTAGGCTGTAGGCACTTTAGAATTGGTTCCAGGGGTACACGGGCAGCAGTAGACAGGTCACTGGAGGCCTAGTGGAAAGAGGGACCGCAGAAAGACGTAGTAGGCCTAACATAATAAAATTTGGCTGTAGGCACTTTAAAATTGGTTCCAGGGGTACACGGGCAGCAGTGGTCTGGTCAGTGGAGGCCTAGTGGAAGGATGGACCGCAGACAGGCTTCGAAGGCCTAACATAATAAAATTGGGCTGTAGGCACTTTCAAATTGGTTCCAGGGGTACACGGGCAGCAGTAGACAGGTCAGTGGAGGCCTAGTGGAAGGAGGGACCGCAGACAGGCGTAGTAGGCCTAACATAATAATATTTGGCTGTGGGCACTTTAAAATTGGTTCCAGGGGTACACGGGCAGCAGTAGACAGGTCAGTGGAGGCCTAGTGGAAGGAGGGACCGCAGACAGGCATAGTAGGCCTAACATAATAAAATTTGGCTGTAGGCACTTTAAAATTGGTTCCAGGGGTACACGGGCACCAGTGGTCTGGTCAGTGGAGGCCTAGTGGAAGGAGTGACTGCAGACAGGCTTCGAAGACCTAACATAATAAAATTTGGCTGTAGGCACTTTAACATTGGTTCCAGGGGTACACGGGCAGCAGTGGTCTGGTCAGTGGAGGCCTAGTGGAAGGAGGGACCGCAGACAGGCTTCGAAGGCCTAACATAATAAAATTGGGCTGTAGGCACTTTAAAATTGGTTCCAGGGGTACACGGGCAGCAGTGGTCTGGTCAGTGGAGGAGTAGGAGAAAGAAGGGACCGCAGACAGGCTTAGAAGGCCTAACATAATAAAATTGGGCTGTAGGCACTTTAAAATTGGTTCCAGGGGTACACGGGCAGCAGTAGACAGGTCACTGGAGGCCTAGTGGAAGGAGAGACCGCAGACAGGCGTAGTAGGCATAACATAATAAAATGTGGCTGTAGACACTTGGAATTCTCTTGCAGGGGTACACAGGCAGCATTGGTATTGTCAGCGGAGGCCGATTGTAATGAGTGTCTGCCAGTTAGTAGTCCCAAACAATAAATACATGTTAATGTCTAGCATTACAACAAAATGAAAACACAAAAGGGTGCAATCATTGGGTACAGGGGTGGGCTCCTCTGCATAGGTTCAGACCTAGTAATTTGGCGCAAAGTATTTACTTGGGTAAATATAGGACACTGCCCCTGACTATGTTAACTACCATCATACATGTCAACACAATGGTATTGTCAGTGGCAGGAATTTAAGGATGTCAGCGCATAGACTAAACATTGGTGGAACTTTGAGAGATAATTGTGCAAGTGGTTGAGCAATGTTTGAACTGGGGGTGGGGGAACTTTCTTGTGGCCGGCGGTACAGGCCCAGGGCCCCTCATGTTACAACAGTGTGTCTGACGTTGGGTGCGCACCACCACCGCCAGAGACACTTTATTGTACTATGAGGGACCCAATGGCAGTTCCATCGACCAAAAGCGGGCACACCCACCTCTTCAGACAAACAGCACCCTCACGGTTGCTTGCGCCAAGTGGCGATACCACGGCCCCGTTTGGGGAGTTTTGCCATTTAGGGAGGTGTAAACATGTCGTATGCTGGACAATCAGCTGCTGCAAGTTACGAGATTGGTAAAGTCATTCAGAGTAGTCCACAGGCAAGACCTTTTCATAGGAAAGCTAGGTGTCGGCCGGGCAAGGTGGGGCAAAAGAATTCGAAATCCAGTTGTGGTTCATTTTAATGAAGGTTAGATCATCAACATTTTGGGTAGCCAGACGAGTCCTTTTTTCGGTTAATATTGAACCTGCAGCACTGAATACTCTTTCTGATAGGACACTAGCTGCCGGGCAAGCAAGCTCCTGCAATGTATATTCTGCCAATTCTGGCCAGGTGTCTAATTTGGATGCCCAGTAATCAAATGGGAATGGCGGTTGAGGGAGAACATCGATAAGGGATGAAAAATAGTTAGTAACCATACTGGACAAATGTTGTCTCCTGTCACTTTGAATTGATGCTGCAGTACCTGTCCTGTCTGCGGTCATAGCAAAATCACTCCACAACCTGGTCAGAAAACCCCTCTGTCCAACGCCACTTCGGATTTCTGCACCTCTAACACTTCTGGTCTGCTGCCCCCTGCAGCTCGTGTGAGAACGATCACGGGCGCTGTGTGCTGGGAATGCCTGAAGCAAACGGTCAACAAGAGTTGATTGTTTGGTTGCTAATATTATTTCCAAGTTCTCATGTGGCATAATATTTTGCAATTTGCCTTTATAGTGAGGATCAAGGAGGCAGGCCAACCAGTAATCGTCATCGTTCATCATTTTAGTAATGCGTGTGTCCCTTTTGAGGATACGTAAGGCATAATCCGCCATGTGGGCCAAAGTTCCAGTTGTCAAATCTGCGGTTTTGCTTGGTTGAGGGGCAGTTTCAGGCAAATCTACATCACTTGTGTCCCTCAAAAAACCAGAACCCGGCCTTGCCACGCCACCAATTTCCAGTGGCCCCGGGAAAGCTTCCTCATTAAAAATATACTCATCCCCATCATCCTCCTCGTCCTCCACCTCCTCTTCGCCCGCTACCTTGTCCTGTACACTGCCCTGACCAGACAATGGCTGACTGTCATCAAGCCTTTCCTCTTCCTCTGCTGCAGACGCCTGATCCTTTATGTGCGTCAAACTTTGCATCAGCAGATGCATTAGGGGGATGCTCATGCTTATTATGGCGTTGTCTGCACTAACCAGCCCTGTGCATTCCTCAAAACACTGAAGGACTTGACACATGTCTTGTATCTTCGACCACTGCACACCTGACAACTCCATGTCTGCCATCCTACTTCCTGCCCGTGTATGTGTATCCTCCCACAAAAACATAACAGCCCGCCTCTGTTCGCACAGTCTCTGAAGCATGTGCAGTGTTGAGTTCCACCTTGTTGCAACGTCTATGATTAGGCGATGCTGGGGAAGGTTCAAAGACCGCTGATAGGTCTGCATACGGCTGGAGTGTACGGGCGAACGGCGGATATGTGAGCAAAGTCCGCGCACTTTGAGGAGCAGGTCGGATAACCCCGGATAACTTTTCAGGAAGCACTGCACCACCAGGTTTAAGGTGTGAGCCAGGCAAGGAATGTGTTTCAGTTGGGAAAGGGAGCTGGCAGCCATGAAATTCCTTCCGTTATCACTCACTACCTTGCCAGCCTCAAGATCTACTGTGCCCAGCCACGACTGCGTTTCTTTCTGCAAGAACTCGGACAGAACTTCCGCGGTGTGTCTGTTGTCGCCCAAACACTTCATAGCCAATACAGCCTGCTGACACTTGCCAGTAGCTGCCCCATAATGGGATAACTGGTGTGCAACAGTGGCAGCTGCGGATGGAGTGGATGCTGGTGGAGGGCTGGGATGGCTTTTCTCGAAAAGAAGTGTCGACTGGGTAGCTCGTAGCGTGGTTCAGCGTAGTCCATCAGGGCTTTGAAAGCTTCGCTTTCAACTAACCGGTAGGGCATCATCTCTAACGAGATTAGTCTAGCTATGTGGGCGTTCAAACCCTGTGTACGCGGATGCGAGGATAAGTACTTCCTTTTTCTAACGAGAGTCTCATGTAGGGTGAGCTGGACTGGAGAGCTGGAGATCGTGGAACTAGCGGGTGTGCCGGTGGACATGGCAGACTGAGAGACGGTTGGAGATGGTATTGTTTCCACCGGTGCCCTAGATGCAGTGTTTCCTACTACAAAACTGGTGATTCCCTGACCCTGACTGCTTTGGCCTGGCAAAGAAACCTGCACAGATACTGCAGGTGGTGCGGAAAATGGTGGCCTTACAGTGACGGAAGGGATGTAGCGTTGCTGACTAGCTTCATTGGCCGAGGGTGCTACAACCTTAAGGGACGCTTGGTAGTTAGTCCAGGCTTGCAAATGCATGGTGGTTAAATGTCTATGCATGCAACTTGTATTGAGACTTTTCAGATTCTGACCTCTGCTTAAGGTAGTTGAACATTTTTAACAGATGACTTTGCGCTGATCAATTGGATGTTGTTTAAAAAAAATGCCAGACTGCACTCTTTCGAGCATCGGATCCCTTTTCAGGCATTGCAGACTGAGCTTTAACCGGATGGCCACGCTGTCCTCCAACAGGTTTTGGCTTTGCCATGTGTTTTGTCCCATCTACGGGCCCGGCAGATGGAACCTGTTGCGATGTTGATGCCTGCTGCGGCCCCTCCTCCTCCGCTTCAGAACTACTGCCGCCTGCACCCTGTTCCCCCAATGGCTGCCAATCGGGATCAACAACTGGGTCATCTATAACCTCCTCTTCTAGCTCGTGTGCAACTTTGTCTGTGTCACCGTGTAAGTCGGTGGTATAGCGTTCGTGACGGGGCAACATAGTCTCATCAGGGTCTGATTATGGATCAGTACCCTGCGAGGGTAATGTTGTGGTCTGAGTCAAAGGACCAGCATAGTAGTCTGGCTGTGGCTGTGCATCAGTGCACTCCATGTCAGATTCAACTTGTAATGGGCATGGCATGTTAACTGTTTCACTTTCTAAGCCAGGGACGGTATGTGTAAAGAGCTCCATGGAGTAACCCGTTGTGTCGCCTGCTGCATCCTTCTCTGTTGTTGTTTTTGCTGAAGAGGACAAGGAAGCGACTTGTCCCTGACCGTGAACATCCACTAACGACGCGCTGCTTTTACATACAGTTTCAAAAGAGGAGGCAAAAGAGCTAGAGGCTGAGTCAGCAAGGTAAGCCAAAACTTGCTCTTGCTGCTCCGGCTTTAAAAGCGGTTTTCCTACTCCCAGAAAAGGTAGCGTTCGAGGCCTTGTGTAGCCAGACGACGAACCTGGCTCCACAGCTCCAGACTTAGGTGCAATATTTTTTTTCCCACGACCACCTGATGCTCCACTACCACTACCATCATTACCAGCTGACAATGAACGCCCACGGCCACGACCTCTTCCACCAGACTTCCTCATTGTTTTAAAAACGTAACCAAAGTAACGGTATTTGTTGCTGTCAAACAACTTACACGGTGAGCTATAACTTCAGTATGATTTAGATATCCCTTTACAGGTGGGTGAGACCGCAAGGAAAATCAGGCACAATGTTACACACTCTGTTTTTGGTGGCACCAAATGAGAGAGATGCCACACACGCAGGACCGTCACTCAAGCACAAATGTCAATATTAATCTCCCACTGTTTTTTTTTTATTTTTTCAGGAAGAATTTAGAAACCAAATTTTTTAAAAAATAGGCTTTCTATGGCCCACTATTTGAGAGAGAGAGATGGCACACCCAGGAGTCAGGACTGGCACACAAGCAGAAAGGCCAATATTAATCTCCCACTGTTTTTTTTTATTTTTTCAGGGAGAATTTAGAAACCAAATAAAAAAAAAATAGGCTTTCTATGGCCCACTATTTGAGAGACAGAGATGGCACACCCAGGAGTCAGGACTGGCACACAAGCAGAAAGGCCAATATTTATCTCCCACTGTTTTTTTTTTATTTTTTCAGGGAGAATTTAGAAACCAAATAAAAAAAAAATATATGCTTTCTATGGCCCACTATTTGAGAGAGAGAGATGGCACACCCAGGAGTCAGGACTGGCACACAAGCAGAAAGGCCAATATTAATCTCCCACAGTTTTTTTTTTATTTTTTCAGGGAGAATTTAGAAACCAAATAAAAAAAATTGATTTTTTTCAGGGAGAATTTAGAAACCAAATAAAAAAAAATAGGCTTTCTATGGCCCACTATTTGAGAGAGAGAGATGGCACACCCAGGAGTCAGGACTGGCACATAAGCAGAAAGGCCAATATTAATCTCCCACTGTTTTTTTTTATTTTTTCAGGGAGAATTTAGAAACCAAATAAAAAAATGGATTTTTTCAGGGAGAATTTAGAAACCAAATAATAAAAAAAATAGGCTTTCTATGGCCCACTATTTGAGAGAGAGAGATGGCACACCCATGAGTCAAGACTGGCACACAAGCAGAAAGGCCAATATTAATCTCCCACTGTTTTTTTTTATTTTTTCAGGGAGAATTTAGAAACCAAATTAAAAAAAATTGATTTTTTCAGGGAAAATTTAGAAACCAAATAATAATAAAAAAAATAGGCTTTCTATGGCCCACTATTTGAGAGAGAGAGATGGCACACCCAGGAGTCAGGACTGGCACACAAGCAGAAAGGCCAATATTAATCTCCCACTGTTTTTTTTTATTTTTTCAGGGAGAATTTAGAAACCAAATAAAAAAAAAATAAATAGGCTTTCTATGGCCCACTATTTGAGAGAGAGAGATGGCACACTCAGGAGTCAGGACTGGCACACAAGCAGAAAGGCCAATATTAATCTCCCACGGTTTTTTGGTATTTTTTCAGGGAGAATTTAGAAGCCAAATTTAAAAAAATAAAAATAAATAGGCTTTCTATGGCCCACTATTTGAGAGAGAGATGGCACACTCAGGACTGGCACACAAGCCCAAAGGCCAATATTAATCTCCCACTGTTTTTTTTTTCAGGGAGAATTTATAAACCCCCCCCCCAAAAAAAAAAAGAAAAATAAAAAGGCTTTCTATGGCCCACTATGTGAGAGAGATGGCACACACAGGGATGGCACTCTAGCAGAAATGCCAATCTTAATCTCCCACAACTTATTTTTTTAGGGAGAATTAAAAAAAAAAAAAGGGACTCTCCTACAATTACTATCTCCCTGCAGTAATATCAGCCAGGTATGACAGGCAGCAATAAGGAGTGGACTGATGCACAAATTAAATAAAAAGTGTGGACAAACAAAAAAGATAGCTGTGCAGAAAGGAAGGAACAACAGGATTTGTGCTTTGAAAAAAGCAGTTGGTTTGCACAGCGGCGTACACACAGCAATGCAGCTATCTGGGAGTCTTCTAGGGCAGCCCAATGAGCTACTGCGCTGAGGAAAAAAAAAATGTAGCTTCCACTGTCCCTGCAAACAAAAGGTGGTGTTGGACAGTGGAAATCTCTACAGCACAAGCGGTTTGGTGGTTAATGGACCCTGCCTAACGCTATCCCTGCTTCTGACGAAGAGGCAGCAACCTCTCCCTAGGCTCAGATCAGCAGCAGTAAGATGGCGGTCGGCGGGAATGCCTCTTTATAGCCCCTGTGACGCCGCAGACAGCAAGCCAATCACTGCAATGCCCTTCTCTAAGATGGTGGGGACCAGGACCTATGTCATCACGCTGCCCACACTCTGCGTCCACCTTCATTGGCTGAGAAATGGCGCTTTTCGCGTCATTGAAACGCGACTTTGGCGCAAAAGTCGCGTACCGCATGGCCGACCCCACACAGGGGTCGGGTTTCATGAAACCTGACTTTGCCAAAAGTCGGCGACTTTTGAAAATGAACGATCCGTTTCGCTCAACCCTACAGAAGACTTAACCTGCCCAGAAGAAAAACGAGGATGAAAACCAAAATTACAAAAAAAAGCGAAACCAAAGTAGCCGAACTAGCCCGATTATTAAGGGCAAACTCGGCCAATGGCAAAAAAGCCACCCAATCATCCTGATCAGCAGACACAAAGCATCTCAAATAAGTCTCCAAAGTCTGATTAGTACGCTCGGTCTGGCCATTTGTCTGAGGATGAAATGCAGAAGAAAAAGACAAATCAATGGCCAGCCTAGCACAAAAGGCCCGCCAAAACCTAGAAACAAACTGGGAACCTCTGTCGGACACAATATTCTCAGGAATACCATGCAAACGGACCACATGCTGAAAAAACAACGGAACCAAATCAGAAGAAGAAGGCAATTTAGGCAAAGGCACCAAATGAACCATCTTAGAGAATCGGTCACAAACAACCCAGATAACCGACATCCTCTGGGAAACAGGAAGATCGGAAATAAAATCCATGGAAATATGCGTACAGGGCCTCTCAGGGACCGGCAATGGCAAAAGCAACCCACTAGCAGCGGAGCAACAAGGCTTGGCCCGCGCACAAGTCCCACAGGACTGCACAAAAGACCGCACATCACGCGATAAAGAAGGCCACCAAAATGACCTACCAACCAAGTCTCTGGTACCAAAAATGCCAGGATGACCAGCCAACATAGAACAGTGAACCTCAGAAATCACTCTACTAGTCCATCTGCCAGGAACAAACAGCTTCCCCACAGGACAACGATCAGGTTTGTCAGCCTGAAATTTCTGAAGAACCCGTCGTAAATCAGGAGAAACGGCAGAAAGGACCACCCCTTCCTTCAAAATACCGACTGGTTCCAAGACCTCAGGAAAATCAGGTAAAAAACTCCTAGAGAGGGCATCAGCCTTAATATTCTTAGAACCCGGAAGGTACGAGACCACGAAATCAAAACGAGAAAAAAACAAGGACCATCGGGCCTGTCTAGGATTCAACCGTTTGGCAGACTCAAGGTAAATCAGATTCTTATGATCGGTCAAGACCACAATACGATGCTTAGCTCCCTCAAGCCAATGTTGCCACTCCTCAAACACCCACTTCATAGCCAACAACTCCCGATTGCCGACATCATAATTGCGTTCAGCAGGCGAAAACTTAAAAGAAAGAAGGCACACGGTTTCATTAAGGAAACGACAGGATCCCTCTGAGACAAAACAGCCCCTGCCCCAATCTCAGAAGCGTCAACCTCAACCTGAAATGGAAGAGAAACATCCGGTTGATGCACAGGAGCAGAAGTAAAACGATGCTTAAGTTCCTGAAAGGCAGAGACAGCTGCAGGGGACCAATTTGCCACATCAGCGCCCTTCTTCGTCAAATCAGTCAAGGGTTTAACCATGCTGGAAAAATTAGCAATGAAACGGCGATAAAAATTAGCAAAACCCAAAAATTTCTGAAGGCTCTTCACGGATGTGGGCTGAATCCAATCATGAATGGCCTGAACCTTAACTGGATCCATCTTTATAGATGAGGGAGAAAAAATAAAGCTCAAAAAGGAAACCTTCTGCACCCCAAAGAGACACTTAGACCCTTTCAGAAACAAGGCATTGTCACGAAGGATCTGAAATACCATCCTGACCTGCTGCACATGAGACTCCCAATCATCGGAAAAAATCAAAATATCGTCCAAATATACAATCAGGAATTTATCAAGATAATCCCGGAAGATATCATGCATGAAGGACTGAAAAACAGATGGAGTATTAGAGAGTCCGAATGGCATCACAAGGTATTCAAAATGGCCCTCGGGCGTGTTAAACGCAGTTTTCCATTCATCACCCTGCTTAATACGGACAAGATTATAAGCTCCCCGAAGGTCAATTTTAGTAAACCAACTAGCTCCCTTAATCCTAGCAAACAAATCGGAAAGCAAAGGTAAAGGATATTGAAACTTGACCGTGATCTTATTCAAGAGGCGATAATCAATACAGGGTCTTAAGGAACCATCTTTTTTAGCAACAAAAAAGAACCCCGCTCCCAACGGTGAAGAAGATGGCCGAATATGCCCTTTCTCCAAAGACTCCTTAATATAGCTCCGCATGGCGGTATGTTCAGGTACAGACAGGTTGAAAAGTCGGCCCTTAGGAAACATACAGCCTGGAATCAAGTCAATAGCACAATCGCAGTCCCTGTGTGGTGGAAGGAAACTGGACTTGGGCTCATCGAATACATCCTGAAAATCAGACAAAAACTCCGGAATTTCAGAAGAGGGAGAAGCGGCGATAGACATCAGAGGAACATCATTATGAACCCCCTGACAACCCCAACTAGTCACAGACATGGACTTCCAATCCAAAACAGGATTATGTGCTTGCAACCATGGAAAACCCAGCACGATAGCATCATGCAAATTATGCAACACCAGAAATCGACAATCTTCCTGATGGGCTGGCGCCATGCGCATGGTCACCTGTGTCCAAAACTGGGGATTATTTTTAGGCAAGGGTGTAGCATCAATGCCCCTTAAAGGATTAGGGTTCTGCAAAGGCTGCAAGGGAAAACCACAACGCCTGGCAAACTCAAAGTCCATTAAGTTCAAGGCAGCGCCTGAATCCACAAACGTCATGACAGAAAATGATAACAATGAACAGATCAAGGACACAGATAACAGAAATTTAGGTTGTACAGTACTGATGGTAAATGAACTGGCGATCCTCTTGGCCCGCTTAGGGCAGACAGAAATGACATGGGAAGCGTCGCCACAATAATAACACAACCTATTCTGACGTCTGAAACCTTGTCGTTCCGTTCTAGACAGAATCCTATCACACTGCATTGGCTCAGGAATTTGCTCTGAGGATAACGCCATAGCGCACACAGTTCTGTGCTCCCGCAAGCGCCGATCAATCTGAATGGCCAGAGACATAGAATCACTCAGATTGGAGGGTGTGGGAAACCCCACCATAACATCTTTAACGGATTCAGAAAGACCCTTTCTGAAAATTGCCGCCAAAGCATCATTATTCCATTTAGTCAATATAGACCATTTTCTGAATTTCTGACAATACAATTCTGCCGCCTCTTGACCCTGAGACAGGGCCAACAAGGTCTTCTCAGCTTGATCCACCGAATTAGGTTAATCATACAGTAATCCTAACGCCTGAAAGAAGGAGTCAACATTAAGCAAAGCAGGATCCCCAGATTCCAGGGAAAATGCCCAATCCTGTGGATCACCACGCAGCAGGGAAATGATGATTTTAACTTGTTGAATGGAATCACCGGAGGATCGAGGTTTCAATGCAAAAAACAATTTACAGTTGTTTTTAAAACTCAAAAATTTGGACCTGTCACCAAAAAACAAATCAGGAGTAGGTATCTTCGGTTCTAAAGCAGGAGTCTGAACAATGTAATCAGAAATACCCTGTACTCTAGCAGCAAGCTGGTCTACACGAGAAACTAATTCCTGAACACTCATGCTAGCACAAGGCTCTTCAGCCACCCAGAGATAAAGAGGGAGGATAAGACAAAACAGACTGAAGAAAAAAAAATGGCTCAAAATCTTTCCTCCCTTTTTCTGAGATGCATTTAACTCATTATTGGCCAGTTGTACTGTTTTGATCAGGTGACCTTGGAGCAGCATGAAATAACCTTCGCTGGAGCAGTGGTAACTTTACTGACCGCAATCCCTGATCCTATCACCGCAACTAGAAGTAGCCGTGGGGTGTGCCTAACCAGACCTAGACACCTCTACACAGCCTAAGGACTAAATATCCCTAAAGATGGAAATAGGAAAACTCTCTTGCCTCAGAGTAGACACCCACAGGATAGGTAGCCCCCCACAAATAATGACTGTGAGTAGGAGAGGAAAAGACACACGCAGACAGAAAACAGGGATAAGCAAAGGAGGCCACTTCTACGTAGATAGGAAAGGATAGTACAGGATACTATGCGGTCAGCATAAAACACTACAAAATATCCACAGCAGAAAAATACAAAAACTCCACCACCTAACTAAAGATATGGAGAGTATATCTGCGACCTCAGCGAGTCCAACTAGACTGAGAAAAACATCAGGCACAGTCTAGCAGGAACAAAATAGAAACAAGAAAGCACAGAAAATAAACACACAGCAGTGTGTCTAAAATAAATGAAGAAAACACTTATCTTAGCTGAATTGGCAGCAAGCAGGAGGGGCCAGGCAGAGGACCAACACTTCCAAAAGAACATTGACTACTGGCAAGGACTAATGAGTCCTGCACAGCTAAATACCCCAGTCAGAATTGCAATTAGCAGAAACACCTGTCCAAGACTGCTGCTCAGGACTAACAGCATTACCATCAACAACCACCGGAGGGAGCCCAAGAGCAGAATTCACATCAGGGACCGCCCCTGGTTGAGTATAATCTAACGTCTTTTTCTCCTCTTTCAGGATATATCGGGGGCTTATCTACAGCATTACAGAATGCTGTAGATAAGCCCCTGATGCCGGTGGGCTTACCTCACCCGCGATTTTTGGGGTGACAGGTTCCCTTTAAAGACATTACGTTGGAGTATAATTTATCAGAGCACAGTATGTCTGAGAGAAGGCGTCTCTTTCCCATGCCGCTGGATCAATGATGATAGGTAAAGATGATGTGGATGAGTTTTTTACATTCCTGAAAACCGTCATATATATTCGGTGCTATGAGGACACCAGTTTAAAAGCAGAGCTGGCACCATCATCACTACAGCTGCAATGGCCATGCTTAGCAGCAGCACCGATTGCAGCCATTTAACCCCTGAGATACCGCTGTCAATAGCTACAGTGGTATCTAGATGTTTATTTGAGGGAATAGTCTCCTGAAATCATGGGGTGTGGATAACTGCCAAGGCAATCTGAAGCCCAGTAAAATGTTTTGTAGCAAAAAATGCTGCTATATGTAAAAACTAAGCTTAACAATAAAAAGAGACGTTTGGTGTCTTTGTGTCCAGAGTGAACCAAGCTTTAAAATTGTACTGCAACCCATATGATGAACACCTTAAGAAAATAAAGACATGCAAAAAATGTCACTTTTTCATTTTCTTAACATACAAAAATTGGAATAAAAAGTAAAACAAAACAAATAGTATCATTTAACATATCATCTCGTCCCGCGTGAAATGTAGTCTGCCAAATTAACATTTGTTCTATGTGCGGCCCATTTACCAAACCAGTTTGACACCCCTGATCTATAACATTGGTCGCCAATCTTTGTAAAACCTACAGCTGGCCATACACATGAGACAGTTATTGGCTGGAAGATTGTTTGCAGCCAGCTATCTCTCCCCATCTGCCCCATACATTTGTGCACTCAGCCGAACATTCATGAATTTTTAATGGAAAGAAAGGAGAAAGTCGCTGCCAGACAATTTTAGCAGCAGCCTATCCCCTATGAAAAGAATAATGAAATTCTACATGTCTGATCATTCTTCCTATATGTTAGGGGAAAGTAGTTCGACAACCCGTACACTTTAGATGGTCACCTGGGTTTGGATGACTTTCAACTTAAAGGGACACTGTCACCTGGATTTGGAGGGAACAATCTTCAGCCATGGAGGCGGGGTTTTTGGGTTTTTGATTCACCCTTTCCTTACCGCTGGCTGCATGCTGGCTGCAATATTGGATTGAAGTTTATTCTCTGTCCTCCATAGTACACACCTGCGCAAGGCAAGATTGCCTTGTGCAGGCGTGTACTACGGAGGACAGAGAATGAACTTCAATCCAATATTGCAGCCAGCATGCAGCCAGCGGGTAAGGAAAGGGTGAATCAAAAACCCAAAAACCCCGCCTCCATGGCTGAATATTGTTCCCTGCAAATTCAGGTGACAGTGTCCCTTTAAGTTTATAGGGCCTTATGGTAATCTGGGCATGCTGAATTTTGTACTTTGGAGCTTCTATTGAGCCTTCTGTTGAAAATACATTTTGTAGGAACAACAAGAATAGAATTACGTTCAGGAAAATAATTGACTTACATCTGAAGTATTTCTTACATACATGAATGTGACCCAATATTGCATCTTTTAATGAAGCGCTCCATCTGCTGATTTGTCAAGGGCAATACTGAAAATAGATGTATTTAATGAAAAATCCTCTTTATTGATCTCCTAAGAAGATTATCAGAATGACTCATTTGTACCATTAGAGCACACGCCTAAACATTGCTTATAATATACAGAGATGCTTTATACTGTTCCAATTACCTAGGACGCATTCCCTTAGCAAGTGAGTGTGGATGGAAAATATGGACAAGCGCACGAATCTTGGCTCTGCTTTAAAGATCATTATTGAATCCCTCTGTTCCCTACTCATCACTGACGGCTTAGCAAATTGGAATTCCGCGTCACCTCTCTTTATTATTTCTGGGGATTCCGCATCCCCGGATCTTTGTGGCTTTGCTGCTGAGATTATATTTGATTGTTTTTTAATCACGGTAATAATGGTAATGGATTCAGTCACTAGAATTGCGCTACTCATTTGGATAAAGATAGGGCCGGCTGCATCATTCATTTTCAGAGAAATACAGTTATTGTTCTGACAGTGCAGATAAATATCAGATGGCGATGTGCGTCTGTGGAATTTAAGTTGTACTCTATTACAGCCATAAAATTCATTGTGGAGCGCAAAACTGTATTAGCAATAAAACCAACCAAAAATATAACCAGAAAGGTGTACAGAAGACATTTTTATTCTATAAATTTAAGGTATTTTCTAGTTTTATGTAAAAAAAATATATATTAATATAATTATCCTACCAGTTTGTGATATACTTTGTGAACCAAATCATTACTATTTTAAGTGGAAACTCCCCTGTTAACATTGAGAGGCTATAACTGTGCAAGGACCTAATATTTTTACAGGTGACAGTTGCTTCATTGTTTGAGTCAGGGAAACCTTCAGTGAGTTATACCTACTGTGCTGGAAAACTATAAAGTGTGAGGTTAAAAATAAGAAGTAGCTCTTAAAGGGAACCTGTCAGCAGGATTGTGCATAGTAACCTACACACAGTGTCATGTCGGCGCTGTTATACTGATTACAATTATGCCTTGGGTGATGAAATCCATCTTGTGGTTGTTCTTTAAATTTTATTTTCAGTTTAGTGTTAATGAGATTCTCATGCCCTAAGGCGGGGCTGGTGTAAGTGGTGCTCTGATTAGATATTCATAATGCAGGCTGCTGACAGGTCACTGATCCCTCACTGACCCGCCCCTAGTTTACATAATGAATACCTAACATACTGAAGAAAGAGGCAATAAACACTTACTCAGGCAGGTGCCGGCCGAGCAACCTGCTCTGCAGCAAAATCACATGTTTAGTGTGGCAATAATACATTTTCTTGGAGTTATCCAGCTAGAGAAAAAAAAACAATTTGAAAATGGCGCCCGCGCAGTACCAGCTATCAGTGTCTAGCTGTGGTCCATAGTTGCTACTATGCATGCGCCGGCAGTGCCATCTTACTGGAGAAGAAAAAAAATTCTCCTCTAAGATGGTGCCGCCCGCACCTGCGCAGTAGCATATTAAATTTCCCAGAGAAGTATTGCACGGTGAATAAGCCTCTTTACCTTGACAAGGCAGAGCTGGTATGTCACTCTCCACAAGAAGAAACCTTACCCCTTAGACCTCACTCCAGAGCCTCTCACCTAGCCTAATCAGATCTCATACTTTACACTGATGAGGGCCAATAGCCCGAAACACCGTGTCTGCGAATTGAGATACTGATTTGGCTTTTATCTAAGCAATTTGACTCGTTAAAGGGTTGATTGTGACTTGTAGGATTACTACTACCAACAGGTGGCGATATAGAGTTCAAGTACTCTTTCTCTCTGAAGAGGCAATTTGCATATTAAATTTCCCAGAGGAGCACTGCATGGCAAATAATCCTCCTTACCTGGTACGTCACTCTCCACAAGGAGAAACCTTACCACTTAGACCTCTTTTTATCTGCTGCATTTTGACGGGAGCAACTTGGCCAGCACCTTAGGAATTAACACCCACCATACCCCACACAACTATCTATGAGGAATGCTGCCTACTCTGCTTTTGACTTGATGCTCTAATTATAACCTGCCCTATGAGCAGCCACTTTGTGAGACTACGTCTTTGTATCACACAGGGCTTTTTAGTAAAGACTTGTACAAATTTGCGACTGTGAATGAATTTACAAAATACTAGCAAAAAATGAGAGCTTCATGGAAGATTCATTGCCAATTTTTGAGTACATTTCCCATCTAAATCATAGTACAGGACACATGTGAGTGGTCTTCTTAGTGCATATTTTTGGAGTATGATTATTAGGTTTAAAATTAATGGCCAAATATTACCACAATGTTAAGGACAGTAACTTTACAGCAGATTTTTTTATCACCCTTAGTGGAAACCTCAGCTCAGAGACTAACTTCATAATTTATGAATGGATATATTAAACATAGAAAGATAAAGTGTATGTGCATAGAAACAGTATGTGTTAACATTTCCCTGTCGTTTATCCTCAGCTTTTTTTTATTAAATAGGGTTTAGAACTGCATCTATAGAAAAGTAAGTTGGCCAAATAATCCATCATGTTCTTGCTATAAAGCGTCTCCTCCCAAACAATATCAACTACATGGTAGTCTGGAATCTGGCTCCTGTGCTTTCCTCCATCCACCAAAATACTAATAGTTCCTCCGGTGCTATCTCCGGCAATTCCGTAAAGATTGAGGAGAGCTGTGTTGTACATGATTGACTGTTGCTCTATTCAAAGGAGTAATTTTTTTTTCGGTTTTGGAGGGACAGACTCCATTTAAGGTTTTCAAGTGGAATCTTCAAGTGTCAGTCTTGTCATTGCAAGTCAACGGTTAGTTAAAGTGTAATAAGCCCCTCCGCTCTACATCATGTCACAGATGGAACAATCACTGCTGAAATCAAACACTTTCTTCTATTATTCATTGTACGGTAACTGTTCCACGTGGAAATAACTATAAAAGTAAATGATTAGTACAGCAGCACATTTGTGTGGGTATAAAATAGAATTATGTATATCGATTCTTCAGTGCAGAGAACCATCACTAACTAAAGCTGCATAGGTGATATTAGTAAATGTGACTGTGCTGCAAATGTCTTTTTACAGAAAAACTTAGGTTTGCTATTACTTGTTTTTAACTGTAACCCTGTACAACAGCTTCATTACTCAAGCCCTAAGGGTACGTATGACAGAATTCTAGAAGATTATGTGTTGTCCAAAAAAGTGATAGATTTCCCGTATCTCCATAATAGTCTATAGGAAGATTTATAGGAAAGTAAACCCCCTTTGATTATTAGAGTCAAACCTTTCTGTTAGAATTTCGTTGAGGCACATTATTGACCAATCTATTTTTGACGTTTTATAAAGTAACAAGCATAAAAGAGACTTTATACTCACACCTTTAGTTAGGGATCGAATATCCTGCTGACAAGCCCTCTTTAAATGGGGACTGTACTTAGAATAAAGTTTGTAATAACTTTATAATCTTTGTAACATATCTTTATAAGCGAAATCTGCTTCTCTCCCTACTAATGTACCCTTTCTTCGAGACCACCCCAACCTACTGAACCAAATCCACACTGAAAAAAACAGGTTAAGGCTATGTGCACACGATGCGCTTTTGATGTGTTTTCGCTGTGTTTTTTTACCCGCGGAAATGCTCCAAAAACGCAATGGAATACTAAAGCAAGGTAATAAAATGACAATCCTGAAGTGTTGTGCACATGATGTGCACGTAAATTTCCGTTTTATTTTCTACAGCATGTTAATTCTTTTTGCGTTTCTGCAGCATTTTTGACTCATTGACTTCAATTGAGTCGGTCAAATCTGCTGCAAAAACGCAAGTGTAAAAAGGTTTGCGTATTTGCTTCAGATTTTCTACCAAAAATGCTGAAAAAAGTCAAAGGGAAATGATGTCAGAAGGAGGAAGAGTCAAATAAATAAGGCAGCACACAGTGGCGCCAAAACCTGCAAACATGAAACATGAAAATTGAATAGCATTGCTGCACTAGAAATATGAAAAAATTGAGAAAGTTTAGCGCATAAATTGGCCAATTTATGTGTACCTTGTAGCCACGTTAAAGCATTTCTCGTATACAAGGTCCTAGCAATGCCTTTCCTCTCTGAGAATAAAGTCTTCATCTGAATGGGAACCTAAAACAGAGTCCTCTCTTTGACCAAAAATCTCTCTCTCTGTGGAGGGGTAGTGGACCTACTGTGATTAAAATCACCTGTGGCTAAAAGGAGGAGTGCTCAGTCAGAAGGCTAATGAATACAAACTTCAAAAAACTGACCGTCACATCCAAACATAGACTAAGTGTGAACGCCCCTTTAGGTTCCCATTCAAATGAAGACTTTATTCTCAGAGAGGAAAGGCATTGCTAGGACCTTGTATATGAGAAATGCCTTTATATGGCTACAAAGTACACATAAATTGGCCAATTTATGAGCTAAACTTTCTCAATTTTTCATATTTCTAGTGCAGTAATGCAATTCAATTTTCATGTTTCATGTTTGCAGGTTTTGGCGCCACAGTGTGCTGCCTTATTTGTTTGACTGTATACGAGTTGGTGACTCTAGGTTCAGCACCTGTTCACACTTATTCTATGTTTGGATGTGACAGTCAATTTTTTGAAGAACGAGGAAGAGTGTGTGGGTGGAGAATATGTGTGTGTGTCTCTGTGTGTGGGCAGAGAATATGTGCGTGTGTTTCTGTGTGTGGGCAGAGAATATGTACATGTGACTGTGCGTGGGCGGAGAATATGTGTGTGTGTCTCTGCGTGTGGGCAGAGAATATGTGCGTGTGTCTCTGTGTGTGGGCAGAGAATATGTGTGTGTGTCTCTGCGTGTGGGCAGAGAATATGTGCGTGTGTCTCTGTGTGTGGGCAGAGAATATGTGTGTGTGTCTCTGCGTGTGGGCAGAGAATATGTGCGTGTGTCTCTGTGTGTGGGCAGAGAATATGTATATGTTTCTGTGTGTGGGCGGAGAATATGTGTGTGTCTCTGTGTGTGGAAGGAGAATATGTATGCGTGACGGTGTGTGGGCAGAGAATATGTGTGTGTCTGCGTGTGTGGAAGGAAAATATGTATGTGTGACTGTGCGTGGGCAGAGAAAATGTGCGTGGGTCTCTGTGTATGGGAGTAGAATATGTGTGTGCGTCTCTGTGTGTGAGCGGAGAATATGTGTGTGTGTCTCTGTGTGTGGGTGGAGAATATGTGCGTGTGTCTCTGTGTATGGGAGGAGAATATGTATGTGTGACTGTGTGTGGGAGGAGAATATGTGTGTGTGTCTGTGTATGGGAGTAGAATATGTGTGTGTCTCTGTGTGTGGGCGGAGAATATGTGTATGTCTCTGTGTATGGGCAGAGAATATGTGCGTGTGTCTCTGTGTGTGGACAGAGAATATGTATGCGTGACTCTGTGTGGGCAGAGAATATGTGTGTGGGTCTCTGTGTGTGGGCAGAGAATATGTGCGTGTGTCTCTGTGTGTGGACAGAGAATATGTATGCGTGACTCTGTGTGGGCAGAGAATATGTGTGTGGGTCTCTGTGTGTGGGCAGAGAATATGTGTGTGTGTCTCTGCGTGTGGGCAGAGAATATGTGCGTGTGTCTCTGTGTGTGGGCAGAGAATATGTGTGTGTGTCTCTGCGTGTGGGCAGAGAATATGTGCGTGTGTCTCTGTGTGTGGGCAGAGAATATGTATATGTTTCTGTGTGTGGGCGGAGAATATGTGTGTGTCTCTGTGTGTGGAAGGAGAATATGTATGCGTGACGGTGTGTGGGCAGAGAATATGTGTGTCTGCGTGTGTGGAAGGAAAATATGTATGTGTGACTGTGCGTGGGCAGAGAAAATGTGCGTGGGTCTCTGTGTATGGGAGTAGAATATGTGTGTGCGTCTCTGTGTGTGAGCGGAGAATATGTGTGTGTGTCTCTGTGTGTGGGTGGAGAATATGTGCGTGTGTCTCTGTGTATGGGAGGAGAATATGTATGTGTGACTGTGTGTGGGAGGAGAATATGTGTGTGTGTCTGTGTATGGGAGTAGAATATGTGTGTGTCTCTGTGTGTGGGCGGAGAATATGTGTATGTCTCTGTGTATGGGCAGAGAATATGTGCGTGTGTCTCTGTGTGTGGACAGAGAATATGTATGCGTGACTCTGTGTGGGCAGAGAATATGTGTGTGGGTCTCTGTGTGTGGGCAGAGAATATGTGCGTGTGTCTCTGTGTGTGGACAGAGAATATGTATGCGTGACTCTGTGTGGGCAGAGAATATGTGTGTGGGTCTCTGTGTGTGGGCAGAGAATATGTGTGTGTGTCTCTGCATGTGGGCAGAGAATATGTGCGTGTGTCTCTGTGTATGGGAGGAGAATATGCATGTGTGACTGTGTGTGGGTGGAGAATATGTGTGTGTCTCTGTGTGTGGGTGGAGAATATGTGTGTCTCTGTGTGTGGGTGGAGAATATGTTTGTGTGTCTCTGCATGTGGGCAGAGAATATGTGTGTGTCTCTGTGTGTGGGCAGAGAATATGTATGTGTGACTGTGTGTGGGCAAAGAATATGTATGTGTGTCTCTGTGTGTGGGTGGAGAATATGTGTGTGCGTCTTTGTGTGTGGGCGGAGAATGTGTGTATGTGTCTCTGTGTGTGGGCGGAGAATATGTGTGTGTGTCTCTGTGTGTGGGCGGAGAATATGTGTGTGTCTCTGTGTGTGGGCGGAGAATATGTATGTGTCTCTGTGTGTGGGAGGAGAATATGTATGTGTGTCTCTGTGTGTGGGTGGAGAATATGTATGTGTGTCTCTGTGTGTGGGCGGAGAATATGTATGTGTGTCTCTGTGTGTGGGTGGAGAATATGTATGTGTGTCTCTGTGTGTGGGTGGAGAATATGTATGTGTCTCTGTGTGTGGGAGGAGAATATGTATGTGTGTCTCTGTGTGTGGGCGGAGAATATGTATGTGTGTCTCTGTGTGTGGGTGGAGAATATGTATGTGTGTCTCTGTGCGTGGGTGGAGAATATGTATGTGTGTCTCTGTGTGTGGGCGGAGAATATGTGTGTGTCTCTGTGCGTGGGCGGAGAATATGTATGTGTGACTGCGTGGGCGGAGAATATGTGTATGTCTCTGTGTGTGGGCGGAGAATATGTGTGTGTCTCTGTGTGTGGGTGGAGAATATGTATGTGTGTCTCTGTGTGTGGGCGGAGAATATGTGTGTGTGTCTCTGTGTGTGGGCGGAGAATATGTGTGTGTGTCTCTGTGTGTGGGCGGAGAATATGTGTGTGTCTCTGTGTGTGGGTGGAGAATATGTATGTGTGACTGCGTGGGCGGAGAATATGTGTATGTCTCTGTGTGTGGGCGGAGAATATGTGTGTGTGTCTCTGTGTGTGGGTGGAGAATATGTGTGTGTGTCTCTGTGTGTGGGCAGAGAATATGTGTATGTCTCTGTGTGTGGGCAGAGAATGTGTATGTCTCTGTGTGTGGGCGGAGAATATGTGTGTGTGTCTCTGTGTGTGGGCGGAGAATATGTGTGTGTCTCTGTGTGTGGGCGGAGAATATGTATGTGTCTCTGTGTGTGGGAGGAGAATATGTATGTGTGTCTCTGTGTGTGGGTGGAGAATATGTATGTGTGTCTCTGTGTGTGGGTGGAGAATATGTATGTGTGTCTCTGTGTGTGGGTGGAGAATATGTATGTGTGTCTCTGTGTGTGGGCGGAGAATATGTGTGTGTCTCTGTGCGTGGGCGGAGAATATGTATGTGTGACTGCGTGGGCGGAGAATATGTGTATGTCTCTGTGTGTGGGCGGAGAATATGTGTGTGTCTCTGTGTGTGGGTGGAGAATATGTGTATGTCTCTGTGTGTGGGCGGAGAATATGTGTGTGTGTCTCTGTGTGTGGGTGGAGAATATGTGTGTGTGTCTCTGTGTGTGGGTGGAGAATATGTATGTGTGTCTCTGTGTGTGGGTGGAGAATATGTGTGTGTGTCTCTGTGTGTGGGTGGAGAATATGTATGTGTGTCTCTGTGTGTGGGTGGAGAATATGTGTGTGTGTCTCTGTGTGTGGCAGAGAATATGTATGTGTGACTGTGTGTGGGCAGAGAATATGTATGTGCGTCTTTGTGTGTGGGTGGAGAATATGTGTATGTCTCTGTGTGTGGGCAGAGAATATGTATGTGCGTCTTTGTGTGTGGGTGGAGAATATGTGTATGTCTCTGTGTGTGGGCAGAGAATATGTATGTGCGTCTTTGTGTGTGGGTGGAGAATATGTGTATGTCTCTGTGTGTGGGCGGAGAATATGTATGTGCGTCTTTGTGTGTGGGTGGAGAATATGTGTATGTCTCTGTGTGTGGGCGGAGAATATGTATGTGCGTCTTTGTGTGTGGGTGGAGAATATGTGTGTATCTCTGTGTGTGGGCAGAGAATATGTGTGTGTGTCTCTGTGTGTGGGCGGAGAATATGTGTGTGTGTCTCTGCGTGTGGGCAGAGAATATGTATGTGTGACTGTGTGGGCGAAGAATATGTGTGTGTCTCTGTGTGTGGGTGGAGAATATGTGTGTGTGTCTCTGTGTGTGGGCGAAGAATATGTGTGTGTGTCTCTGTGTGTGGGCGGAGAGTATATATGTGTGACTGTGTGTGGGCGAAGAATATGTATGTGTGTCTCTGTGTGTGGGCAGAGAATATGTGCGTGTGTCTGTGAGAGCCACAAATCTTGCATGTTTTTAGGTGACCAAATACTTATTTTCCACCATAATTTGCAAAGTAAATCTTGCCAAATCAGACAAGGTGATGTTTTGGATTTGTTTTCTCATTTTGACTCTCATAGTTGTGGTCTACCTATGATGTCAATTACAGGCCTCTCTCATCTTTTTAAGTGGGAGAACTTGCACAATTGGTGGCTGACTAAATTCTTTTTCCCCACTGTATGTCTCTTAGCCTACTGAATTTAAGTCTGGATAATTAAGATTAAATGTTGTGTTGTCACAGACTCTATTTGCCATTTGTTTATTTTTGGGGCCTCCCCAATCAAAACAAAAATTTAATTAAAAAAGGCGTTGGCAACTTCCTCCTTTGCCTCTGCCACATCCACCTCCACTTTCTCCTCATCCTCCATTCGGACCTCAGTCTCCTAGTTCAAGATAACACTTTGTGTTTGTATTTAATTTCTGTTATTATCATTATTTCCTCTTAAAAAATAAAAACAATACCAAAGAAATAAAAGTTAATCAAGCAAAAAAAACAGTGTTGGATAACCCCTACTTCGACTGTTAAACCTACATGAAAACATCTACCTTATCCTCCACTTGGATCTCGGGCTCCTTCTTCAAGATAATACTTTTTTTTCGGATTTTATTCTCTGTTATTTCCATTAGTTCCTCTTTAAAATAAAAAAACATAAAACATAAAAAATAAAAAAATGAATCTGTTTTTGCTACCTCCTACTTTGCCTCTTACACATACATCACCATGTCCACATCCACCTTCACTTAGAGCACGACCTCCTGGTCCAAGGTTATTATTATTTTTTTATATTAAAGTGAACCCATCACTAGGTTTGGCGAATATGAGACACAGCCACCACCTTTCAGGCCTGATGTACAGCTTTCTATAATGCTGTATATCTGTCCCCAACTCAACCTGAAAGAGAAGAAAAAGAGCTTTTATTATACTCATCTGTGAGGCTCTCCAGTCTGAGGGGAGTCGATGTTCTTATTCCAGCTCCTCTCGTCTTCTTATGATCGCGCCCTCCATCCTGTTTGGTGTGGACGCCGTGTCCCTATGTCATCCACACAGTCTGCCCGGCATCACGCTCCCGCACTGGTGTACCTTTCTGGCCTGTTGAGGGCAGAGTATAGTCCTGCAGTGTGCAGGTGCCGAGAAAGTCAAAGAGACCTGGCACTTGAGCACTGGAGTACTTTACGCTGCCCTAGTTAGGGCAGAGAAATACACCTGTGTGGGAGCGCGATACCGGGGAGTCTGTGTGGATCACGTAGGGGCGTGTCACACAAAGCAAAATGGAGGGCAACAATTGTATGTAGATGGGAGGTGCCAGACAAAGAACATCAACACCCATTGGACTGGACCGTCCCACAGGTGAGTATAATAAAAGCTATTTTTCTTCTCTTTCAGGTTGGGTTGGGGTCAGATATACAGCAATTTAAAGTGCTGTGTATCAGGCCTGAAAGATGGTGGTCTTACCTCATATCGGCCAAACATGATGACAGGTTTCCTTTAAGCCACTGCCCTATCCCCATTTGTAGAGGCGTGCAAGAACCTTCATCCACCCCCTCACAACATAACCACTTTAAGTAATTTCCCTATCCATATTTGTTTTGCAAGGCAATTGTCCTGTTCTTACCCCCACTTTGTTTTCTTTTTGCAGCACCCTATCCCTTACTACCATCATTGTACAGCCCAAAATTTCAGACACCCATTGCCTCCTGGAGTGAAATTTAAACCAGCATCTGTGGGGGCATTGTTCCCCATGCTCTGTGACTGAAATTTGTTAAAATGTTCTGTGAAGGTATTGTTCCCCATGATCTAAGGCTGAAATTTGTTAAAATGTTATGTGGATGTGTGGTTCCCTGTGCTCTGTGGGTGAAATTTGAATCAGCTTCTGTGAGAGTACTGTGCTCCATGTTCTATGGGTCAAGTTTGTAAGCTGCACCTGCAGGAATACTCTCTCCCATGCTCTGTGGGCGAAATTTTTAACTGGACTGGTAGTAGTAAACCTCAGACTCTGTGGGGACACTGTTAAAATGTTGGTTATTCATTTACTTTCTATTTTACCATAATAACCATGGTGAAATAACCCATTTAAGTCATTTTACTATCCATATTTGTTTGCAGGTCAATTGTCCTGCCCTTACCCCCATTTCCCTTCCTTTTGAAGCCCCCTAGCCCTTAGTACAACCATTTTATACATGTAGCTATTTTAAAACTCTGAAGTTCGGGTCCCAATTGACTTATATGAGGTCCGGGATAAAGTTTGTGACCCAAACCAGGCTTTAAAAAAGTCTGCCCGAACCAGCAGAACACGGACATCCATGGGTTTTCTCATTTCTAACAACCACACCTTGAAAAGAAAATAAGTATTTGTCAGAGTCACCGCATTTAAGATCAGTCACAAAAGGTCATAACTCCCAACTTTAATAGACAGGTAGAGGAACATGTATTGTGACACATATGTAGAAACTGTGCCTACCCCATTCGTTTTCTCACCAACTATGATACCCCTTTCACAGCCCACATAGAGCATGATGCCCTCCATACAGTTCCACTTACACAGTATGATGTCCCCCACAGCTTGCTGTATATCGTATTATGGCCTCCACAGTTTCGTATATTAAGTATAATGTACTCCACAGCTCCATATACAAAGGCCGCCAGGCCTTGACCAATCAGCGACGGGCACAGTATCGACTTAGAAATCCCGCGTCTCTGACCACCAGGCCTCAACCAATCAGCAACGGGCACAGCGACGATGATGTCATAATGGTTGCCATGGCAACGATGATGTCATAAAGGTTGCCTCAACCAATCAGCAAGGGGCACAGCAACCATGATGTCATAATTCGTTGCCATGGCGACGATGATGTCATAAAGGTTGCCTCGACCAATCAGCGACGGGCACAGCGACGATGATGTCATAATGGTTTCCATGGCGACGATGATGTCATAAAGGTTGCCTCGACCAATCAGCGACGGGCACAGCGACGATGATGTCATAATGGTTTCCATGGCGACGATGATGTCATAAAGGTTGCCTCGACCAATCAGCGACGGGCACAGTCTGCCGCGAATTCTGGAATCATCATTGTCCATATACTACGGGGACATGCATATTCTAGAATACCCGATGCGTTAGTATATATATATACTAGATTGTGGCCCGATTCTAACGCATCGGGTATTCTAGAATATGCATGTCCCCATAGTATATGGACAATGATGATTCCAGAATTCGCGGCAGACTGTGCCCGTCGCTGATTGGTCGAGGCAACCTTTATGACATCATCATCGCCATGGCAACCATTATGACATCTACGTCGATACTGTGCCCGTCGCTGAATCAGAAACGTGAGATGTCTACGTCCTTTATGACATCATCGTCGCTGTGCCCGTTGCTGATTGGTCATCAGAGAGTCGGGATTTCCAGGACAGACAGACAGACAGACAGACAGAAAGACAGACAGACGGAAAAACCCTTAGACAATTATATATATGGATAATACTACTGCCTCCACAGCTCATTATTTACAGTATGATGCACCCATAACTCTTCATACATGGTATTATGACCCCCACAGCTCCCTATATACAATACCTTGCCTCACAATGTCCCCATGCATACTATTATGACCCCCACAGCTCCCTATATACAGTATGATAGCCCCCCACAACGCCACATATACTGAACAGTATGATTGCCTTACAGCTTCCTATATACAGTATGATGGCCCCACAGCTATCCATCCACAGCATGATGGCCCATAGTTCTCTTTATACAGTATGATGGCCCCCACAGCTCCCTATATGGAGCATGATGGCCCAACAGCTCTTATACACAATATGATAGCCCCATAATTCTATATATACAATATGAAGGCCCTAGAGCTCCGCATCCAAAGCATAAAGGCCCCACTTTATACAATATCATGTCCCCCATCGCTCCCTTTAGACAGTACAGTATGATGACCCTACAGATGCCTATCCACAATATGATTTCCCCACAATTCTCTTTATACAGTTTGATGGCCCCAAAGCCCCCTATACACAGTATGATGACCCTACAGCTAAATATACACAGAATGATAGCCCCACAGCTCCCTATGAAAAGTTTGAAGACCTCCCTTTTAGGCTATGTGCCCACGTTCAAGAAAGTGTGCAGAATTTTCCTGAGCAAATGCGGACTACTTTCGCAGGAAATCTGTACATGTATTTTTCATGGTTTTTTGGGCGTTATTTTTGCAAATTTTTTACGTTTGTTTCCGAAGCTTCCCAATGCAATAATATAGCTGCAAATCCGCTAATAATCCGCAAAATTAATGAACATGCTGCTTTTTTTTCCGTTATATGTTTTCGAAAAAAAACCACATGTACACAAAAATTGCGGAATTCATTAAAAATTATAGGATGCTTAATGTAAGCGGTTTTTAAGCGTTTTAGCAGCAGAAATCCACAGAAAAAATGTGAAAAAAATGTGAAAAATCTGGAACGTGTGCACATAGCCTAAAGGTACCGTCACACTAGACGATATCGCTAGCGATCCGTGACGTTGCAGCATCCTCGCTAGCGATATCGTCCAGTGTGACAGGCAGCAGCGATCAGGCCCCTGCTGGGAGATCGTTGGTCGCTGAAGAAAGTCCAGAACTTTATTTCGTCGCTGGACTCCCTGGAGACATCACTGGATCGGCATGTGTGACACCGATTCAGCGATGTCTTCACTGGTAACCAGGGTAAACATCGGGTAACTAAGCGCAGGGCCGCGCTTAGTAACCCGATGTTTACCCTGGTTACCATCCTAAAAGTAAAAAAAACAAACACTACATACTTACCTACAGCCGTCTGTCCTCCAGCGCTGTGCTCTGCTCTCCTCCTGTACTGTCTGTGAGCGTCGGTCAGCCGGAAAGCAGAGCGGTGACGTCACCGCTCTGCTTTCCGGCCTCTGTGCTCACACAGACAGTACAGGAGGAGAGCAGAGCACAGCGCTGGAGGACAGACGGCTGTAGGTATGTAGTGTTTGTTTTTTTTACTTTTAGGATGGTAACCAGGGTAAACATCGGGTTACTAAGCGCGGCCCTGCACTTAGTTACCCGATGTTTACCCTGGTTACCGGCATCGTTGGTCGCTGGAGAGCGGTCTGTGTGACAGCTCTCCAGCGACCAAACAGCGACGCTGCAGCGATCCGGATCGTTGTCGGTATCGCTGCAGCATCGCTAAGTGTGACGGTACCTTTATGCAAAATTAGGCTGCCGTTACACTAGCAGTATTTGGTCAGTATTTTACATCAGTACTTGTAAGCCAAAACCAGTAGTGGAACAAATAGAGGAAAAGTATAATAGAAACATATGCACCACTTCTGCATTTATCACCCACTCCTGGTTTTGGCTTACAAATACTGATGTAAAATACTGATGAAATACTGCTAGTGTGACGGCAGCCTTATGGCCACCACATCTCCCTTTATACAGTTTATGGCCCCACACCTCCCTATACACAGTATAATGACCCCTCACAGCTCACTTTATACAGTATTATGCCCCCGCATAGATTCCTTTATACAGAATGATGCCTACCACAGCTTGCTATATATGATATGTTTTCTCCAAAGCTTAAAGGGAACCTGTCACCCCAAAATCAAAGATGAGCTTAGCCCACTGGCATCAGGGGCTTATCTACAGCATTCTGTAATGCTGTAGATAAGCCCCTGATGTAACCTGAAAGATGAGAAAAAGAGGTTAGAATATACTCACCCAGGGGCGGTCCCGCTGCGGTCCGGTCCGATGGGCGTCGCGGTCCGGTCCGGGGCCTCCCATCTTCTTATGATGATGTCCTTTTCTTGTATTCACGTGGCGGCTCCGGCTCAGGCGTACTTTATCTGCCCTGTTGAGGGCAGAGCAAAGTACTGCAGTGCAAAGGCGCCAGGAAATGTCAGAGAGGCCCGGATAGATTTGAGGCCCCAGACCGGACCACGATGCCTATCGGATCGGACCGCCCCCCCAGGTGAGTATAATCTAACCTCTTTTTCTCATCTTTCAGGATACATCGGGGCTTATCTACAGCATTCCAGAATGCTGTAAATAAGCCCCTGATGCTGGTGGGCTTAGCTCATCTTCGATTTTGGGGGTGACGGGTTCCATTTAATAATATCTAAAAAAACAATATAGCTTATTCTCACCTAATCCTGATTTTCCATCCACTGCAGCCTCCATATCCTTTTCCTGCTTGTATAAACAGTGTGTCATTGGAGGGGGCACACTATCTTGTGCCGCTAGCTTGGATACTCTGCGGCCTATAAGATAGAGACTGATAGGTAGGGAGCTTGTGGCTTCTTACCCTATTCATGGGATTGAACTGTATTGGTGTCATGTTTACAGAGACACAGTTCAATATACTGAAGATCCAGTGTTCTAGGCAGGAAGATTGGTAATGGAGCCCAGATCTTTGCTATTAGAGACACCGCTGGCATTGCTTCAAAATGTAAAATTGATTAACTTATTGGTTCAGTGTATTTTGTTTGATTCATTGGATCAATTCATGAAGCTGGCTGCAGTGTTATGGAATAGCAGACTAAAATTGCAGCAGCCCAAATTAAAAGCTTTTTTCAGGTGCAAAGTTTATAAAACCATTGTGAAGTCTATCTGAAACTTTACAATTTACTTGTTCTTAAAATTCTGCTCTTTTGCTGAGCTGCCACGTGTAGTGATTAGTGATGAGCGAACGTGCTCGCCACTACTCGTTAGTTGCCCAAGTATCGAAGTATTCGGGGTACTCACTGAGCAGCGAGCATTTCCGGGATTATTCGGCGGTAACTGCAGTCTCCACTCAGCAGTTTTGGTGAACTTTAGAGACCCAATCATGGTGTAGGGATTAAGTAAATAAGGCAGCACACTGCAGCGCTAGAACATACAAACTTGAAAAACGGAATTTGAACTGCATTACTGCACTAGAAATATGAAAAATGAGAGCTTTTAGCGCATAAAAATGGCCAATTTTATGTGTACCTGGTAGCCCCGTTACGGCATCTCTCTTATACGAGGTCCTACGTTTGACCTACCTCGCTGAGAATAAACGTCTCCATCTGAATGGGTACATGTGGAACCTCTTCCTAGACTAAAATTCTCTCTCTCTCTGTGGAGGGGTATTGGACCTGCTGTAATTAAAACACCTGTGGCTAGGAGGCGGAGTGCACGATCAGAAGGCTAAAGAATACATTTCAAAAACCTGACCGGCACATCCAAACATAGACTCAGTGTGAACAGGTGCTGAACCTAGAGTCGCCAACTCGTATATAGTTAAGTAAATAAGGCAGCACACTGCAGCGCTAGAACATACAAACTTGAAAACACGAAATTTGAACTGCATTACTGCAGTAGAAATATGAAAAATGAGAGCTTTTAGCGCATAAAAATGGCCAATTTTATGTGTACCTGGTAGCCCGCTACGGCATTTCCCTTATACGAGGTCCTAAACTTGCCTTACCTCACTGAGAATAAACGTCTCCATCTGAACGGGTACATGTGAAAACCTCTTACTAGACTAAAATTCTCTATGTCTGTGGAGGGGTATTGGACCTGCTGTAATTAAAACACCTGAAGCTAGGAGGCGGAGTGCACGATCAGAAGGCTAGAGAATACATTTCAAAAACCTGACCTGCACATCCAAACATAGACTCAGTGTGAACAGGTGCTGAACCCAGAGTCGCCAACTCGTATATAGTTAAGTAAATAAGGCAGCACACTGCAGTGCTAGAACATACAAACTTCTAGGTTCAGCACCTGTTCACACTGTGTCTATGTTTGGATGTGCCAGTCAGGTTTTTGAAATGTATTCTTTAGCCTTCTGATCGTGCACTCCTCCTCCTAGCTTCAGGTGTTTTAATTACAGCAGGTCCAATACCCATCCACAGAGAGAGAGAATTTTAGTCTAGTAAGAGGTTTTCACATGTACCCATTCAGATGGAGACGTTTATTCTCAGCGAGGTAAGGCAAGTTTAGGACCTGGTATAAGAGAGATGCCGTAACGGGGCTACCAGGTACACATAAAATTGGCCATTTTTATGCGCTAAAAGCTCTCATTTTTCATATTTCTAGTGCAGTAATGCAGTTCAAATTTCGTTTTTCAAGTTTGTATGTTCTAGCGCTGCAGTGTGCTGCCCTTTTTACTTAACTATATACGAGTTGGCGACTATAGGTTCAGCACCTGATCACACTGTGTCTATGTTTGGATGTGCCAGTCAGGTTTTTGAAATGGTGTAGGGATTGTCTGCCAGGCCATGAAACGCTGCAGCCATCTTTGTTGTGGTCGTGCAGTGATTGGCTGGGCCGTACAGCATCATCCCAAGTATAAGAGACCTGGCGCCGCCCTGCTCGCCGCATTCTGTTCCTGTTTCAGCGAGAGTAGGGAGAGCTGGTGCCGAGATAGGGTCAGAATCGTGGTTTTAGAGTTAGTGTAGGTCTGCAACTGTTACATCAACAACTCCTGAGAAACCAACAATTCTTTTTAGGGCTATTTCTTGGGTCCCGATATTGCAGCGCTAGGTAGGCAGGGCACAGCCTATCCACATCAGTGCAAAGCCTGCAGGCACTAAATGTGCGTCCATTGGTCCCGCTGCATCCCTCCCAAAGCTCCATAACTGTCTGCTGCTGCAGCTTATTTACAGTCTATATACCTTTTTTTCCAAAAAATTCCCCCCCCCAAAAAAAAAAATATACAGTCCGTTCTGTCAGACTGAGGCCTGTTGAAAAGTGATAGTTTGTCAGGCATATGTAGCATAGTTGTGTGTGCTACCCTTGTGCCTCCTTTTTTTTTGTGTTTTAAATTCCCCGAAAAAGGCCTCATATATCTCTGTGCTCCAAGTTTGGTTATTGGAGGCCGGTGTGCTTACTGTGTGGCTGTGTGATACTCAAATTCTATACAGCGCTATTTAGCATCCAAAGCAATTGAAAGGCCACAGATTTGCTGGTGTGGTATTTCCGATACAGCCGTCAACCGTTATATATATATCTGTGCACCAAGTTTGGTCATTGGAGGCCAGTGTACTTTGTGGCTGTGTGATACTCAAATTCTATACAGCGCTATTTAGCATCCAAAAAAATTGAAAGGCCACAGATTTGCCAGTGTGCTGTTTCAGTTACAGCTTTCATATATCTCTGTGCTCTAACTTTGGGCATTGGAGGCCGGTGTACTTATTTTTTGACTGTGTGATACTTTAATTTTATACAGGGCTATTTAGCATAAATTAACTTTAAAAAAAAAATTGAATACAGTCTGATAGGTCAGGCTGAGGCCGGCCTGGTGTTTGGATTTGAAAAATCGTAGATTTGCAGGCATACTGATCACATATTATTTTGATAGTAATAAAGACATTTGTGTTGAGCATTTGAAATAGTGCAGTAGTCCATTTAAAATGGTTAAGGCAAGGGGCAAGGGACGGGGAAGTGGACGTGATGCTGATGGTGCATCCAGAGGATGAGGTCGTGGCCAAGGTGAAAGTGGGCAACAACAAAGACCCACATCTTCTCGCACACCACTACTGAAGCCAGAGCGGTGTGAAACGGTTGTTGGTTGGATAGCGGATAATGCTTCCAGTCACTTAGCCGCCACCACCACCACCTTGTCTTCCACACGGTCAAGTCTGAGTAGCCATAAGTGTGGCCAGGATATTCCTCACCCTGATCCTCCTTCCTCCCACCATGCCGAGTGGCCTGAGACAACTGATCCCACACTTGGACACTCTGAAGAACTGTTCAGTTTTCCATTTCAAGATTCAGAAATCTCTGCCGGTCAACTTGAAGTGGGGAAAGATGAGATCGCATGTAGAGCTTCCCAAAGCTTTGACCAGCCCCAGTCACACGAAGGCGATGGTGGGAAAGTATCACAAGAGGTGGACGAGACACAATTGCCAGAAAGTCAGGAGGAGGAGCAGGGTGTGGATGTGGAAGACGAGGTGGTGGATGACATAGGGATTGACCCAACCTGGCAGGAGGACATGCATAGCGAGGACAGCAGCAGAAATGGGGAAGGAGGCATATCCCCCCAACAGGCAGGAAAAAGCAGTGTGGTGGCCATAGACAGAAGGCGTGCATCCGTTCCCCGTAACACCAACATGAGTGAAGTTGCCATTCCAACTATTAGATCTTCCCAAGTCTGGCTACGTTTTAAAGACTCTGCCAATAACCCAAACAGGCCATTTGCAGCACCTGCCATGCCCACATCAGCAGGGGTAGCAAAACAACCAGCCTGACCACCACCAGCATGATCAGGCACATGCAAGCAAAACACCCGACTTTGTGGTCCAAACCCCACAGTACCAGGGCCCGTCTACACTGACCGACAGTCCGTGGCAGCTTGTATCCCCCCGACTGGGGTACCCTCTGTTCCTGGACGTGCAGAGCGTCTTGCCCTGGGCAAGCCTGCCTGGGCTCTGCTGTAGGGACAGGAAATCCCTCTCCTGTAAGCCTGTTGGACTGTCCGTCCCCCTTCTTAGCTGCCCCCAACAGTTTAACTCTATGTTGCCTTTCTATCCCTAAGCTTGTTCATAACAAACACAGCACATTACACATTAATAGACGACATATCAATACACAACATTGGTGAGCCATCAGGGTGTTGCATGGGCTCGGTGTGTAGGAGAAAGGAGGCAATTGAGTGTCCCCGCCACCTACTTACAATAGCACAGAGATTTTCTGTCTGTGCTATGAATGGCCTAGCCAGCAGCTTTGCAGTGAACTGGGAACACTGGTGTCATGTGAGCATGGCCTGTAATCCTCTTCAAGCTGTGAGTGACTGTAGATGTGCGCAGTATGATGTCTCCACAGCCCAGGTATAATGTCCCCCAAAGCTCCCTGTATAATGTTCCCCACGGTCTCTGATATAATATGATGTCCCCCACAGCCCCTCTTGTGATAGCTCCAACAGCCAGCCCCTCATATGTTCCCCACAGCAAGCCCTTATTTTGTCCCCCCACAGCCAGTCCCTCATATCTTCCTCATAACCAGCCCCTTATATGTTCCCCACAGCCAGGCCCTCATATGTCCTCCACAGCAAGGCCCTTATGTTCCCCACAATAAGCTCCTCATATGTCTCCAACATCCAGACCATCTTGTGTCCCCCACTGCCAGCCCCTCTTATGTCCCCACACATCCAGCCTCTTGTATTTTCGGCACAGCCAAAATCTCTCTTTTCCCCCCACAGTCAACCCCTCTTGTGTCCCCCCACAGCCAGCCTCTCTTGTGTCCATCACAGCCAGGTCCTTTTATATATCCCACATCCAGCCCCTCGTGTGTTCCCTATAGCCAGCCCCACATATGTCCTCCATAGCCAATTCTTCTTATGTCCCCCATAGTCAGCCCCTTTTATGTTCCCCACATCCAGTCCCTCATATGTCCCCCATGGCCAGTGCTTCATATGTCCTCCATAGCCATCCCCACATATGCCCCCATGGCCAGCCACACAAATGTCCCTCATAGCCAGCCCCAAATATTTCTTCCATAGCCAGTCCCTCTTCTGTCCCCCATAGCTAGCCCCTCTTATGTCCCTCACATCCAATCCCTCATATGTCCCCCATAGCCAACATCTTATCTGTCCCCCATAGCCAGCCCATAATATGTCCACTAATGAGATCTCCATATATGTTCCACATAGCCTACCCCACATATGCCCCCCTCATAGCCAGCCCCACATATGTCCCACATAGCGAGCCTCTTTTATGTCCCCCATTCATTGGCAAAATGTAAAAAAATTGCTTATACTCACCTTAACCTGGCTGCCTGTACACTGCGGACACCATCTCCTCTTGCTTCCTGTGCAGTAGTGGACACTGGATGGCATAATGACGTCATCATATCACGTCATCCGACACCCCCTCTCTGTGCGCCTTCTCCAGCAGGGCATGATGGCCTGCGTTCTGCTGGAGATCCACCCTATTCTGGGTGGTGCGGCTCTGACATCAATTGTATTCTTAATAATCACGGAGAAAATCGAGTCTACATAGGCAATAAAATTAGATCAAAATTTATTTCCTGACCTTTCTTCGGCCTCAGTATTTCACACCTGTGGATTTAATCACCTATTGACTCTAAAAACCCATGTATTGTACCATTGTATATGTTTGGTCAATTTGTTATGTATTAGCGTTATATTTTTTGTATAAATAAATTTTGATCTAATTTTATTGGCTATGTAGACTCGATTTTCTCCGCGATTATTTATAGTATAGCGAGTGGCCTTGTATATGGGTGTAAGGCATTATACTACTGGTATTTCATTTGTGGATCAATTGTATTCTTGTCTAATAGACGTGAATGCAATTAAATGAAGGGGGGAGCAAAGGCCGGGGCACAGGACAAAGACCGGTGAGGGTTGCCAGTGACTGACACTGCTCACCTCCGTGCCTGCCATCACTGTGCTGAATAGAAGGAAGATGCTGGACAGAAGCAGACATGCAGCCATGGCACTTTTTTCCCAAGTGCGCCCCACTAGGGAAGCCTGGAAGCAGCGCCCTAGGCAGGTGCTTACCCTGCCTACCCTTCGTCCCGGCCCTGGGGGACGCCACTGTAGTTGCAATCAGAGATACTCGGTTAGGGGCCCACTCAGATATTTTGCCTCCTCGCAAGCTGAACCCCTAGCTATACCCCTGCAGGGACAGACATAACTTTTTAGGATTTTTGTGCCTAGACAACCCCTTGAAAGATTACCTAGCTTTATGTACTTTATGAATTTATTGGATTTATTTTAGTTACTTTGTGCAAAGTGATTAAATCAAGAAGTCACAAAACTTTAGTAATTTTCAACAGTAGAACTTTAATGTTAAACAACTTTGCAAAATTGCATGTATTACAAAACACGATCAGAAACCAGAGAAGCGACATTTTCTGAACATTACATATTACTATAACCATACCAATGTAGCTTAATGTTAAAAGGAAAGTCTAGTTACACTTTTTTTGCGAAATGGACCTACGCAGCCCACATAACACACAATTTTATTCTGTTTGATAGATAGATATACAAAATCCCAGCTACTTTATTTGTAGGGAATTTATGCCGAAAACATCAAAGAAAACAACCTCTACTCTGATTTTATCAGATTGTGGTAGGAGTTGTCAAAGTCTGATGCTCTTTGTCAACATTAACAACAGTTACAACATTAACTATAGCTAAGAGCACGGATCAGACATCGCTCAGAACTTACAGGTAATAGATATTTAAAATAGGGGTAAAGGTGTGTTATGTGAACAATATAGGCACATTAGGCAAAAAAAGCAAATATTTTACTTTAAACATAATTTTACTATGCAATTACAAAAACATATACTGTATAGTTTACTATGTATTGCTGTTAATGTTTAGGTTGGTAATTTCCAGTGCAGGTTTCATCATGTTTAGCCTTGTTCCTGTAGTAGTATCGCAATGCCATGGGCTTTGAATGTTAGATTTCCATTGGCGGTACACCTGAACAGAACACTTTGGATTGTACTTTGCTGTTTCTTCAAAGAACAATTTTTATGTTTGTGCATTTTTCTATAACTGTTTGAAAAATTCAAGCAAATGGTCTACTTTGCTGTTAGGTTTAAAGGAATGGAAATAATGTCCTACTTAACCACATTCTTCCCTTTTTCTGAATGTTACCACCCATTAGAGCATACTATACATTCCTTCGAAAGTTTGTTCATTTTGCCTTACAATCATATATGGTAGAAACCATGGCCAAAAAAAAAGGCTGAAAATAAACATTTATGTTCCAATACAACTAGAATATGACATTTCAATCTCTATTATTTTGTTCCTGGTCAAACTATTAAACTAAAATTGATCAGAACTTTGAACAAAGAAAAAGACGTTTACCTTTTATCTACATCAAAAACTAATTCAAAAATAAAATTACATTTTATTTTTTTAATTCTGGGATTTTCAAAGTTTGTAGGGAGAATCTAAAACTTTTATTTGCCAGGATAAGATATTAGGAAATCTTATAGGAAGAAATATTGGATAATACCAGGCTTAAATATGTTTTGTACTACATATGACAGTTCACTTTCTCCGATCAGTATTTATGGAAGTTTGGAGGGAGCTAGAGCTTTATAGATAGGCTGGAAGGAAAAATTTAAGGTTCCATAGAAATAAAAATAAACTAATAAAATAAAAGAATAGGGCTGATCTGTTGTAAGATAACAAAAACTAGACATGTGTGTGACTCATGAGGATGTCTGGATATTATACCGGTAGATATTCTTGCTTAATAGTAGTATTGTTTTCTGTATTTCGAGAGATAATTTTTTTCAACATGGGGCAAGTTGGAGCACGTATGAGTCGTTAATATATCCTCTATATTATTACTTTTTTCAACGGGGGCAAGATGGAGCACATATGAGTCGTCAATGTATCCTCCATATTACTACTTTTTTTTCAAGTGAAATTCTAAACTATCTTAAGTGAAAATTTCCAGGTGTCCACTGAGATATTCAAAGAAGACCATGAGCAACTAAATGAGCTCATGTGGTTAAGTAGCAAAACCCTTTTATCTGCTGTCATCTTGGATGGCCAGGAGCACATTGTGACATTTTGGAAAAATGTCTGAGTAAACAAGTTGCCTTATTGAAAATCCACCTTCCCGAGTGCAACTATTTCATGGAAGCAAAATAAGTCTTTTACTGTAACATTCCAAAAACGTCTTCATTCCCACTGACCAATTTTAATTAGTCATCACTCATCAATAATTCTCAGAACAGACTGGGAAAAATTATATTGACACCATGCTGTATAATAGCCAAAAGCAACAAAAAGCCCGCAGTGAAGAAAAATACCACGGCTTATTTAAGTCAAGGATGCAGGAGAAAAATCTTGCATTAGCTCAAATTGATTTTAGAATTTCACAAAGCATATGGAGGAAAAGAAGCAGAAGGGGATATCTTTTTAGCTGTGAAGATTACACTGCAAGGAAACTGTGAAAAATGGTGTCTGTGCGACCTGCGGAGCTTACAATGCTGTTTAATGGGTAGAGCAGATAAACAGAGCGGGTGCTGTGCAGCTTAAAAAAGGATATTTAGAGAGAAAAAACGTGGAATAAAGGGGTTAGGAAATGATGGATAATGTTTCATTAATTTAGAAGCTCGAGGTCAAGAAAGGGAAGATCTGTCAAATATTGTAAAACGCAGAAAAAGGACTAATTATAATCTTGCAGAAACAAGAAACAATACCTGCATAGGAAACCACAGTATATATCAATCCTTATGGCGGCACAGACTTCTGACGCTTTAATATTTAGTAACTAATAGTGTCATGCTTTCTACATCAGCACTAAAGGGTTAAGCTGAGATGCTGAGCTACAGACTCATCCAAGCCTTGACCCACCCAAGAATTCCAGTACATGATTATTGCCTCCAGCAACAATAAAACCTGTTTTTTTCTTCTTTTTTTTTTCCTCCCAGCCAAATCTAGTCACAACACATTCACTGCAATATCAGTGAAAGAATTAAGCAGCGCTCCCCACCCTCCCTGTACTGACAAATAGCTTTGGTAAGTGAACGAACAGCGTCTTAGGCTCCCGTGATCCCAGGGATTTATGGAGATTCAGCATTTGAAGCATTTCCTTTATTCACATAGAATGGGCGTTGCTGGGTCTGTTGGAAACAAACAAGCCGTAGACGTTAATGACTTTAATTGTTTTCTGAGATCTAAAATAAAATTACAATCTGCAACCAGGTTATTTACTATACATGATATCATTTGAAGACTATATTTACACGTACATAAACCTATGTGGCTAATTTAAAAGGGATACAGATACCAATAAAAAGCCTAAGAAACCAAAGTTAGAAAGGCAAACAAGCTTTATTCAAATAGTCACATATTGAGTTTATGTGACTATTTGGATCGGGATACTAATACAGAGAGGCTTTCTCTTACTAATTAGACCTTTGGATACTTATACAGGAATGTTTTCACTCACTAAAAAGACCATGCTCTGGATACTAATACAGGGAGGCTTTCACTCACTAAGGCTACTTTCACACTAGCGTCGGACTCAGCCCGTCGCAGTGCGTCGGGCCGAGGTTCCGACGCTAGCAGTGAATGCGCCGCACAACGGAGGCAGCGGATGCATTTTTCCAGCGCATCCGCTGCCCCATTGTGAGGTGCGGGGAGGTGGGGGCGGAGTTCCGGCCGCGCATGCGAGGTCAGAAAAAGCGGTCCGTCGGCAGCAAAAAACGTTACATATAACATTTTTTGCTCCTGGCGGACCGTCACAAACACGGCGCAACCGTCGCTACTTATACAGGAATATTTTCACTCACTAAAAAGGCCACCCTCTGGACACTAATACAGGGAGGCTTTTACTCACTAAGAAGACCACGCTCTGGATACTAATACAGGGAGGCTTTCACTCACTAAGAAGACCACCCTCTGGACACTAATACAAGGAGGCTTTCACTCACTAAGAAGACCACCCTCTGGACACTAATACAGGGAGGCTTTCACTCACCAAGAAGACCACGCTTTGGATACTAATACAGGGAGGCTTTAACTCACTAAGAAGACCACGCTCTGGATACTAATACAGGGAGGCTTTCACTCACTAAGAAGATCACGCTCTGGATACTAATACAGGGAGGCTTTCACTCACTAAGAAGACCACCCTCTGGACACTAATAAAGGGAGGCTTTCACTCACTAAGAAGACCACCCTCTGGACACTAATAAAGGGAGGCTTTCACTCACTAAGAAGACCACGCTCTGGATACTAATACAGGGAGGCTTTCACTCACTAAGAAGACCACCCTCTGGACACTAATAAAGGGAGGCTTTCACTCACTAAGAAGACCACCCTCTGGACACTAATAAAGGGAGGCTTTCAGTCACTAAGAAGACCATGCTTTGGATACTAATACAGGGAGGCTTTCACTCACTAAGAAGACCACCCTCTGGACACTAATAAAGGGAGGCTTTCACTCACTAAGAAGACCACGCTCTGGATACTAATACAGGGAGGCTTTCACTCACTAAGAAGACCACCCTCTGGACACTAATAAAGGGAGGCTTTCACTCACTAAGAAGACCACCCTCTGGACACTAATAAAGGGAGGCTTTCAGTCACTAAGAAGACCACGCTTTGGATACTAATACAGGGAGGCTTTCACTCACTAAGAAGACCACCCTCTGGACACTAATAAAGGGAGGCTTTCACTCACTAAGAAGACCACGCTCTGGATACTAATACAGGGAGGCTTTCACTCACTAAGAAGACCACCTTCTGGACACTAATAAAGGGAGGCTTTCACTCACTAAGAAGACCACCCTCTGGACACTAATAAAGGGAGGCTTTCAGTCACTAAGAAGACCACGCTTTGGATACTAATACAGGGAGGCTTTAACTCACTCAGAAGACCACGCTCTGGATACTAATACAGGGAGGCTTTAACTCACTATTAAGACCACCCTCTTGATACTAATACAGGGAGGCTTTCACTCACTAAGAAGACCACCCTCTGGACACTAATAAAGGGAGGCTTTCACTCACTAAGAAAACCACGCTCTGGATACTAATACAGGGAGGCTTTCACTCACTAAGAAGACCACCCTCTGGACACTAATAAAGGGAGGCTTTCACTCACTAAGAAGACCACCCTCTGGACACTAATAAAGGGAGGCTTTCAGTCACTAAGAATACCACGCTTTGGATACTAATACAGGGAGGCTTTAACTCACTCAGAAGACCACGCTCTGGATACTAATACAGGGAGGCTTTAACTCACTATTAAGACCACCCTCTTGATACTAATACAGAGAGGCTTTCAATCCTTAATAAGATCACCCTATGGACACTAATACAGGGAAGCCTTAACCAATAAGATCATTGTCTGTATACTAATACAGGAAGCCTTTTGCTCAATAATAAAGCAACAACTGAACACTAATACAGGAAGGCTTTCACTTGCTAATAGGATCACCCACTGGAAACTAATAATGGAAGGCTTTACCTCACAAATAAGACCACCCTCTGGATACTCATACAGTGAGGCTTTTACACACTAATACAATCAGCCACTGGACACTAATACCAGAAGGTTTTCACTCACCAATAAAACTACTCTCTGGACACTAATACAGGGAGGCTTTTATTCACTAACAAGGCCGCCCTCTGGATACTAATACAGGGAGGCTTTCACTCATTAATAAGTCAACCTTCTGTAGCCAAATACTGGGAAGCTTTCACTCATTAGTAAGATCACCTGCTGGAAGCTAATACAGGATGGCTTTACCTCACTAATAAGAATGCCCTCTGGACACTAATGCAGGGAAATTTTTGCTCACTAATGATTCTGCAGTGGACATTAATACACAGAGACACTTGCTCACTAATAAGACCACCCATTGGTCTCCCGAGCACAGAAAGAGCAGATATTTTGATTGTTAAATGATAAATCTTCTCTACAAAACTATATAACAGTCTACTCTGGCCCACTGCACTATATCAGTGGCCCATAGACCAGTCTGCTTGTTCAAAGTAATGGGTTTCCATCGTCTCTGGTTAAACTTGAAGTTTCTGGATTATCTCAAGATTGTGTCTAGCATTTCCACAGGAATGCAGGAGAGCAAGCCTTCATTTGTACATTGGTAGGTTCTATTCTTTATACATACAGTAAATTCAAGAACAAAGCACCTTTCAATTCTCATGTAGAAATGTATCATATGATAAAAACAGTATAGAAAATAAATCTGAACATACCAGCAGACTTTGCTTTGATGATTTCCATGTTTGTGGCAGTGCTTTTGCTGGCTGGTGTCTTGTCATCATTGGATACACTAAACAGAGATAGAATTAATAAACTTAATAAACTGTATGAACGTGTTGGTAAAACAGTAGAATCCAGTGCAACGAGTCCATTGTTTACCAGGATTTGTCAATGTTTTTGTGTTCAACTGTAGAGGAAAAGGACAGGTTATGGCCGAGGGCTAGATGAAGGTAGTTGACTGTCAAGGGTGCCACTGAACCACAAAAATGGCGGATGCAGGTAGGACTTTGGTTTGCGATATGCAATAATTCTGGATTCAATATTTATTTTGATGTCTAGGATGAATCTGTCTATATTTAGGGTCCTGGTCTGTATTTGTTTAGTGACTTAATGCTCTGCATTTATTTAGTGGCTGATTACTCTGCAGTGAGGTCTGAAGTCTGCATTGATTTTGAGGTTTGGTCGGGACAGTATTTTGGGTTCCATGCTAGAGTCCATATACAGTTAGGGCCAGAAATATTTGGACAGTGTTAGGACTGGCGGAACGCACCAAGAGAGATGATATAGATGCGTTCGCAGTTCGGGGTCCACCGTGCAGGTGAAACCTGCTGCTAGGAAATGACAGACAATATGGCGGTATTCAAAAGTATACACGCGTGGGTTAAACCTCACCCAGCGTGAAGAAAGCGATCCTGTTGAGTCACAGGACCGCGGTACCGCACATAGAGCGCGAGCAAGTGGTCAGCGAACTAAACCCCAACAGGGATTGTAGTCCGATTAGACCCTTGCTGGCACTACACCGCTACAGGGTGTGAAAGGAATAATATAATTAAGGCACCGAAGTGCGAACTGTGCCGTGCTGGCAGGCACCACTAAGCACCCAGACGTGGGTCAGGAAGCGCACACTGGCGCGTGGCACCGCACTGGCGGTCACAGCAGTAGACGCTGACACGTGTGTGACAGGTTGAGTGATAAGTCGGGCGCTAGATAGCAGCCATACTCCATACGCGAACAATCATACAATAGGGTAGGAGTATTTAAAGAACGACTTGCACTCACAACAAACACACGTATTAAATTGTACACTAGCGCATGGCCGTGCGGTCATGCGCAGTTTATATAGTTGCAGGACAGGAAGCGGCCACAGAAACTTTGCCCTTCCAAGACCTGCCAAGAGGACCAATAGAATGCGCTGCAGAGTCTGAGCACATGACCCTCGATCTCCAACGGGAGATCTTGCCCTGGGCATGCTCAGTGTGCGCAGACAAGGACTTAGTCCCAGAGAAGTCCACTCGCTGCTGACCAGTATAGGCTTTACAGGCAGAAGCTGGAGAAGCAGCAGTAACTCTTCTCACAGAGTCAGACTGAGCGAGACGCTGGGATCGACGTCCCTGCTGAGCAGGTTCCACTGCGGCTGGAGGAGAATGGGAGACCGCAGCGGAGACGGATCGAGATTCCCCCTGTGCAGCAGAGGAAACTTGACTCCTAACAGACAGTGACACAAGTCTTGTTATTTTAGGTGTTTACAAAAACATGTTCAGAAATACAATTATATATATAATATGGGCTGAAAGTGCACACTCCCAGCTGCAATATGATAGTTTCCACATCCAAATCGGAGAAAGGGTTTAGGAATCATAGCTCTGTAATGCATAGCGTCCTCTTTTTCAAGGGACCAAAAGTAATTGGACAATGGACTCTAAGGGCTGCAATTAACTCTGAAGGCGTCTCCCTCGTTAACCTGTAATCAATGAAGTAGTTAAAAGGTCAGGGGTGGATTCCAGGTGTGTGGTTTTGCATTTGGAAGCTGTTGCTGTGAGCAGACAACATGCGGTCAAAGGAACTCTCAATTGAGGTGAAGCAGAACATCCTGAGGCTGAAAAAAAAGAAAAAATCCATCAGAGAGATAGCAGACATGCTTGGAGTAGCAAAATCAACAGTTGGGTACATTCTGAGAAAAAAGGAATTGACTGGTGAGCTTGGGAACTCAAAAAGGCCTGGGCGTCCACGGATGACAACAGTGGTGGATGATCGCCGCATACTTAATTTGGTGAAGAAGAACCCGTTCACAACATCAACTGAAGTCCAGAACACTCTCAGTGAAGTAGGTGTATCTGTCTCTAAGTCAACAGTAAAGAGAAGACTCCATGACAGTAAATACAAAGCGTTCACATCTAGATGCAAACCATTCATCAATAACAAAAATAGACAGGCCAGAGTTAAATTTGCAGAAAAACACCTCAAGAAGCCAGCTCAGTTCTGGAAAAGTATTCTATGGACAGATGAGACAAAGATCAACCTGTACCAGAATGATGGGAAGAAAAAAGTTTGGAGAAGAAAGGGAACGGCACATGATCCAAGGCACACCACATCCTCTGTAAAACATGGTGGAGGCAACGTGATGGCATGGGCATGCATGGCTTTCAATGGCACTGGGTCACTTGTGTTTATTGATGACATAAGAGCAGACAAGAGTAGCCGGATAAATTCTGAAGTGTACCGGGATATACTTTCAGCCCAGATTCAGCCAAATGCTGCAAAGTTGATTGGACGGCGCTTCATAGTACAGATGGACAATGACCCCAAGCATACAGCCAAAGCTACCCAGGAGTTCATGAGTGCCAAAAAGTGGAACATTCTGCAATGGCCAAGTCAATCTCCAGATCTAAACCCAATTGAGCATGCATTTCACTTGCTCAAATCCAGACTTAAGACGGAAAGACCCACAAACAAGCAAGACCTGAAGGCTGCGGCAGTAAAGGCCTGGCAAAGCATTAAGAAGGAGGAAACCCAGCGTTTGGTGATGTCCATGGGTTCCAGACTTAAGGCTGTGATTGCCTCCAAAGGATTTGCAACAAAATATTGAAAATAAAAATATTTTGTTTGGGTTATGTTTATTTGTCCAATTACTTTTGACCTCCTAAAATGTGGAGTGTTTGTAAAGAAATGTGTACAATTCCTACATTTTCTATCAGATATTTTTGCTCAACCCTTCAAATTAAACGTTACAATCTGCACTTGAATTCTGTTGTAGAGGTTTCATTTCAAATCCAATGTGGTGGCATGCAGAGCCCAACTCACGAAAATTGTGTCACTGTCCAAATATTTCTGGCCCTAACTGTATAAGGACTGGAATTATTTGATGGTACGTTTATTCAGAAACTTGTTAAGAAATCTTTAAGAAAGTTTGGGCTGTGCTGAAGGATACAAGGTTTAATTATAAGTAGAACACAGTGTGTTAGCGGTGTTTGTAGGAATAGCAGATGTAAAAGTTAACGAAAATGTCAAAATGCTTGTCAAATCTCTTTTTGCATCTCGTAACATGATGTTACCAGTCAAAATGTACATTTCATATGGCAGGTTCCCTGTACTCTCAGGTCCAGCTGTGGACTGGGGCATCAGACAATGCTGGAGCCTGATGAGGTTGGTAATCCACCCAACATTGCTGGAGGTACTTGACTGAAATAAGTGTTCATGAACTCATTTACTTAAAGTAATTCCATTGTGATTTTATGGTTTGGGGTGAAAATATGGGGGTGCGAAATTTTAATTACCTATGTTGACCATTGAAATGCCTTGGCCCACCCCTCGGTCAGATGGAGAATTGAATATGAAAAAAAGTAGCTCAACATATCAAAAAGGGAAGCATGATGGCTCAGTGTTAGTGGTGAGCACTGTTGTTTTGTAATGGTCAGATTCTGGGTTCAAATCCCACCATGGATTCTGCAAGGAGTTTGCGTGGGTTTCCTCCGAGTTCTCCGGTTTCCTCCCACACTCCAAAAACATACTGATAGGGGATGTGAGCCCCAATGGGGACACTGATGATGATGATGTCTGTAATGCAGAATATGATGGTAGCAAGCAAATTGAATAACCATGTAATGCAACCTCAATGATCTCTATAAAAAAAAAATCTACAGTACACGACTTTCTTTAGAAATGGTGTAATAAGATCTATGAGTGTTTGCATTAAACCTAGAGGATTCTACTAGGATCAGAGAGCTATTACATATAATTCATCTATAGGAATACCATTACCATTCATGTTGAAGAGGTTGCCGTCTTGCTGAGTGCTGCTGGTCTCTGTCGATGTCACAGTGGATGAAAACTGATAGGAAGGTACTTGACTGGGGGCTAAGACAAGTAAAATATGAGATCACTTAGACAACCACTCACGATAAAATCATACCCACATAATATAAAGTCATATCTACATGAAACGTTTATCTAAAGTAGGTGCAAATGTAATGTTTTCACCAAGGATAATCTGAGGACAAGAATGATGCACATGATTGGCAAACAGATTTTATGTAAGTAATCAACTGTAAAATGTGGGAGGAAATAGGAAAGGCTTAAATGGGGAGATGACTGCTAAATGGAATTGTGCTCTAAAGCTCCAGTAATGAAAGCTATAGAATTGTCACATAAATGAGGTGAATATCTGTGTGTCTATCTGGAGATCTGAATTTTTATAGAATCCCAAACATTAGATTTGCATAGTCCCAGCCTACAAAGTTTGCCGCACTCGCAGACTATCTACTCTATTCAGTCAGTGTCTTATTTTCTTCAAAATATATAATTGGAAAAGGGATGGGCATGTTCAATTTCAACATGCTTGGTCCTTTTTTTTCTCAAGGGGTCACCAAGAACAGTGGATTTCCCCTTTCTCCCCATTGAGAACACATACGCTAGCCAAGTATGCATGTGAAGGCTGCTATGTATAGCTGATCGGCCCACACCAATTGAAAGTGTATGAACACCTTTAAAAATTGGCCTTGCAAATGGGTGCAAAGCAAGGAGTTAAGGCCCCGTCACACATAGCGATGCTAAAGCGATCCCGACAACGATACGACCTGTCAGGGATCGTTGCTGCGTCGCTATGTGGTCGCTGGTGAGATGTCAAACAGTGAGATCTCCCCAACGATCAGGAGGAGCAATTATCCTCTTCTCAGGTGTGGTTTTCTCCAGGTTGACCCTTTACAATTGCTCAAATGTATTTTTTCACCCTACTTGACAATAAAAGAGGGAGTCTGTCATCTAAAAATGCAAATTACACTGCTTAAACATTTAAATAGCCCCTATGAAAATCATATTAGCAGTATAAATGTTAGGGTTGCAGATAAATTAATGTGTACCCTTAAGCTCCCGTCACACATAGCGAGATCGCTGCTGAGTCACAAGTTTTGTGACGCAACAGCGACCTCAGTAGCGATCTCGCTATGTGTGACACGTAGCAGCGACCAGGCCCCTGCTGTGAGATTGCTGGTCGTGTCGGAATGGCCTGGACCGTTTTTTGATCATTGAGGTCCCGCTGAGTAGCACACATCGCTGTGTTTGACACCTTACCAACGACCTCGTTGACAGGACGTCCCATTGAATCGTCATGAAATAGCATCGTTGTACAGGTCGCTACAGGTCGCCGCATCGCTGCTGCGTCGTTGGGGAGATCTCACTGTTTGACATCTCACCAGCGACCACATAGCGACGCAGCAACGATCCCTGACAGGTCGTATCGTTGTCGGGATCGCTTTAGCGTCGCTATGTGTGACGGGGCCTTAAGCGTGATCAAGAGCTTAGCACCCTCCTATCTGCCTATTTAGCACTGTCTCTTATCTTGCTTGTCAGTGCGCACCTTACCAGAATGCTGCCTCAACTCAATTCATGCACACTGACACTGCAGGGGTCCAGCGGTGCACTCAACAAGTCAAGACAGGCATGCACACAATGTGGGTGCTGGTGCACTCCGATCCCGCGTTCCTGTCTGTCTGGGGCCGATGCTCCTTACACTGATATGTGTGGATGCTTAGCGAGTCAGCGGCTTCAGAAAGGAGGAGACGGTGTCGAAAAACTATGACGTGTGGTTTCTGACCTCACTGTATAGGTTTATTGCCATTACTGACCCCAATGATTATTATATATAACCTACCAACGAGTGCCTATTCTAGGTTATACCTTATGATCTGTGATGTCCCACAAGTCCCATTTACCATCTGGTCCAAAAAGCAGTGGACTGACCGGCCACAATGACAGGTATATGGTTTACGCTTAATTTCTGGCCCAAAGAAAAAAAACCTTTTGAAATGTTTCATATGTTTTGTACAACTCTTAGTTGCGCAAAAGTATTGTGACTTTGGCATTTTTATGACGGCGTCAGCCTGCTCCACCAACTATTTGAAAATTGTGCTGGGCTTGGCAGGAAGGGGAGGTGGCAGAGCGTCTGAGAAAATCAGCATAATTTACAACGCAAACGTTTTGTAAGTTATGACAAAAATGCTCCCTAGTGCTGGACTCAGGGGCAGATATATCACTTAGGAGGGAGGGTCCAGCAACAAATCCGGGGGAAGTGATTAAAAACAATAGATTTATTGAAAAATTGCTTTAAAAAAGCAAAAGGAAAAAATGTCAAAAAGCTGTTCCTTGGAATATGCCCAACCTTACACGTTTCGAATTATAATGTTGTAGTGACTTTTTTCATTTTTTCCTTTTGCTTTTTTAAATAAATTTTTCAATAAACCTATTGTTTTAATCACTGCCCCAAATTTGCTACTGTACACTTCCTCCTACTTGTCTTGCTCTGCTGCTAACACAGCCACTTAGGCTACGTTCACATTAGCGTTACGCTAATGTGCGTCGCTGTTGCGTCGGCGACGCAGCGGCGACGCGCCCCTATGTTTAACATAGGGGACGCGTGCGTTTTTTTGTTTGCGTTTTTTGACATGTGCGTCGTTTTCGACGCTAGCGTCGGACGCACGAAAATGCAACAAGTTGCATTTTTCGTGCGTCCGATTTTCATCAAAAAACGACGCACGCGTCGCAAAATGCAGCGTTTTTGCGCGCGTTTTTGGTGCGTCGCGCGTTGCGTCGCGCGTTGCGTCGCCGTTGCGTCGCCGACGCACCGGCGCGCAACGCTAATGTGAACGTAGCCGATATCCTTGCACTTCCGGAAGGGATTTTTACTGCACAATCGATGACCTGGAAAACATTTTTCTTTTTTGTGGCAGATATATCAATTTATCATTGGGGCAACCTGTGGAGTCGCACAGAAGCCCAAGAGGTAAGGGGGGCTATTTCCACATGTAAAGAGGGTGACATTTTGCATTATAATGAGCTATAGGACTGTAAAGAGCACATGTACTAGTCTTGCACGGGGGCCCTTTTCGGTCTGTGCTTGCCGGTGGCTTTAATGGACTAACCTTCTTACTCTCATAAAAATAAAGACAGCGCCTCACTAGTTGGTGAATTTACATCTCCTTTATTCTGCCTTTTATAGCGACGTTTCGATCCATCATGATCTTTATCAAGCACTTGATAAAGATCATGATGGATCAAAACGTTGCCACAGAAGTAGGAATAAAAGAGATGTAAATTCACCAACTGGTGAGGCGCTGTCTTTATTTTTATGAGATGATTGGACGTTTTCCAAGTATGACTCCTTGGATGTGACGTGCGCCCCCGCTGTGGGTTAAGTTAACCCTTTGTTGCTATGAGGTACTGTGAATCATTCTATTTTTGATTAACTTCTTATATTGTCACACAGCAGCTAAAAGTTGCCTTAAAATTCATTAATTCGTCCATTTGGCCCACCTGCCTCCAGCGGACCCTCCTTTGAGATTGGTGCGCAGAACACCAGTGTTAATAAATGGGGGCCAGTGATCCCTCTGTGCTCTATGCCTGACCCAGCCTGACTTTATTCCCTTCCCGGACTCTATGCTTGTGACCTGACTTCTCTTGTGCCTGCTCCCTGTAAACAGTCCTGTCTTTCTTGTTTTTTCCCGACCTCGGCTCTTGAATTGGATTTTGTCTCTTACTTCCCCTTGTTGTACTGTGCCATTTCCTGGACCTGACCTCGGATTGTTTGACCTCCCTTTACTTATTCTGTAAGTAGTACATATTTTGCTATCTGTTATTGTAGTCCTTCTCTCCACTTTTGGGACTAATATTTAGTATAGTGACTCACGTCACATATATGAGTGGGCACACACAGCAAACACCGCACTGACATATGGAAAATGTGCAGATTTGTTAAAAATGACCATCATGTGTGTCAGAATCCCAGGAAGTACAAATCAATAAGCAATAAGATGAAGACAAACTTAATAAAGAAGATTAGCTCTTTGACTATAAGAAGAACCATGTAATTAACAGATTCCAATATTTACCACCACCCTTCATATATATTGCTCTTCCTTATCTACAGTGAACAGGACTTAAATACTCTGAAGAACAGCAGTGAGGATTAAAGGGAGAAGAAGCCTTTTGAAATAAGTTCCTCGCTGTTTTCTACACTTGTCTTCTCAGCAGTATTCCATAGTAACAGTGGCAAAAAAAAGATTGAAATTCATGTAACTGGATGAAAAGGGAATCAAAGTAAATTCTTTTCCGAATATGTATTTAATCCTGCTGGAAAACGTTGCGCAACTGATCTTATATTTGTCAGGCTGGAGAATATTATTACTTGACTCTTATGAAATATTAATGGTGACTTTCGGCAGATACTCCTGACATTAGCTGGATGAAGATATAAAAAAACAGAATATATTTGCTACTCTGGTTCCTTGGTACAAGAGCTTACAGTCATCGCCTGCTATATGGATTTTCCACTACTCAGACAATCTCTTCTCAATGGTTGTATTCCCCTTATAAAATAATATCATCACCTCTGGTTCTAGTGATGACAGCACTGAAATCTGGAGGAAGTCAGAGAGCAGAGCTAGTTCTTACTTCTTTGCGGTGTCAGAAGGAAGTTGCCACTGATTAACTGCAGGGCTCACGTGACGTAAAATGCCAAGAGAGCCCTGGGAGACGAGGTGCCAACGTCACTGGAACGATGCTGGCATCGGAGATGAGTATAGGCTGTCTTTTTTTATAAGGGGAAATATAGCAACTGAGAAGAGGTGGTCTGAGCCGTGGACTAGGGAACATTACATTTAAGCCCACCACACACATTAGATAAACCAGTCATCGTTCAGCAGCTATCTTCTCCGGCTCTCCATGCACAGGAGCACTCTTCTGTTCTCTATGAAAAAGCTGCTGCCAGACAAGTATGGCAGCGTTTTATTTCCAGGAAAACAAAAGTATCAGTAGTTTGAAATCAGGCATGTCGATTTTTTAACTCCCCACAACAATTAGTTGTCTGAAGCCTCCCATGCACATTAGACTGTCGTCTGAACCGGTCAATATCAGCGGGCTCAGCCAACATTAGTCTCATGTGCATGAGGGTCTTTAGACTACAGAAGCAGTGCTGTTGGGATCTTTCTTTTATGCATACAACTAAAAGGGGTTGTAAATAATTACAACTCATCACCTATCCAGAGGGGATTCAGGTCTGATACCTGGGAGTTTATCCTTTCTAACCTTACAACAGCACAAGGTAGACAACATAGACAACATACATACCTTACAGGTTGCAAAGAAATGTAGCGTTGTAGAGAAAATTGGGCTTATGCTATGCTCAAAATTAGGATAGTCTGGCCTGGAAGGATTTCCATCTAGCCTCAGTGTACCAAGCCTAACACCTCCCCTTTGGCCTTATTTGAAGGTTCAACCCTTCGGAAAGACACTAAAACCTCATACATGCACCACGCATTTGTGGCCCTGGCACTTGTCTTAACGTCCTCTCCTTGGCACTGTTATTAAAGAGTGATGAAACGTTTACTTTTATTTTATTATATTGTATGTTGTTCTCTTAAATTACAAGTAGATCACTGGGGGTCAGAGTCATGAGACCCCCATCACACTACGTCAGGAAACAGGAATATACAGCTCCTGGCTGGCAGATCGGAGAACACATGCGGTAGAAGGCATAGGACTTTTACTGCATTTGTGAATGGTGCTTATGTCTCCTCAGCTTCTCATCTCGCCGGGAGTTTTTTAAGCAATTGGTCCCACCAATCTACTAGCAATTAATAAAAAATAAATAAAATAAGTAAACCTTCTGCTAAACTCCCTGCCAAGCTGCAGCATGCCGACAGACATCACACAGCCCCTTTATTCTCTCAAATGATAAAGAGGACACATATGCTGGACTCTAGATACATATTCTGATCGAGTAGCTGCAGGGAATCGGAACTTCTCACAATTGTCCAGCACTAATAAGCAAATCTCTTGCAAAAGCAAGGAACAATTTCTGCCAACAGATATAGAGAATGGGATACATTTGGAGATCAGCAGTAATCTTAAGAGAAGCCGGCATCTAGTGTTCAGTTCCCTTGCAGGGAGCCACAGTGGTAATGAACAATTGCTTGCTAGCCATTGAAACACACACGTTTTCTACTGTATATAGTGCATGGAAATGCTGGATCCCCCACATTATTTGTAACTCTTTATTGTTAGCCCCAAATAAGATGCCAAGAATTTGTTAATATGCAGCATCAATAGTAAAAAGTTGGTCACATTTACAGGGTTAATGGCAGCGTTAATGGACTGTGTTACACCGTGTTATGCCGCGGTGTAACGCAGTCCGTTTAACGGACTGCTAAAACGCTATATGGGCACTGACTGGAGGGGAGTAGGGAGTGGGCACTGACTGGAGGGGAGTATGGAGGGGGCACTGACTGGAGGGGAGTATGGAGGGGGCACTGACTAGAGGGCAGTAGGGAGGGGCTAATTCAAGGCCGGACTGTGCCTGTTGCTGATTGGTTGTTGCCGGCCGCAACCAATCAGCGACGTAGGATTTCCATGACAGACAAACAGACAAACAGACGGAAGTGGACCTTAGACTATTATATACTGTATATATAGATTCTTTAATGCTGTATATCTGCCCTCAACCCGACCTGTAAGAGAAGAAAAATAACTTTAATTATACTCACCTGTGGGGCGGTCCGGTCTGATGAGTGTCTCTGGTCTTGGTCCGGCGCCTCCCTTCTTCTTGTGATGTCACCCTTCCTGCTTGCTTCATGTGGATGATGTGTCTCCTCGGCACCACGCTCCTGTGCAGGCATACTTCTCTGCCCTGTTGAGGGCAGAGCAAAGTATTGCAGTGCGCAGATTCCGGGAAAGGTCAAAGAGTCCTGGTACATGCGCACTGCAGTACTTTGCTCTGCCTTCGACAGGGCAGAGAAGTACGCCTGCACAGGAGCACTGTGCCGAGGAGACTGTGTGGATGATGAAGGGATGCATCATCCACATGAAGCAAGTCGGGGGACGGGGATCGTAAGAAGATGGGAGGCGCCAGACCAAGACCAGCGACACCCACCTTACCGGACCGCCCCGCAGGTGAGTATAATAAAAGTTATTTTCCTTCTCTTACAGGTCGGGTTGGCAAAAAGGAAACAAGCTCTAGGATACTGTTTGGGAATAAATTACATCAAAACAAATATATGGAGAATATATATAAAAAAAAGGCACTTTATGTATCAATCATCCTGCTTTTTAATACAGAAAAAAATAATGTTCACACATTTATAAAAAATAGAACAAAAAAAAGACATCACATCACATATTCCTTATGCAAAAGAGAGAGTTTGCATAAAATTTCTGCCTGCATTATTATTTTATTAAATATTTTATTAAATAAGTCTTTCAACACTCAGAAAAAGACCTTCTATTTTTTTAAGACGGAATTGAATCAAAGATTAGCACAAAATGTTGTTTTTAATATGTTGTATGAGATCAATTCTATGTATGTTGTTGGAAAAAAATTTATGATTGCATTATGTACTGTATACACATATGATTTAAAAAAGAAAGAAACTAAGGAAAAGTAAAGAAAGAGAGAATAGTGAGAACAGATGATCTGAATGTAATTACTCTGCAAATCAGCTCCACCCACTACTAGCACCGGAAAAGGTATAAATAAAGCTGAATGTTTCATTATTGAGCTATGCACCTGATGAAGTCTGACCCAGGCGAAACACGTTGTGTTTTTATCCTTGAATTATAGTAAACCATATTGAAGAATCCTGGAAACACAGAGTGGAAGAGCCAATGTCTTGTATTGTAAGGTGAGGAAAATCTTTCATTTGCTACCAATCATGACATAATCTAATACTACACTTAGATAGCGCTCTATTGTCTCCCTTGTAATCTTGGTTATACCCTGCAACAATTTCATAAAAACCTGACAGTTATTAAAAAAAGAAGTTAAAAATTGATTGCTTTTCATCGACTGGAAAACAACAATTAATTTTACTGACACAAGAGACAACTTAGTGTTGTTAGATGTTAATGGTTAGTGCCGTTTGTTAACTTGCTTCAGCATTTATAAGTAAAAGTTTGAATAATAACTAATTTGTATCATATTTTAATGTAGATTTTCCAACATTATGCTTTTTAAAAGTGCAACAATGTAAAACATCTCATGTATTCCATGGATAAACGACAACTGTTAGATCAGTGGGGAACGTCCCGCAGACCTTTAACCACTTTACCCATGCCAGTCATCTGTCCATAGAGCGGTAACCCTGGTGAACGGTCACCGATCCATTCTAACTCCTCCTTGCAGCAAAGGTGCAGCTAGATGAGACAGCGGTCTAGCTATCAATCCAGTGTGCAGTAACCTGCGTGTATAAACCTAGCTGTGCCTTGTGTCGAGTTGTAGTTGTCTGCTAATGTAATGTAAAAATCAGCCGGCAGCTCTGTGCCGTACAGTGTTATTGTGATGAGATGGCGGAAACAATTGTCTTGTCATGTATACATCTACAATAATAAATCATAATAACATTTTTCTCACAGCTGCTTTTCATAAATTGGTTTTATGAACGTTATCTGTCGAAATATAGAATAATAGAACAAAGAATAGAAACAGAAAATATTGTAAGTAATCACCACCATAGAGGACAGTCTAAAGAGTAAAGCAATCAGCAAAGCGTCCCCCAATGATCACAAGAAGAGCCCCACAGATCATTCCAGCCGTAATCTATGCAAAGATCAGATATAGGGATTACATTTGCCAAAACTAGTAGGAATACCTTTCTGAGAAAAGGTGCTGGCTGAGTAGCTGGGAGTCTCCTCTTGGTTCGGAATGGGAGAATGGTCCCACATCCTGTAGGATCCTATAAGAAGAGGTGCTATCCTTTGAGAAATAGTCTATAGAAGATTACTAAGGCCTTATTTATTACGTCTGTAGGGTTTCTTTGCATCGTGTGACACATTGATTTAAAAGTCACCTGTATATACAATGTGAACATAGAGACACCTTACTATATTTCCTAATTATCACGTCCAGTATTTTGGGTTAACGATGATGATTTGTTTCTCATATGACCATGATGCTGACATATAACTAAAGATTAGTAGATACTACTATGCAATAAAAGCCAATTAATTGTATATATTATAAAGAGGTTAGCACAAAGCAAACACACATGGCAGCGCATCATGCGACAGGCACTCAACATTGTGAGACACGGTAACTTTCTGTTAACTGTTTCCGATTAAATATGTTAAGACATGAATTATTAAAACAACATTTCGATATTGTTTTTTAATATTTGCTATTTAAACAAAGTTTTACATGAACAGTTCTTTCAGGATCATTACACTGTTTTATAGTCTGATCCATTTTTCGGAGCAGCTGTAGTCTAGAATTTCTAAGTGACAATTCCAGGCGGAAAGTTCCACAAGAGGTAAGAGAGTGGTCGCACATTTTTTCTTCTTGTGCTCATATGCCTAATGTTTAAATTGTGTACTCTCGGTATATTATGATATTCTGGAATCTTTAGGGGTATTGTATGACTGCAGGGATATTGAGAGCTGATATTGGCCTATTTAGTGCTATATACACATTGGGCTTCAATTATCAACGCAAATTATCTTCTTGACCACAGTGAATATTGCGAGATCACGCTTTATTTCTCTAGGGGAAACTATAGGAGTCTCCCAATAATAATCAGATCACCAATTGACCTGGACTCCTGGAGATCAGCTGTAATCTGTGAGGACTTGGTTTCCCTGATTTGTGAAATGGTGTTTTTGCCCCCAGTGTTTGTGGTTAACTTAGATTAACGCTGAATTATCACCCACAGTTTGGATATACAGTAATAGGCAGATAAACAGGTACTTGGATATCACCTATAAATTTTCTGTCCAGCCGCTTCACCGATGCCTCCATCTTGTGCCAGTCATTACACTGGCTACCCATTCGCTACAGGGTCCAGTATAAACTCATCTCTCTCGCCCACAAAGCTCTCCACAGTTCTGCACCGCCTTATATCTCCTCTCTCATCTCCGTCTATCGCCCTACACGTGCCCTCTATTCTACAAATGACCTAAGACTAACATCCCCCGTAATCCGAACCTCGCACCTCCGTCTCCAAGACTTCTCCTGTGCTTCGCCAGCTCTCTGGAATGCACTTCCCCAGACGATCAGACTGATACCTAGCCCCGACCTATTCAAGCGCGCTTTAAAAACCCATCTCTTCAAACAAGCCTACCACATCAACTACTCAGTAAACTAACTTTGCCCTGTTCCCTCCTTCCAAATATTATTCTGAATCTGCACCCTACTATTCCTCTGTCTCCGCACCCTCCAGGCACATGATAACTGCACTTGATACTTGACTATTGCACTTAAACACACGGGCTGATGACCGGATCATGCAGCTTTATATGAAAATCCCTATTTATTATAATTGCCAGACCTGAAATAACAAGCACTTTTCACCTATTGTGTCCCCCCATTTCCCTGTAGATTGTAAGCTTGCGAGCAGGGACCTCACCCTAATGTCACTGTTTAAATTGTCTTAACTTGTATTGAATTTATTGTCTGTACATGTCCCCGCTTAATTGTAAAGTGCTGCGGAATATGTTGGCGCTATATAAATAAAAATTATTATTATATTATTATAAATTATGTCACTCTTCAATAACTGCAAACAAACGATCGGAGCAGCATTTTGGTCTTAAAGAGAATCTGTCAGCGGTTGTTTGCTATGTAATCTGAAGACAGCATGAAGTAGGGGTTAAATACAGAATTCAGTGATGTGTCACTTATCAGGCTGTGCTTTTTTGTTTACTTATAATGAAGGTTTTATCATTAGGACATTATCAATGCTGTGACTAGCTGCCAAGTGAGCACTGGTCCGACTCCGCCCCTCCTGTGATAAGCAGCTCACTGTCTATAGTCATTGTATATACAGAGCGTGGTGTGGAAGGGGGGAAGTTTTCTCAGCTCTCTTTCATACTAAACACTGATTGTGTCACAACTAGTACACCCAGTAAACTAAGTGATGCATCGCTGGATTCAGGGTGTCATTGACTACATCAGGCCATTATCTGATGAGGAAAAACTGCTGAAAGATTCCCATTAGAGGGCCTTTCTTAAAGGATCTTTAAATATTACAGAGGATTTTTGTTTTCATAGTAAAGCACTGATTCTGCATTAAACAAAAACTGTACTTTACTCAAGATCCTCAGGTCTAGGGCTAAGTCTCAAATGCTGCTCCCAGTCTCAATTTTTGTCTGCAAGGCTGATGTCACGTTGACAGTGCTGCTGCCAATCACTGAGCTTAGCATCTCTGTCCAAGTAGATGGCATGAACCGCAAAGAGCCAATGACGTCACTGATTGACTGCAGCGCTGTCTGCGTGACTCCATTGCTGCAGACAATTGCAGACAGGAGCATTGGTGGACCAGGGGAGGGTGAGTAAAACCCTGTTTGTATATTATTTGCTTGTTTCCAAGCAAACTGTGTCTTTGGGTAGGAGTTTTCTGAAAACAAAAAAATCTTTTACTAGTCACTGTGCCATTGACATATGGCGTTATGGTGCTCTGGGGTCTTCCTAATATAGATATGTTATGCAGTTGTGCTTTTAACATCTGTAACAGCATTGGAATTTTTTCTTTCTTGAACACCCGTCATCCAAAGTTTTCCCGTAACCCACTTACAAGAATCTCCTGCTGTGTTAGACTTGAATACATTTAAACTAGGCTTCTCGTAAAGGTAAGAGGTAAACAGTTTATAAAAGCCGCCTTCAAAAACTGCCAACCATCAGCCTACAAGAAGTCATTGTTGGTGCCGGAGATTAAAGGCTGCTTTGAGAGCATTTACCGTAGCTTGTGTTTTCCTTAAGCTTTCCACAAAGGATCAAGTTAATAGTAACTGCAGTCCTTCCTTCAAAGTTGTCCAGCAACCAACACACAAAACATTAGTCTCATTGTTTCTAGGCCTGAAGCATAAAGCTGCTATACGTTTAACTCTAAATTTTACCTTACGAGAAAAGTTGCATTCTTAAGGTACTGTCACACTAGACGATATCGCTAGCGATCCGTGACGTTGCAGCGTCCTCGCTAGCGATATCGTCCAGTGTGACAGGCAGCAGCGATCAGGCCCCTGCTGTGATGTCGCTGGTCGGGGAAGAAAGTCCAGAACTTTATTTCGTCGCTGGACTCCCCGCAGACATCGCTGAATCGGCGTGTGTGACACCGATTCAGCGATGTCTTTGCTGGTAACCAGGGTAAACATCGGGTAACTAAGCGCAGGGCCGCGCTTAGTAACCCGATGTTTACCCTGGTTACCATCCTAAAAGTAAAAAAACAAACACTACATACTTACCTACCGCTGTCTGTCCTCCAGCGCTGTGCTCTGCTCTCCTCCTGCTCTGGCTGTGAGCGTCGGTCAGCCGGAAAGCAGAGCGGTGACGTCACCGCTCTGCTTTCTGGCTGCCCGGCGCTCACAGCCAGACCAGAGAAGCAGAGCGCCGAGGACAGACGGCTGTAGGTAAGTATGTAGCGTTTGTTTTTTTACTTTTTAGGATGGTAACCAGGGTAAACATCGGGTTACTAAGCGCGGCCCTGCGCTTAGTTACCCGATGTTTACCCTGGTTACCGGGGACTTCGGGATCGTTGGTCGCTGGAGAGCTGTCTGTGTGACAGCTCTCCAGCGACCAAACAGCGACGCTGCAGCGATCCGGATCGTTGTCGGTATCGCTGCAGCGTCGCTATGTGTGACGGTACCTTTAGGGTCTCCACTATCATTATTAAACACGAAAAGGTTCAAACTCCACAAGACAGGTCAATTTTCTTACTCATCTATTTCCATGTCGTGTGGATTAGATTTGTTAAAGCTGTATCCACAGTATCTTGCTGCTAATGTACTTCAGGGTATGTTCAAAGGGTATGTTCCTGCATAGGGTGCGTACAGTGGAAATCAATGTCTTTACAGTAACCTCCAGTCAGTTAGAAGACACGGTGGCAAGATGGCCGCACTGGACCTTGAGTGGTGCCAGGGACAGCTGAAGGCCAGGGCTGGTAAATATATTACTAGGGTCAGAAAACTTAGATTAGTGGCACCACTCCAGTGCTGACATTAGAAAAAATAAAACACTGGAATGGTGCTTTAAACCTTATATTCCTCAAAGTTATAATTTGTAAAGCGCTGCGGAATATGTTGGCGCTATATAAATAAAAATTATAATTATTATTATTATAAAGTTTTATTCTGATGACAGCTCTACTCCCCCTTAGCATCCTCTTAAGCAGTTTCATCAGGTCGTCATCTAGAATGGCTTTCAATGAACATGTATGCCTAAGAGTTCATTTGTAGAATCATCTACCTTCAAACTTTGTTTCCGACCATCAAGTGAGTTTTGCAGAGGCTGTAATGGTACACAATTCCATACAGTACTGAGACATATTCCATAGCTGATCTAAGCCAGAATATGGAAGTAAGCAGTCAACTAAGAGAAATGACAGTTCATTATTAGTTTAAGACATGAAGGTTAGTTAATCTGGAAAATTGGTTGATTCTTAAAGATGAAGTTGTCTCTCATGAGAACAGCCCAAGAATTACTTCTGCTGCAGAGGATAAGTTCATCAGAGTTACTTGTCTCAAAAACTGGAAACTGATAGAACCTCAGGAAAAGCCCTCAAAAATCATGCATAATCATCAAGTAGCAGACACATCTCAACATCACATCTCAATTTGCTGCAATGAAGTCACTACTGAAGACCACAAACAAGAAGTGGAAACTTGTTTGGGCTAAGGAACAGAAGGACAGAACATTAGATCAAGGGGATCTGTACTGTGGTTTGATGAGTGAAAACTTGAGTTTTTCATACCAACCTCCATATCTCTGTAAGACACAGAAAAATTGAATGGATGGTTCCTACTTGTCTAATGCCCACTATGAAGCATATAGGGGGAGATGTGAAGGTGTGGAATGTTTTGCTTTTTACACTATTGTTGGTTTATTCCAAAATAAAGGCACACTTACGAATACAGCAACCCCTGCATTCTTCAATGACATGCCATCTCAGCTGGGTTTTCACTTAGTTGAACCATCATTTGTGTTGCAGCAGGACAATGATGCAAAACACATCTACAGGCTATGAAAGGGTTAAGTGACCAAGAAAGAGAGGGATGGAGGCTTTATCAGATAACATGGACATCACAATTTGCCAATTTCAACCCAATTGAGATGATTTGTGATGAATTGGTCCACAAAGTAAAGGTAAAGCAGACAAAAGTGTTCAGCTTGTCTGTGAACTCCTCCAAGACGGATAGAAGCCATTCCAGGTCATACCTGAAGAAGATGCTGGAGGCAATACCAAGAGGGTATAAAGCTGGTATAAAAGGGGGTACTTTGAGGAATCTCAGATTAAGCACATATTCCGATATATTTCACACATACTTCTTTACCTCGTTTCCATATTTGTAACTTTGTGGTTTTGCTGCCTTTGGTTTGAATTTATAATTTGCACATTCCAATAAGAAAAAGGAAAATCAATGCATGAACAGGTCCAAACGGTTGAGTTCCGCATATGTATGCCCCACGGGAGCATGGCCAATAGGTAATGTGACAAATTTATCACAAAAAGTGACTTTCCCAGTCATCAGTTTGTAGATTGTTTTTGCTGCATGTACATGGATTTCTACAATCTCATTCACATGTAAAGAACTGATTTTTAGTTTGCTGCAGCTCTTAATAAAAAGAAAAAAATAGAATGCAATGAAAAAAAAGCTAATGGAAATCCTTAAATGATATGGATATGGATACTTCTGACATACAAATTTAGAATTTTACATAAATTATTTACCTTAGTTAGTAAAATTGCACTAAGTTTAAGCAGACATTCTTCATTCCTTCATTCATTTTCAGCATCCAGAGGTATGCAGTTCAAAATTTGAGCCATGCTTCGGATTTTCCTATTGTGGGAGTTTTTTCTCTCAGTAATATAGGCTGGATGTGAGCTTTGTGAGAATCCAGGATTCTGCTTTTTTATGCAGTGATGCATCAGCACTGCTTTTATCCTGCTCCTGTTTCCTCTACATATAGGTTCTCAATTTTCTTTGCATTCCCTGTTTTCTCATCCTTCCATGAGACTATAGATGCTTTATCATGTCTCCACTCTGTGGAGATCTGTGTATTACATCCTCACTGTCGCTTTCTCCCCTCTACACTTTGTGGAGGTCTTTTATAAGCCCCCTTACTACTACTTGCTGTTTGTAATGTTTAGTTTTATGGGACAAGATATTTTATATCCATAAAAAACACCCACATACGTAATGCCTTTTAACATTCTTTCTAATGAGACTTTGTACCTTTGTTTCCATAGATGCTGTTTAAGCCTGAAGCAGTACTTTCAGTTAGAGACCGCACAGTAGATGGCTGGTAGGACTGTCGACCGCCTAAGGAAGAAAAGAAATGATCTGTTCTTACTGTGTAATATAAATATTGTATAAAACATTTATTTCTTACAATAATTATTTTAATATATTTATTACTATATATTGTACATCAGTAAAAAATGCAATTATAATATTAGTTATACTACATAGGTGTTAACTGTAGTCTGTTTGGACAAAATGAAGAGTGGAAGATTTCAGGTTTGCTTGCTTGTTTGTTTTCTAGATAGACATGGAAAATTATGAAACTCACTGTATGGTGGCAGGTGGTAGCCCTGTGGCCTTGTAGACTATGTGCTGTAGTAATGCCAAGCAGAAATATTTGATGCTCAATTCCCATTAATAGGGGGTATGGTCCTCATAGCACGATGGTCTATCCTTTGAAGAGGTAGATCGTTTATGTGTACAAAAAAAAATGCTGTAAGCGCTTTACTTTCCCTCTTTACTGCCCAATCTCTGCTGATTGGCTACAGTGGTGACATCATGTTGACGGCACTGCAGCCGATCACTGACTTTAGTTGCTCTGACACCAAGCAACCAAGATCAGAGCAGGAGCAGAAGCACAGTGGTGGACCTCAGGAAGGTCAGTAAAGCAAACTGAGCTTATGGGCAACAATCTTTGTTGAAAGGAGACAACTTTTTTAAATTTTGTGTTGTAGCACATTATAGTCATTGTCGACTACTTGGACAACCCCCTTCTTAATAATCTTGTCTTCCCTCCCACTAAAATAACAACAGTTATGCTCACCTTCGGAGGCAGCGCCATTCCAGCAGTGTCGGCACTGACTCTCCCGGGGATCACGTCACATTGTCATGTTGCTGGCACCTAATCAGCGCACTCTCCCCGCCTTCGGGGATGTCAGCCCTGTGGCTGCCCGCTCGCTTCCTATTGATGTCCAACATCCGAAGGCAGGAAGAGGGAAGCCAGCGCTGATTGGGAACAGGGATCATGTGACAAAAATGTGATGCGATCCCTGGGAGATTGAGTGCTGGAACGGTGCGCCACTACCGGACGTGAGAGTAAGTGTTCTTAATTAATGGGGGGAAACATGCTGATTGAGAAGGGTTGTCTGAGTAGTGGACAGCCTCTTTAATACCTGACCTAGTAACACTAACTGAAATGTTTTTGTAAGTCTTTGGTCATGTTCAGACTAGAATATTATTACTTGATGAGCTATCCCTGTGACCACACACTAAACAACGTTGGTCAATGTGCGATCACATGCGTGGCTTTCTGAGTAGATCAATGACAGCTTGCATTATACGGACAGTGCATCCAATGGCAGGTGGCACCTTCTTTCCACATCTGACATGCACACAATGCCGGTCACATGTCCAATTTATGGATGCAATAGTCTCCAAAATTTCAACTTTCACCTTAACTTAGCCTAGGAATATGCACAGTTAAAGTTTTATCCAGATTACACATAGATATAGCAGCAGCATCTGTAAGCCATTACTTCATTGATCAATGTTTTTTCCCCAGGCCTTACCACTTTTCAAGTTCATCAGAATACTGGGTCTTGCAAGGTTTTTTTTTTTCCGTAGAGCAATAATAATTAGTGGAAGCAGAATGTTTGTGTTTTGCCCACTCAGGCCCTTCATTCTGCCTTAGTCATTACATTTACTTTACAAAGACTTTCAGCTGTAATGTTATTTTTTTATGACACGCAGCCTCGCCTTGTTTATTTAGAGCTTTGCCGCTAATAAGCTGAGCAGATCTGATTGAACGCTCCTTTCAAAAAAATACTTGATCAGGGGATCTAATTATTTTGCCAGTAGCTATCAGAGGATTAAAACTATATAATTTAAACATAGTAATAGGATTAAGCACACATGCATCTAAGGAATAAGAAATTGAGAAGAAGTCATTTTCAAGAAAAAGTTTAAAAGTTTTAAAATCCCATCACGTACATACACTGAACATAAGTATATGAGCGAATGACATTACTTTGAACATATTGTTTATTCCATATATTCTTGTACCGCTTACTATAAGAGAATGTACCTGACCTATTTAAGGGGATCTTCAAATACCCAGATTTTTTTATTTTGGGTCTCATCCTGTCAGGTTAGCTATCATAGCAATGACATTATCTTCCATCTTGGCGTTTAGCTTATGGACCACTTTTTTTGTTTGTTTTTATAAAGGGGCTGTCCTGGACTTTTAAAATTGATGTCTTATCCTCCATTGTGAATCAGCTGTTCTCGGTGTCGGCGGCAGATGGAATTGCTCAGAACTTGATGACTGTATAGTGGCTGCGGCCCGATACTGCCCATCTGCCACCTAGTCAAGTCAATAAGGGGTGGCTGTGCATTACTCGGCCATGGCCATCATTTCATTCGGTAATCAGGGCTTCTTCTCTTCTTTTCACAGTTGCATACCGATAACTTCACTCTAGACAAAGGCTTCCATCTGCATCCAGGCCTCTGAGGTCTCTGCAGATCATAGCGTCATGATGTCACGATGCTCCATTACTTCCGAGGCTTCGTTGCTGCCAGAAGTCATGCTCCGGTCCTCAAGAGCCTCATCAGGTCATGTATTCAGGATTTCCTTAGTATTGCACAGGTGATGGAATGCTTGCCTTTCCAGGTAATGCAATTATCACCTGGGCAATACTAAGGAAATCCTGAAAACATGACCTGTTGGTGGTTCTTCAGGACCGGAGTTGGGGAGCACTGCTCTAGAGTGAAGGCACCAGGCTTCAAATATCACAATGTAAGTAATGTGATCTCTGAAGCCTGGTCATGGCCAGAAGCCCTGTTCTAGACTGAAGACACAGGTGCACATATGTAGATAGAAGAGGTTGAGGAGGACAGGATGGGTGGGCAGTTGGCGCCAAAGACTGAGTGGATGTCAGGACAAGTGAGCAGTAAGGTAAGTAATGGAATTTTTTTAACATTTCTTACATCTTACATTTATTATGATCTGGGCTCTGTGGAGAACCCAGAGTATAATAAGGAACATTCAATTAGAGGAGATTAATTTTCCTTCAAGTGTCCAAGTAAAATGTGCAGGATTTGGCAAATTTTAATCTCACCAGATCCACTCATTTTAGTAGACAACAAGAATATTTATGGTAAGTGGAAAACTTTCCAGTAGTAATACAGAAGCATTTCTGTCAGTAGTAAAAACCAAATAGTGCAAATAACGCAAAATGTTACCTTTCACGCTAAACAGGGAGCCGAACCTGCCAAATGAGTCGTTTGGTTGAGTCCAGTCAGTTGTAAGGTCTTTCATCATGTATCTGTTCTCCACTATAACAAGAGCACAGTAGATTACATCACAGTCATAAGAACGTAAACCTGAAAGGCGACCAGAACTAAATTCTGTAAGATTTTTTTTTAAGGCTTTTTCCACCTTACAAACATTTTTTTGTATCACCGTAATTCTCTATGCATGTAAAATGAAATGTAAAAATGTCCAATCATTTTTCTCTTTACGGCTCCTATAAAAGCTACTGTATGCATCTCCAGGTTAGCAAGCATTATTCTGGTCCTGCATCCATATTTCCTGCGCCTATACTGGAGAACATACCATATGTACCTTAGCCCAGAAGAAGGGAACAATTACAAGATTGTAAGAGACGGCAAGACTGCAATATTATATGGCACAGAAGTTCTTTTCAAAATAAAAATCTGTGTTATGTACGTGTAATTTGCAATTGATTTTCCACAAATTTAAATTGAATTTTGAAGCAGAATGTGTAAAATAAATTCCTCCATGTGTGAATATAGCCGTACTTTTTTATGAATTAGGAGGCCCCAGTGTTGGTTTTCTCTCTTCTGAGACTTATGTCTTTGTTGCATACTATCATGGCCCTTCGGACTATAGCGATAGGCCATGTGGCCACCATGGAGCCATGAGCTAGGGGTACCTGATGTCGAGAGTCATCATACCCACATTTGCCCAGCCTGTCTTCACAATTTCAATGCAGCTCCTTTCTGCATCATTCAGTCTGTGGAACCGAGACCCAGCAGGTGCGATGATGCCGCTAAATCATGCCTGCTGTGCAGAGCCTTAGTCTGCACGGTGCACATACTGAAACACCATGCCAGGGCAATGGGGGAATACTCATAGAATGATTATCCAGAGCATCCTATACACAGCATGATGGCCCTCACATAGGTACCCTATACATGTGCCCCACACAGCATCATATTCCCAAAATGCCCCACATAGTGTGATGGAATAAAGATTATTATGAGTATTCCCCCATTCCCCTGGCATGGTGTTTCAATACGTGCACCGTGCAGACTAAAGGTACCGTCACACTCAGCGACGCTGCAGCGATATAGACAACGAGCCGATCGCTGGAGCGTCGCTGTTTAGGTCGCTGTAGAGACGTCAAACACAGCAGCTCTAGAACGATGCAGGAGCGATCCAGTGACGTAACGGCGACTCACTTATCGTTCTCGCTGGTTGTTCGCTCCATGTAAAACATTGCAGGCATCGTTGCTTTTGCTGTCAAACACGACGATACACGCCGACCTGACGACGAAATAAAGTTCTGGACTTCTAGCTCCGACCAGCGAAGGCACAGCGGGATCCAGATCGCTGCTGCGTGTCAAACACAACGAGATCGCTATCCAGGACGCTGCAACGTCACGGATCGTTGTCGTTCTCGTTGTAAAGTTGCTGAGTGTGAAGGTACCTTAAGGCTCTGCACAGAAGGCATGATTTAGTGGCAACACCGCTCCTCCTGAGTCTCAGTTCCACAGACTGAATGATCTGTGGTGACCATCATACAGTGTGGGGGATTGTACGAGGCATTATACTGTGTATGGGGTAACTATGGGGGGACTTTTTAATTTTTGTCTCACCCGTATTTCCTGATTCTAAGCATGCAAACGAGGCCCTCAATGCTCTTTGTAATTGTTGAATTATGTATTTCTGTATAATGTCTGATATTGTCTGTACATGTACCTACTGAATGTCACCATCTCCTTGCCTTGATTCCTGCAATATCCTCCTGTATCACCTCCCAGCTAATACTCTCGCACCTCTCCACTCCATCCTTTACTCTGCTGCCCAATTAATTCACCTCTCTCCTCAATGCTCTTCTTCTCTCCTCTCCAATTCCCTTCATTGGCTTCCAATTCCCCAACGAATTCAGTTCAACTTACTAACACTGATCTACAAGGCCTTCCATAATCTGTCCTGTTATGAATAGAAAACCCGAATGAAAAATGGACACAAAGAGCTAAACTGTAACAATTTATTAATAGAACCATATAACTAGAATACAAAAAGATACATAGATAAAATCAAGTAATGGGATGCAATAAATCAAAATAGAAGAGGCGACACTAGTGCCACACACGAAGCAAAAGGCACATATAAAGCAAATAGATCTGTTCCAAAGTCATGGACACCTATACTGATATCAAAGAGTGCACAATATCATACATGGAATGCTGAGTTACATAATGTACAAATTAAGATCAAATTAGCGTAAAAGTAACTGAGACATAGATCATATAATGAATACTCTCAAATAAAGTGCCAATGCAAGGAGATATCCAATATGCAAGCAAGATACACAGTAAGATGCCTAGTGCAAACAGTTGTATATTAATACATTCAGAATAACGTGCCAATGCAGGGAAATACCCAATAAGCGACCAGGATACACAATAAAGTGCCTAGTGCAAACAATTGTATATTGCAATGCTATCCATAAGGTGCATGATAAAGGCTAAATGCTATCTATACAGTGCATAATATGTGCTGGATGTATATAATGTGGCATATACTATACTCAGGCTGATGATACAGGTTCAAGCATAAAGGGAAAGTCCCATACATACAGGTAGATGAAGCCTATGCTATACCTACATAATGCACATAGAGAGGTACACATATAGAGTACCAACCTGCTGCCGTGTGGGGAGAGGGGAGCCCCGACGCGCGTTTCGCATGTGTTGCTTCCTCGGGGGGCGCTCAGTTATGAATAGGTAATTGTTATGAATAGGTAATTCAGAACCACAATGGACCTTGAAGCTCAGAGCACACAAGTGACCTGACAAAAACCACAAAACATAGGACGAGCTCTGAGACGTGGGAACTCTGCTGACCGCAATCCCTAATCCTATCACACCACACTAGAGGTAGCCGTGGAGCGCTCCTGACCAGACCTAGGCACCTCGGGCACAGCCTGAGAAACTAGCTAGCCCTGAAGATAGAAAAATAAGCCTACCTTGCCTCAGAGAAATTCCCCAAAGGAAAAGGCAGCCCCCCACATATAATGACTGTGAGTTAAGATGAAAATACAAACACAGAGATGAAATAGATTTAGCAAAGTGAGGCCCGACTTACTGAATAGACCGAGGATAGGAAAGATAGCTTTGCGGTCAACACAAAAACCTACAACCAACCACGCAGAGGGGCAAAAAGACCCTCCGCACCGACTAACGGTACGGAGGCGCTCCCTCCACGTCCCAGAACCCCCAGCAAGCAAGCAAAACCAAAAAAGCAAGCTGGACAGAAAATATAGCAACAAAAGTAACACAAGCAGAACTTAGCTTATGCTGAGCAGACAGGCCACAGGAACAATCCAGGAGGAAGAAAGACCAATACTAGAACATTGACTGGAGGCCAGGATCAAAGCACTAGGTGGAGTTAAATAGAGCAGCACCTAACGACTTAACCTCATCACCTGAGGAAGGAAACTCAGAAGCCGCAGTACCACTCGTGACCACAGGAGGGAGCTTGATCACAGAATTCACAACACTGTCCCCGTCATATACATCTTCGAACTAATCTCCCTATGTCTCCCCACGTATACTTTCCAGTCATCCATATATCTCCTTCTCTCATCTACACTTGTTTGTTCCTCAACGAAATACCTCCAAGACTTCTCCCAAGTTTCTCCCATCCTCTGGAAGTCTGTACCCCAATGCATCTAATTATCCACTACATTCTTAATTTTGAGATGGAACCTGAACATCCATCTTTTCAAGAAAGCTTACAGCCTGCAATCACCCCGCTGTCACCTCAACATCACTGGAGCTGCCGCAACCCCGTAACCTCAGTGCCCCTGGAACCACTCCTTCCCATCATCCTGTAGACCAGTGTTCCCCAAGTTCGGTCCTCAAGAGCCACCAACGGGTCATGTTTTCAGGATTTCCTTAGTAATGCCCAGGTGAGAACTCCATAATCTAGACAGGCATCAATTCCATCACCAGGGCCATGCTAATGATATCCTAAAAACACGACCTGTTGGTGGCTCTTGAGGACTGGAGTTGGGGAACACTGCTGTAGACTGTAAGCCCGCAAGGGCAGGGCCCTCTTCCTTCTGTAGCAGTCTCTCATGGTTGGTTTGTGCATTGTAATTTTTTTGTGTTTGTGACCACTTTTTACACGTACAGCACCATGAAATCAGTGGGATCATATACAGTATATGTATTTTCACTGCTTACATCTGAGTTCTGTCATTTGTATTCCTACCACTCTCTGATCTGCTGCACTCGTGGATAATATATAACATATTATTATTTATATATGTTCTCCTTCTGTCCTTGCTCTTTATGAATTACAATGTATCTGTTTAAACTAAATAGAGCTGAAAAATGGATAAGCGTGTAACTTCCTATTTGTCAATATATTGTATATATTTTTTTATTTTTGACCCTATATCACCATTAAGTGATTTATTTACTCATTTTAACATTGCAGGATATAATCTTTCATATTTATACAAAGGCACCCGAGATGGGTGAACCCAAATGAAATTTCCTTGCAGAGAAGAGACTCAGGTCTTTCTTCCTTATCCATCATTTACACCTTCCTTCTCAGTAGAGGTCCGTACAAAGCCCACCAATGTCTCTTTACATATAGTATCAGCATTTTAGAAGTGACAGCTGTAACTGTTTATGTCATGGAACCAGGAATACAAGCATTGAGGGGTGGAGCGCTCATCAAATATTTAACTCTTTCATTCAAGCTAGCAAAGCGTCCATGCAATATTGACTACGGATGAGAGTATTGGTTGCAGGCAGGTTTCCAATGCATTTATTTGAAGCCTCGGATAGGATCTAAATCTCGACCTGATCATTAATTGGTGCTGAAATAATATGCACACTTTGCTCTGTTGAGTGGTAAGCTGCCCATAGGAGCAGCATGAACAGATGCTATGGCGCTCATCAAGACCTTACTGCTTGAGATATAATGTTCCTAATGCCTATGATAGGAAACGCCTTGTCTACTGAGATCCAAGGGGTGCTGTCATTACAGCTGACCCTATTATCACATTGTGCTACTATGCTTGGATGCCAATCCTTGTGTTCCCATTGTGCCCCTGGGTGATCTTTCCCATGAACATGAACACTAATGCTTATACCAAACACATAGTGATCTTTGCTACTGTTAATACATACATGCTTCCATTGATGTTTGCACTCTTCACACACATGGGGGTAAATTAGGCTACTTTCACACATCCGGTTTTTGCCATCAGGCACAATCCGTCGAATGTTGGCGCAGATTGTGAAAAACTGATGCGATGGATCCGTTTTTTTGACGGTTCCAACTAGCATATCCAGATAATTGGATAAAAAAAAATTGAAGCATGCTGTTTAAAAAAACAGAATCCGGCGCCAGAATCTGTCATTTTCCGGATCCGACACCTTCTGGCTCCCCTAGGCTTCCATTCTAGTAAACCGGAGACAAAAAACATTGCTATGGACGTTTTTTGCAGAAACTGGAAACGGCAGATTTGCCAGACCCGGCGAAAACCGGACAAAACGCAAGGTTATCCGTGCAATCCGGCTCTAATACAAGTCTATGGGTAAAAAACGGATCTGGTGGCAACATTCGCCGGATCCGTTTTTTTTTTAAATTAGCCGGATTGAGCCTGACGGCGAAAACCTGATGTGTGAAAGTAGCCTTAATCAATAATTTTTTGTACGTATTTCATTTGCATTTAACACTCCATTTTTTCTTCACAAAACTGTGCAACTTTTTTTATTTTAAGCTTCTATTCCCAATTTGATAAATTATCGTGATCTGAGCATGGTTATCTATGCACCTTAAGTTTAAGACAAATAAATGAATTGACAATTTTTAAAAAATGTTACAATAAGGATTCGCTCAGATTTCCATATAAATCAGACTAGTGCAGTCCGATAAAAAATCGGATTGCTCTCAGACCAACGCGACAATGTATCTGTAAAAATCAGCTATACTGATGGTGCGTAAGGCACGCAATTATTTTCTCGCACTGTCCGATTTTGAAGTGAAATCACAGCATGCTGCAATTTTTTTCACATGCCAAGCACAGCTGAGAAAAAATAGGCAGATCTGAACTGCACACGAAAAACATTGGTCGGAGTGCAATCCAATATTTTATCAGATTGCACTCATCCAAGTTATATGCCAGTTTGAGCAAACCCTTATGGCTGCTGAGCAAAAAAAAAACGGATTGCATACAGACTGCACACGGACAGCACACAGATGACAAGAGAAAATATTCTCCCACTCTCCTGGATGAGAATGGGACCAATTTTATACACATTAATCAAAAAGCCAATCCAGTAGAGGGGTGGCGTAAAAAGTGTTCTAGACAGAAGTGTTACATGTGCAGATGGGCAAAACTGACATAAAAATGTACCTCATTATAAATTGCCCCAATAGAAATGGAAGTATCTCTTCTGAGCCTAATAGCAGGGCACCAGGCAAACATAGTATTTTATATTTAATAGACTATTCTACCTCTAAATAGTTGAAGGGGTTTTCCCACTAACAAAGTTTGTTTTAAACAATAGATCTTGGAACAATGATAAGTTCCACACATGGAAAAATGTTCCTGTGCTGATATAATCTTATAGATGTGATGCTGCTGTGTAATGGGTGACGGCTGTGTCTTGCCATGCATATCCAATAGATGGTGAGCACATGCCACAGCTCTGGACCTTGGGAAGAAGCCATAAGTTAGTTATGATAAGTGAGTATACAGACAAAACAGCAGGATCTCACAGCTTTATTTCCTTACCTGAAATAACACATTTCCCTGCCTGTTTTATCACAGAAGTGAGTGTTTCTATCATTTTTCAAGTCCCTTGAGCTCATCATATATCAAGTCAGTGAAGTAGGAGCTTGTATGTTACTGACTTGATTTATGATGAGCTCAGAGGGCTGGAGACATGGCAGAAACCATTGCTTCTAAGTTACTTTAGGCAGGGAAATGTGTTACCTCCGAAAGCAGCAACTGTGAGCCCCTGCTGTTTCATCTGTATACTCACTTATCACAAAGACATGGGACATTCCATAATGTTATTTTTGTGAGATCCAGAAGTGGATCCAAAGGAAAGGGAAAATTGTTAAGGAAAGACCTGTTTTGGGCTAGAAAATATCAGAAATTTCAAAAACTCATAGCGTGAATATGGTCTAGGTATCTTTTTAAAAAATATCTAAAGACTTAAAAGACTATTCTTCAAGGACACCCAGTTTTTGAACCTTTTAAAACTTGCTAAACTAATTTTATCCTCCTAAGTCATCTTAATTTCCTGAGTTAATGACCCTTATTTTTCAAAAATAATATTATTACTAGTAGAAAAACCACTTCATTTCCAGCCTGTACGAAGAAGAAATGTGAATACAATTATTTTACTCGAAAAGTTTCTGTGCTCATCAACATGAACTTAGAAAAGCAATTAAGCTCCTCTGCATGGTACCTATTTTCTGCACAACATCTAGGGAAATAAAGCATAGCAAATTATTATGACTAGTCATCACAGAGAGGAAATATTTCTAGCACGTAGAATAATTAAATCAGTTAGGATTCACCGGATAGATTTATATATAGGTGAGTTGGCAGGTATAATTGAATTGTTATTAAAGTACTTTGGTATCTTTATTAATTTATTATGTAGCATACAGGGGAATAAGGTCTGAGAAGTTAAGCGGAATTACTAAATATATGAAATTCGGTAGTGGAGGTTGGCAATGATTCTATATTGAATTACTAAGCCACCTCTTCCATCAGTGGTCATAAAAAGCATCATCTTACATAGGTAGAATGTCATGACTATAGGTTTTCTCCCCGAATTATAGAAAGGACGTTGAAAATTCCTATGTGTTAGGCTGGGAAAAAATATTTTGACTGTGTAAACAGCACAAGTCCTGTTTACACAGGAACAAAGAGAACCTATAAGCCCTGAACGATCTGTTACGTATCATTCAGTGCACATCGACAAGTGTGATCGGCCTGTAAACAGGATATTAAAAATTACCAATAAGAAAACGAGTAGCTGATACGAACTCATTTAGTGCCACCATTTGGTTCATGTAAACGGTCAGTGATCCGGTGGTCAATTAGAGCATGATGGTCTGGAGGGGTTCTGTGTCTCTTTGCGGAGACCATGGTCTGGCATTGGAATTCTAGTATGCCTGACAATGATCCCTCTGAAAAAACATATGCAAATTTGAAACAAACTATCAATCACCTGTAAGGGTCTAGTTAAAAGGATCCACCAGTGGCTCTAAACAACCACCAATTTGTACCTTTACACATTGCGGGTTGTTTAATAACTTGTTTACATAGTCCGACTGCAGTAAACAGTGCTTGATGAGCGATCTGTAATGGATCACACAATGCATATAGCCTTCCATTGTTCTCAGCAGCACAAGTCCTGTTTGCACAATAAAGTATGAAAATTGCCTCTTCAGAGAGGAAGAGGACTAGAACTCTATAGCGCCACTTGTTGGAAGTAGTGGTCCTACAAGACACTATTGACCCTGTAAGGAGCCTTGCAGTATGACTTAGGATAAAAGCCAAATCAGAATCTCAATTTGCAGACATGATGTTTCAGGGCATTGCCCCTCATCAGTGCAAGGTATGGGAACTGATTTGGCCAGATGAAAGGCTCTACACTCCGGTCTAAGGGGTAAAGTCTCTCCTTGTGGAGAGGTACATACCGGCCTTGGCAAGCCAACGTAAAGAGGCTTATTTGACATGCGATACTCCACTGGGCAATTAAATATGCAAACCTCCTCTTCAGAGAGGAAGAGGACTAGAACTCTATAGCGCCACCTGTTGGAAGTAACGGTCCTACAAGACACTATTGACCCTGTAAGGAGTCATGCAATATGACTTAGGATAAAAGCCAAATCAGAATCTCAATTTGCAAACACGATGTTTCGGGGCATTGCCCCTCATCAGTGCAAAGTATGAGGACTGATTTGGCCAGATGAATGTCTCTGGACTCCGGTCTAAGGGGTAAAGCCACTACTTGTGGAGAGGTACATACTGGCCTTGGCAGGACAATGTAAGGAGGCTTATTTGACGTGCGATGCTCCTCTGGGAAATTAAATATGCAAACTGTCTCTTCAGAGATGAAGAGGACTAGAACTCTATAGTGCTACGCATTGGAAGTAGCGATCCTACAAACCACTATCATTTAACAATCCTTGTAACTTAAAAAGTGGATAAAAACTAACCAAAGACACTCATCCATCAGCTGTTTCGGGGTTCATGCCCCTCATCAGTGCTGAGTGGGGTTCTGTTACGTTACTGACATTGGTCCAGGGGGTACTTTTTCTCCTTGCGGAGACCACCGGCTATCCGAGTTTTGTAAACCAGGCAATGTTCACTGGGTAAAAGGTATCCAGATATTCCCTCCTCCCGAAGACATACAGCTGTCTCCCACCACCCTAAAACCTTTTCCCTTTAATGAGCTCAAATACATCAATATTTCTTGCTGAGAACTCAGCTCAAAGATAAAGATTTTAGTCTCCGTTCACTTCGATGTCAAGACTTCAGTTTCTAACAGATCCAGGATGGATACATTTTCAACACTAGCCTCACAGATGTTATTAACTTTAATGGGGTCCACAGGTTTCTGTATATTTTCCTGCAGGGTAGGGTAACAGGACAGTCAATAACAATGAGCATCTGACAGAAGTTAGTCAGGGCAATGACAGATCTGCACAATAAATGTCAAATATGTAGTGGCGCGCACGCTGGAGGAATACTGCCTTACGGGAAGAAATGTGGATATGAATTAACGGTTACATGGTGGAATCAGTATCGCTTCTGCGGTTTTATACTATTTGATGCATCTGTCTTTGGTGGAGAGGAGGAGGATTCACTACTTAGAGTCATTTCTTGCTTGGATTGCTTGGTACTGTATGTCTGATAATTAGGGTTGAGCGACTTTTACTTTTTTAGGGTAGAGTCGGGTTTCGCGAAACCCAACTATCTCAAAAGTCGAGTCGAGTGAAATTGGCCGATTATGGCGAAAAGTCGGGGATCGACCGAAACACGAAACCCAATGCAAAGTCAATGGGAAATCTAACTTTTTTTTTTTTTCTCTCTCTCTCTCTCTCTCTCCCTTACTCGGCTGCTTGCTGTAGTTTTAATAAAATTAGTGTTTTAACAGCAGGAAATTATCACTAGAGGACTGGTTGTCTCATGCCATGTAGTCCTTCTGCTCTATTTAACCCCACCACAATCACTCATTGGCAGCTTTCTGCCTATGCACAGTGTACACAGCTGCTAGATTCTATCAAAACTGAAGCAATCATCCCAGTAAGTGATACATCAATGTATATACATCTCTTTCCCTACATCATGCTGCTCTCAAATTACATAGTGAGAACATGGTCACAGAATCCCTTCTGAAAGCAGAATGTCATAGAATAGGAGAAACGATACCCCTTAGACCCCATTCGAGAGCCTCTCACCTAGCCAAATCAGTTCTCATGCTTCGACCTGACGAGGGTCAACAGCCCGAAACACCGTGTCTGCGAACTGAGATACTGATTTGGCTTTTATCCTAAGTCATATTGCACGACTCGTTAGAGGGTTGATTGTGACTTGTAGGATCGCTACTTCCAACAGGTGGCGCTATAGAGTTTAAGTCCTCTTTTTCTCAGAAGAGGCAATTTGCATATAGAATAGGTGCAGACCACAGTGCAATTACCTGCAGTCGTGCTGCACATGTCAGGGAATAATCCGACAACTGTCATCATGGTTATGAAAAGGCGACAAGTATGACAGACCACTCATTTTCCTCTTATTTTTCATGTGAGACCATCGTTAACAGATCCGCCTTACCATTCTTGTCAACCAGATTGCGATTCGCCTCCATTTTACTGTATTTCTCCACATTCTTCCTGCCGGCTACAAGCAGTTCTTCTTTTAAGGCGCCCATCGCTTGTTGCAGCCTTTCTGGCTCTAGTGTCACAGTATAGGTGGGCAGTGGAGGGATCGGAGGAGCATTTCTAATAACCATTTGGAACTCCTAGTAAAGAAAAATGTGTATGTACTTAATACAGTTTGCTCTAAACCAGGGGTATATACCAAAGAAGACATTCATTGACCTAAGTAAGTAGCATGTCTGCAAACTTTCTGCAATTGACTTAAAGGGATTGTCCAGGCCTGTGATATTGATAAATATCTGACCAGTGGGGGTCCGACACTTGGCACCCCCCACCAATCAGCTGCTGTCAGCTCCAGTGTAGGTAGGAAGTAAAAAGTGTAGATAATTGGAACAGCTCCATACGCTCTATAGTGGTGGTTCAAGGGTACTGCATCTCAGATCCTATTCAATTCAATAGGAGCTGATCTGCAGTATGCACACAATTCTGATATTGATGACCTATTTTAAGGATAAGTCATCAATGTTACAGTACTGGAAAATAAAACCTTGGCACATTTAAATGACACTGAAACATTTTAGTAAGATAAAAGTGACACATCTGCATAGTAATATTCCTAGAACGCATGTTCTTTTGAACCTGTTCCTTGCTTTATCTTTGCCCAGAGATATTACCAGCTTTACTAACAAAACATCATTGTGCAATACTCTGTCACGAGATGCATGCTGTACGTTTCTATAAGCGGCCGCCCTGGGATTGTGATGTGAATTGTAGACTTTGAATGGTTGGACCATGATAATCTGGAGTCCATAACCAAATTGGAGCCAGTATGAAAGTTAACATTCCAGTATACTCGCTCTTTGTCTTATTCATATTTAATTAATTTAAAATTCTAATTAAAACTTAGATGAAGAATGCAACAGTGTGATAGTCAGTGATGAGCGTAAGTAACCACCAAATCCGTCTACATTCTGCATGTCTTGTGCTTACAACGTCGTCCTACTGTAGTCATAAAGCTTTTCCAGCAGGGTTTTCCATTGACAGTTTATGGCGGCTAACGGGGTTATCCGGCAATAATTAATTTTTTACTACAGGCCTAAAAGCTAACAGGTAGGTGGGTGCTAACTGCCAACTTATTGTGGCCTGTGTTGATCTCTGCCGGCACAGACTGACTGCTCCTGTCGGTGATTCAGCTGCTTATGCAGCCATGGGCGTCACTGCCAACATCATGCTGATTGACAGCTTCCCGATGTCTAACTGTGAGGAGCCTCCTGTCAAGCAGCATGATGGCGGCAGTCGCATCCCAGTGACAGAGCAGCCTGGAAGAAGAACTCCTCTGTCGACATGGAGCAGCTGAATCGTCGGCAGGAGCGGTTAGTGATGGCACCAGGTAGAACAGGCAGTTAGCTGCCTCTGTTAGCACATCCCTGCCTGTTGCTTGTTAGGCCAATAGTAAAAACAAATAAAATATCCTTGGATAACTCCTTTAAAGGGTTGTCGCGTCATCTCTTTAAGAAGTGCACCGCTAACCCACTCTGCCAGGTTTCCTGTTCCTGTTTGCTGCGGAGGCAGGAACTCTTGCTTGATTGAAAGGTTGGACCAGCAGCATTTTTGTGCCACTAGTGCGAATTTTGAACTTTACGATGCTGCTATATGAGGCTCCTTTGCCTTTGCAGCATTGGAGGAGCGCTGGAGACAGGGACGGCTTTAATGCAGTTCTTACAAGCGCAATATAAAAGAGCTTGTAAGCACCAGGTAGGCTGCAGCCGTAGCCGATCTTATAAGTAATGAGCTGTAAGCAATACAGAACGTAGGTCTAATTAGCAGGGAAACTTTTCACAATTGTAATAAAAAGTAAATTAGTCCGTTTCTTGTTTTTACAAGCACTTTTCAATTATACCTCTCTCTCCTATCTTTTAAGAGTGGAATAACCCTTTAAGTTGAAAAAAAATACTCTTATTAATAGCAATAAGGACGTTCCGTGATTGGTATCGCCATTCATACATGAATAAAGAAAGGAAATATTTGATTTCTAGAACACGCCAGTAAAGCTCAATGCACACAGAGACTGAATTTGCCATCTATAGATTTCTGTAGGTCCATGGTGTATTTGATTCCGAGAAAAGGTTTCTTCTCACAGACTCTCCTGGAATCACACCATGCTGTAACATGCAGATCTACTCCCCTAGAGACATTGCTTTCAATATCAAAGATCCTGAGCAGCCCTGAAAACATGCGACTGATTAGATCTCCTGCACTAAATCGTGATACAATCGTTTGTTTTTCAGTAGAGCTTCATAAACAGCCATATAAAACAAACACGTATAAAGGTGGGAAAAGTATCGGATCAGAAAAAGAAACAAACAAGCCAATAAAACCTGCTCTTTAGGGAGGTACTTTATGCTTATTGGTTTATGCACTTGTCACTTTGTTGTTTAGTGCGTTGTTGGTTCTTTATTCTCTGCTTTAAGCATTCGGCCATTGTTTGGATCGTTGTATGTGACCAAAATTTACACAAAATATTTCTTTATGCTGTTTTCAATGCAATCCCCAGCTCCTTTTTTTTTTGCTTTTGCTCCTTGTTTCTTATGTGTGTCATTTCCCACCTCTACACAACTTTTCATGTTGAATACAATTACTATATTACTGTATCATTATGTAGTGTATGGTACTTGTTTTAATCTTTTGACATAGTTTAAGTACTGAATCAGACGGAAAAAAAATGTTCACGAGAACCAATCATAAAAAAATACAACATTTTATTGACAAAGAAAAAATCAAAAAGACAAACAAGGTATTAAAAAAGTGGGAAACCAGAAAAATGGCATAGGGAACCCACCAAATGTTACACAGAGGCACTACGTAAAGCTAAACACACTGATATACTACACATGATTATACGTCAAGGAAACAAAATCAGGGTGCTTGGTACCAGACCATTCATAAACACAGACGTCAAAAAAATCCAAAAATTTTTTTTATATAACAGTAGTACAAAGATTACCTCTGGCGGGTGCCGATCCCTCAGTTTATGCAGTTCCTCTGTACAACATATGGTGGGTTCCCTATGCCATTTTTCTGGCTTCCCACTTTTTTAACACCTTGTTGGTCCTTTTCATTTTTTTCTTTGTCAATAAAATGTTGTATTTTTTTATGAGTGGTTCTCGGGTACAATTTTTTCTATCTGATTCCGTATATACTGTACTGCACCTTATTTATGTCCATTTTTTGGTAAATAAATAATTTTTGGCATTTATAAATATACATTCTTTGGATTTATTTTGCTTCTTAGATGCTTTTATTTTGACCCAACCCCCATTCTATAGTTTCGGTACTGTAGCAATAACCAACATTGTCATATTTTTCTTGATTTTTATGATTCGATCTCCTGTACAATCCTTACTATATCCTTAATAAAATCCACAGTATATGCCGCAGTAATATCCTCCCTTCCCCCAACATCATAAAACTCCATAATCTCTTCCGCAGCTGCACACATGAATTTTTTCATGAATTTTTTTTGAAGGCAATGTAATCTTGTGATCATCCCTCCGCCTGAAATACGGCGTGAAGCTTCGGATACCGGTGAGCTCCGGTCTGAGGGTCATCGCACTTACATCTTAACTGAAGTGACTCCTGGATTGATGCTCACACCTAACATAACCTAACGGCTCCGATCCTACCGTGCCGATAGACCTAATGAAATACTATGTGATGTGCAATGCGATGGAACATCGATAACACTAGAAGGTCAATGCACCTAAATCACATTTTATGATGGTAAACTGGCCCGGAGGGTATACTGTTGGCAGTAATCTCCCTCCTTACCGATTTATTTCTATTAACGCTTTATAATCCTACCTGTAGGAAAAGTACAGCATCTGTGGTATGTAACAGCTTATCTCCGTCGTGCTGCTTGTCTTGGAGCTGGTCCCTTTTTACTTGTAAGTCGCCTATAATTTGCTCAATGAGGTCAACGGCAGCCCTCTCCTTCTGCTCTAGATGCCCTTTTACTTCTTCCTGTTGTCTCTGAAGTTCCCTTATAAGATCCTTAAAACTATGGTCAACGGCAGATTTTTGGTTGGTGGTAAAATTCTGAAAAAGAAAAAAGATATTTAAAAAAAAAGGTCAAAAATAGTACAGTGTGAACATGAATGGATGATATAATAAACATCGTTCAATAATATTCTATAAAAAAAAGAAATAAACAAAAAATAAAAAAGGGAAAAAAAAAGAAATAAAACAAAGTAAAAAAAATAAAAGACAAAAAGAAATAATATAATGTTTCCTATATGCAAAACATGCAATCATATATGAAAATGTGGGTGACATAGTTGGATACTTTCAGGCCATAGTTAATAAATGCATTTTATGAAGTGTCCTTAGACTCCACGCCCAGGCATTAGCGCATTAGACGTATACTTCTGTATTACACATTACATATACGGATATTCTACTATTTTAATATATTAATATGTTTGCTGATGTCTTCTTGGTTCTCCTGAAGAAGTGTGTCAACTGCGAAACGCGTCAGGTTAAAACTGTACATTTATTCTCTACCGCCTCCTACACATCATTGTGAATGATGCCAGCAGTGCAGATTACACACACTTTCTATTACATATAGTTACATGTTATGCAAATTATCAGATCTATGCAACTAAATAGCCGTACATTAAACATGTAATGCTGAAAAATTGCAACATCCATCATTTTAATTTTAGTTAATCAAATTCATAGGTTGACAAGCAAAATTATTCCATTAATGCGCACACCTCTGATTATTTATATATAGCAATGAGGCTTTTACGAGGTTTTGACAAGCGCGGACTAACCCAAATTAGTAACATTTATCAATCGCTTACATCTGTATCTAATATCTGAAGATTGGATATCAAACCGTGGAATTTTCAGGCATAACTATGTCACAAGGAACAAACAGTATATGGTTCATTACATATACAGCCAGTGACGAGCCTGGCAGAATATTTTATAATTTAGGGCATTGATTAAATTTTATGTATTATAAAGCAATGTATTAAGCTATGGTGTGTCATCTTTTAAAGATGGAAATCAATTTAGTTATCTTGTCATAAACTCAATATCTCATAACCCGCCATTTTTACGGCTCTATTCATATATTTTCTAGATCACAGCCCACCATATCTACATTGACAAAAATTATTACAATCTCATGAAAAATATTTCGAATTGAGAGTCCTCAGTGGTTGATACCTTTTAATGGCTAACTGAAAGCCATTAAAAGGTATCAACCACTGAGGACTCTCAATTCGAAATATTTTTCTATCTACTGGCTAACACGGTACCAAGATATTTATCTTTCCTGTACAATCTCATGTACAGTTTTCAACAGGGAGGGAAGAGACCACTCTGACAATGGCGAAAAACAAAACAGCCCATTCCTCCTCTCACATCATGTATCTGGGGAGAGAAGGGTAGCCCCTATACACGTCATCTGATCAGCAGATTTGGACAAGTTTCATCTAGGTGGTATGGGGGCTTACGAGAAGGCCAGACAGATCTTGGTGATAAAAGATTACAATAGGAATTGTTGGGTAATTACTGAAATATCAATTGGTCCTACACATTCTCAGTACTTGTCAACCCCAATCGCCAAGTCCCTCAGTAGGTCAAGATGTCAGGTTTTCCTTTCGGGTTTAAGTTATCTTATTATTGTCAATGCATGTGTTTCAAGGAGATTTCCTCAACTACTGAGGATAGCAAGAGGAAGCCAAGTCATAGTGTCCATTGGACTATAAACATAAGGATGAATGACCTTGGGGAAATCAAAAACATCCAACACTACGGAGACACCATCACATGCTTCTCAACGCAGTGATCCAGAACACTGCCCCCATCCCTTATGGGAAATATGCAAATGCATGTAGAAAAGCCGCGGAGACACCATCACATGTTTCTCAACGCAAGCAATAAATAGCCAGGTATTTCACCGGGAAGGAACAACCACGGAAAGGGCAGCATCCATAGTGTGCATTGGAGCTGCTGAACGGCCAAGAATGGTTATAGATGGAGGTGACCACAGATATTTACTAGCCAACATCACAGCTATACTCACTTGGTCACTTGGTTAGCGTTATTTGAGAAATTCTAAGTTAAAGCCTCTTGTACCAGTGACAAGTCTTATATTTCCTAAAAAATTTGCTTTTCACCACATCCTTGGAATTCATTGGGACAAGATACGAAAGTCAGGATTGCAAAAAGAAACAATGTATCCAGTGGCAAAATATCTATTATTATTCAAAATATTATATATACAACTCTGGCAAAAATTAAGAGACCACTGCAAAATGTTCAGTTTGTCTGATTTTTCTCTTTAGGCTGTGTGCACACGTTGCAGATTTTTCACGTTATTTTCACGTTTTTTCACTATAATAACGCAAAATAACGCATACATTATTCATCCCATCATTTACAATGCATTCCGCAATTTTTGTGCTCATGATGCGTTTTTTTACACGAAAAAAACGTATGGCGGTAAAAAACGCAGCATGTTCATTAATTTTTCGGATTTTTTGCGGATTTCCCACTATATTATTGCATTGGGAATCTCTGGAAAAATCCGCAAAAAAAACGCACCAAAAACGCGGTAAAAACGCGAGAAAAACGCATGCTGATTTCTTGCAGAAAATGTCCGGTTTTGCTCAGGAAATTTCTGCAAGAAATCCTGAACGTGTGCACATAGCCTTAGGTATAATTTTTGAGTAAAATGTAAATTGTTCTTTTATTCTATAAATTACTGACAACTAGGGTTGAGCGAAACGGGTCGAACATTTTCAAAAGTCGCCGACTTTTGGCGAAGTCGAGTTTCATGAAACCCGATCCGACCCCTGTGCGTGGTCGGCCATGCGGTACGCGACTTTCGCGCCAAAGTCGCGTTTCAATGACGCGAAAAGCGCCATTTCTCAGCAAATGAAGGTAAACGCAGAGTGTGGGCAGCGTGATGACATAGGTCCTGGTCCCCACCATCTTAGAGAAGGGCATTGCAGTGATTGGCTTGCTGTCTGCGGCGTCACAGGGGCTATAAAGGGGAGTTCCCGCCGACCGCCATGTTACTGCTGCTGATCTGAGCTTAGGGAGAGGTTGCTGCCGCTTCGTCAGAAGCAGGGATAGCGTTAGGCAGGGTCCATTAACCACAAAACCGCTTGTGCTGTAGCGATTTCCACAGCCCAACACCACCTTCGGTGTGCAGGGACAGTGGAAGCTCCTTTTTTCTTTTTTTTTTTCCCCCTCAGCGCTGTAGCTCATTGGGCTGCCCTAGAAGGCTCCCTGATAGCTGCATTGCTGTGTGTACGCCGCTGTGCAAACCAACTGCTTTTTTCAAAGCACAAATCCTCTTGTTCCTTCCTTTCTGCACAGCTATCTTGTTTGTTTGTCCACACTTTTTATTTAATTTGTGCATCAGTCCACTCCTTATTGCTGCCTGCCATACCTGGCTGAGATTACTGCAGGGAGATAGTAATTGAAGGACAGTTTTTTTTTTTTTTTGTTTTTTTTTTGTGGGAGATTAAGATTGACATTTCTGCTAGAGTGCCATCTCTGTCTGTGTCATCTCTCACTCAGTGGGCCATAGAAAGCCTATTTATTTTTTTGCTTGATTTGGGTTCCAAAATCTACCAGAAAAAATCACAACATCAATCAGTGGGAGAAAAATATTGGCCTCAGGGCTTGTGTGCCACTCCTTACTCCTGTGTGTGCCATCTCTCACTCAGTGGGCCATAGAAAGCCTATTAATTTTTTTGCTTGATTTGGGTTCTAAATTCTACCTGAAAAAATCAATAAATCAATCAGTGGGAGATTAATATTGGCCTTTGGGCTTGTGTGCCAGTCCTAAGCGTGCCATCTCTCTCTCTCTCAGATAGTGGGCCATAGAAAGCCTATTTTTTTATTATTTTATTGGGTTTATAAATTTTCCCTGAAAAAAAAAAAAAGTGGGAGATTAATATTGGCCTCTGGGCTTGTGTGCCAGTCCTGAGCGTGCCATCTCTCTCACAAATAGTGGGCCATAGAAAGCTTATTTATTTTTTTGGTTGATTTGGGTTCATAATTCTACCTGAAAAAATCAATCAATCAATCAGTGGGAGATTAATATTGGCCTTTGGGCTTGTGTGCCAGTCCTAAGCGTGCCATCTCTCTCTCTCAGATAGTGGGCCATAGAAAGCCTATTTATTATTATTTTTTTTATTGGGTTTATACATTTTCCCTGGAAAAAAAAAAAATGGGAGATTAATATTGGCCTCTGGGCTTGTGTGCCAGTCCTGAGCGTGCCATCTCTCTCACAAATAGTGGGCCATAGAAAGCCTATTAATTTTTTTGCTTGATTTGGGTTCCAAAATCTACCAAAAAAAATCACTAAATCAATCAGTGGGAGATTAATATTGGCCTCTGGGCTTGTGTGCCACTCCTGACTCCTGTGAGCGTCATCTGTCACTCAGTGGGCCCTAGAAAGCCTATTTTTTGTTTTATTTGTTTTCTAAATTCTCCCTGAAAAAATCATTTTATTTTCTTTGGTTTCTAAATTATTCCTGAAAAAAATCATTTTTTTTGTATTTTTTTTTCTCTAAAGTCTCCCTGAAAAAAAAAAAAAAAAAATCTGTGGGAGATTCATATTGCCCCTTCTGCTTGTGTGCCAGTCTTGACTCCTGGGTGTGCCATCTCTCTCTCTCTCCCCAATTGTGGGCCATAGAAAGCCTATTAATTTTTTTGCTTGATTTGGGTTCCAAAATCTACCAAAAATAATCACTAAATCAATCAGTGGGAGATTAATATTGGCCTCTGGGCTTGTCTGCCACTCCTGACTCCTGTGTGCATCATCTGTCACTCAGTGGGCCCTAGAAAGCCTATTTTTTGTTTTATTTGTTTTCTAAATTCTCCCTGAAACAATCATTTTATTTTCTTTGGTTTCTAAATTATTCCTGAAAAAAATCATTTTTTTTGTATTTTTTTTTCTCTAAAGTCTCCCTGAAAAAAAAAAAAAAAAAATCTGTGGGAGATTCATATTGCCCCTTCTGCTTGTGTGCCAGTCTTGACTCCTGGGTGTGCCATCTCTCTCTCTCTCCCCAATTGTGGGCCATAGAAAGCCTATTAATTTTTTTGCTTGATTTGGGTTCCAAAATCTACCAAAAATAATCACTAAATCAATCAGTGGGAGATTAATATTGGCCTCTGGGCTTGTCTGCCACTCCTGACTCCTGTGTGCATCATCTGTCACTCAGTGGGCCCTAGAAAGCCTATTTTTTGTTTTATTTGTTTTCTAAATTCTCCCTGAAACAATCATTTTATTTTCTTTGGTTTCTAAATTATTCCTGAAAAAAATCATTTTTTTTGTATTTTTTTTTCTCTCAAGTCTCCCTGAAAAAAAAAAAAAAAAAAAAAATCTGTGGGAGATTCATATTGCCCCTTCTGCTTGTGTGCCAGTCTTGACTCCTGGGTGTGCCATCTCTCTCTCTCTCCCCAATTGTGGGCCATAGAAAGCCTATTAATTTTTTTGCTTGATTTGGGTTCCAAAATCTACCAAAAAAAATAACTAAATCAATCGGTGGGAGATTAATATTGGCCTCTGGGCTTGTGTGCCACTCCTGACTCCTGTGTGCGTCCTCTCTCACTCAGTGGGCCCTACAAAGCCTTTTTTTTTTTTTTTTTCCTAAATTCTCCCTGAAACAATCATTTCATTTTATTTGTTTTATAAATTCTTCTGTAAAAAATAATTTTTTTTTTAATTTTTTTTTTTTCTGAAGTCTCCCTTTTAAAAAAAAACAAACACAAATCAGTGGGAGATAAATATTTACATTTGCGCTTCAGTGACAGTCCTGCGTGTGTGCCATCTCATTTGTTGCCAACAACAACAGAGTGTGTAACATTGTGGCTGATTTTCGTTGTGGTCTCACCCACCTGTAAAGGGGTAGCTAAATCATACTGAAGTTATAGCTCACCGTGTAAGTTGTGTGACAGCAACAAATACCGTTCGTTTGGTAACGTTTTTAAAACAATGAGGAAGTCTGGTGGAAGAGGTCGTGGCCGGGGGCGATCATTGTCAGCTGGTAATGAGGGTAGTGGTAGTGGTGGAGCATCAGGTGGTCGTGGGAAAAAAAATATTGCACCTAAGTCTGGAGCTGTGGAGCCAGGTTCGTCGTCTGGCTACACAAGGCCTCGAACCCTCCCTTTTCTGGGAGTAGGAAAACCGCTTTTAAAGCCGGAGCATCAAGAGCAAGTTTTGGCTTATCTTGCTGACTCAGCCTCTAGCTCTTTTGCCTCCTCTCGTGAAACTGGTAAAAGTAAAAGCAGCGCGTCGTTAGTGGAAGTTCACGGTCAGGGACAAGTCGCTTCCTTGTCCTCTTCAGCAAAAACAACAACAGAGAAGAATGCAGCAGGCGACACAACGGGTTACTCCATGGAGCTCTTTACACATACCGTCCCTGGCTTAGAAAGTGAAGCAGTTAACAGTCCATGCCCATTACAAGTTGAATCTGACATGGAGTGCACTGATGCACAGCCACAGCCAGACTACTATGCTGGTCCTTTGACTCAGACCACAACATTGCCCTCGCAGGGTGCTGATCAAGAATCAGACCCTGATGAGACTATGTTGCCCCATCACGAACGCTATACCACCGACCGACACGGTGACACAGACGAAGTTGCACACGAGCTACAAGAAGAGGTAATAGATGACCCAGTTCTTGACCCCGATTGGCAGCCATTGGGGGAACAGGGTGCAGGCGGCAGCAGTTCTGAAGCGGAGGAGGAGGGGCCGCAGCAGGCATCAACATCGCAACAGGTTCCATCTGCCGGGCCCGTATCTTGGCCAAAACGCGTGGCAAAGTCAAAACCTGTTGGAGGACAGCGTGGCCATCCGGTTAAAGCTCAGTCTGCAATGCCTGAAAAGGTATCCGATGCTAGAAAGAGTGCAGTCTGGCATTTTTTTAAACAACATCCAATTGATCAGCACAAAGTAATCTGTCAAAAATGTTCAACTACCTTAAGCAGAGGGCAGAATCTGAAAAGTCTCAATACAAGTTGCATGCATAGACATTTAACCACCATGCATTTGCAAGCTTGGACTAACTACCAAACGTCCCTTAAGGTTGTAGCACCCTCGGCCAATGAAGCTACTCATCAACGCAACATCCCTTCCGGCAGTGTAGGGCCACCATTTTCTGCACCACCTGCAGTATCTGTGCAGGTTTCTTTGCCAGGCCAAAGCAGTCAGGGTCAGGGAATCTCCAGTTTCGTAGTAGGAAACACTGCATCTAGGGCACCGGCGGCAACAATATCATCTCCCACCGTCTCTCAGTCTGCCATGTCCACCGGCACCCCCGCTAGTTCCACGATCTCCAGCTCTCCAGTCCAGCTCACCCTACATGAGACTATGGTTAGAAAAAGGAAGTACTTAGCCTCGCATCCGCGTACACAGGGTTTGAACGCCCACATAGCTAGACTAATCTCGTTAGAGATGATGCCCTACCGGTTAGTTGAAAGCGAAGCTTTCAAAGACCTGATGGACTACGCTGTACCACGCTACGAGCTACCCAGTCGACACTTTTTTTCCAGAAAAGCCATCCCAGCCCTCCACCAGCAAGTTAAAGAGCGCATCGTCCATGCACTCAGGCAATCTGTGAGCACAAAGGTGCACCTGACAACAGATGCATGGACCAGTAGGCATGGCCAGGGACGTTACGTGTCCATCACGGCACACTGGGTAAATGTGATGGATTCAGGGTCCACAGGGGACAGCAAGTTTGGGACAGTTCTGCCTAGCCCACGGTCTAGGAAACAGTTGGCTGTAGCCGTTCGCACCCCCTCCTCCTCCTCCTCCTCCTCGTCCTCCTGCAGAAGGGAGAGCTCGTCCACAGACCGCAGTCGCACAACCACTCCATCCGCAGCTGCCACTGTTGCACACCAGGTCTCCCATTATGGGGCAGCTACTGGCAAACGTCAGCAGGCTGTATTGGCTATGAAGTGTTTGGGCGACAACAGACACACCGCGGAAGTTCTGTCCGAGTTCTTGCAGCAAGAAACGCAGTCGTGGCTGGGCACTGTAGATCTTGAGGCAGGCAAGGTAGTGAGTGATAACGGAAGGAATTTCATGGCTGCCATCTCCCTTTCCCAACTGAAACACATTCCTTGCCTGGCTCACACCTTAAACCTGGTGGTGCAGTGCTTCCTGAAAAGTTGTCTGGGGTTATCCGACCTGCTCCTCAAAGTGCGTGGACTTTGCGCACATATCCGCCGTTCGCCTGTACACTCCAGCCGTATGCAGACCTATCAGCGTTCTTTGAACCTTCCCCAGCATCGCCTAATCATAGACGTTGTTACAAGGTGGAACTCAACACTGCACATGCTTCAGAGACTGTGCGAACAGAGGCGGGCTGTTATGTTTTTGTGGGAGGATACACATACACGGGCAGGCAGTAGGATGGCAGACATGGAGTTGTCAGGTGTGCAGTGGTCGAAGATTCAAGACATGTGTCAAGTCCTTCAGTGTTTTGAGGAATGCACACGGCTGGTTAGTGCAGACAACGCCATAATAAGCATGAGCATCCCCCTAATGTGTCTGCTGATGCAAAGTTTGACGCACATAAAGGATCAGGCGTCTGCACCAGAGGAAGAGGAAAGCCTTGATGACAGTCAGCCATTGTCTGGTCAGGGCAGTGTACAGGACGAGGTAGCGGGCAAAGAGGAGGTGGAGGATGAGGAGGATGATGGGGATGAGTATATTTTTAATGAGGAAGCTTTCCCGGGGTCATTGGAAATTGGTGGCGTGGCAAGGGCGGGTTCTGGTTTTTTGAGGGACACAAGTGACGTAGATTTGCCTGCAACTGCCCCTCAACCAAGCACAACCGCAGATTTGACAACTGGAACTTTGGCCCACATGGCGGATTATGCCTTGCGTATCCTCAAAAGGGACACACGCATTACAAAAATGATGAACGATGACGATTACTGGTTGGCCTGCCTCCTTGATCCTCACTATAAAGGCAAATTGCAAAATATTATGCCACATGAGAACTTGGAACTAATATTAGCAACAAAACAATCAACTCTTGTTGACCGTTTGCTTCTGGCATTCCCTGCACACAGCGCCCGTGATCGTTCTCACACGAGCTCCAGGGACCAGCAGACCAGAGGTGTTAAAGGGGCAGAAATCAGAAGTGGCGTTGGCCAGAGGGGTTTTCTGACCAGGTTGTGGAGTGATTTTGCTATGACCGCAGACAGGACAGGTACTGCAGCATCAATTCAAAGTGACAGGAGACAACATTTGTCCAGTATGGTTACAAACTATTTTTCATCCCTTATCGACGTTCTCCCTCAACCATCATTCCCATTTGATTACTGGGCATCCAAATTAGACACCTGGCCAGAATTGGCAGAATATGCATTGCAGGAGCTTGCTTGCCCGGCAGCTAGTGTCCTATCAGAAAGAGTATTCAGTGCTGCAGGTTCAATACTAACTGAAAAAAGGACTCATCTGGCTACCCAAAATGTAGATGATCTAACCTTCATTAAAATGAACCACAACTGGATTTCGAAATCTTTTGCCCCACCTTGCCCGGCTGACACCTAACTTTCCTATGAAAAGGTCTTGCCTGTGGACTCTTCTGAATGACTTTTCCAATCTCGTAATTTTCTGCACCTGATTGTCCAGCATACGACATGTTTACTCCTAACAAAATGGCCAAACTCCCCACACGGGGCCGTGGTATCGCCACTTTGCGCCAGCACCCGTGAGAGTGCTGTTTGTCTGAAGAGGTGGGTGTGCCCGCTTTTGGTCGACGGCACTGCCACTGGGTCCCTCATAGTACAATAAAGTGTCTCTGGCGGTGGTGGTGCGCACCCAACGTCAGACACACCATTGTAATATGAGGGGCCCTGGGCCTGTACCGCCGGCCACAAGACAGTTCCCCCCCCAGCTCAAACAGTGCTCTACCACTAGCAAAATTATCTCTCACAGCTTCACCAATGTTTAGTCTATGCGCTGACATCCTTCAATGCCTGGCACTGACAATACCATTGTTTTGACATTTTTGTTATGTTAGGCCTTCGAAGCCTGTCTGCGGTCCGTTCTTTCTACAACTACTACACTGACCAGGCCACTGCTGGCCGTGTTCCCCTGGAACCAATTTAAACTTGCCTACAGCCAGCCCAATTTTGTTATGTTAGGCCTTCTTAGCCTGTCTGCCGTCACTCCTTCCACTAGACTTCCACTGACCAGACCACTGTTGCCCGTGTACCCCTGGAACCAATTTTAAATTGCCAACAGCCAAATGTTATTATGTTAGGCCTTTGATGCCTGTCTGCCGTCACTCCTTCCACTAGACTTCCACTGACCAGACCACTGTTGCCCGTGTACCCCTGGAACCAATTTTAAATTGCCAACAGCCCAATGTTATGATGTTAGGCCTTTGATGCCTGTCTGCCGTCACTCCTTCCACTAGACTTCCACTGACCAGACCACTGTTGCCCGTGTTCCCCTGGAACCAATTTTAAATTGCCTACAGGCAGCCCAATTTATTATGTTAGGCCTTCGAAGCCTGTCTGCGGTCCCTCCTTCCACTAGGCCTCCACTGACCTGTCTACTGCTGCCCGTGTTCCCCTGGAACCAATTTTAAATTGCCTACAGCCAGCCCATTTTATTATCTTAGGCCTTCGAAGCCTGTCTGCGGTCCCTCCTTCCACTAGGCCTCCACTTACCTGTCTACTGCTGCCCGTGTTCCCCTGGAACCAATTTTAAATTGCCTACAGGCAGCCCAATTTATTATGTTAGGGCTTCGAAGCCTGTCTGCGGTCCCTCCTTCCACTAGGCCTCCACTGACCTGTCTACTGCTGCCCGTGTTCCCCTGGAACCAATTTTAAACTGCCTACAGGCAGCCCAATTTATTATGTTAGGGCTTCGAAGCCTGTCTGCGGTCCCTCCTTCCACTAGGCCTCCACTGACCTGTCTACTGCTGCCCGTGTACCCCTTGAACCAACATCATAAAATAAAAAAAAAAGTATTTTGCTTATAAAAAAGAAAATACTGGTGAGATATCAAATGCAGACATTTTAACATTAAAAACAAACACACAACTAAAATCTGGTACAGTACTAAAAATGGCCACCAGCTACAATTACTTTATCCTGCAAGTATTTAACTGAAAGGTTTTTTAAATTGAAAACACAGATATGGCATCCACCGAGTGTTGTCCTGTCGCGTCTTCTTTATATTATTGCCGAGAAGATGCAAAACAATGAAAATAATAAAATCATTAATTACCAAAATAATAGAGAAAGTCAACACCACATTGCAAATAAACATTCATTCCAAATAAAGAAGCAGGGCGCGTCCGAGGGTGAGTATATACCTAATAAGAATATAATCACCCTCGGACGCGCAATGCTTATTTCCAACAGCCTTCCTTCCTAAGAATCAGCCCTTCCGTGGTGTAGAGAGACGTTGTGTTACACTTCAAGGTGTTCCCCAGGTTGTCTTTCCTGAGCTTCGATCTTCCGGCTCTCGTTTAGTAGTTCTTGGAAACTACACTGCATTAGGCCTTCAAATTGGGTATGGGGTGTAGAGAGAGGGTGTGTTCCACTCCAAGGTGTTCCCCAGGTTGCCTTTCCTGAGCTTCGATCTTCCGGCTCTCGTTTAGTAGTTGTTGGAAACTACGCTGCATTAGGCCTTCAAATTGGGTATGGGGTGTAGAGAGAGGGTGTGTTACACTCCAAGGTGTTCCCCAGGTTGCCTTTCCTGAGCTTCGATCTTCCGGCTCTCGTTTAGTAGTTGTTGGAAACTACGCTGCATTAGGCCTTCAAATTGGGTATGGGGTGTAGAGAGAGGGTGTGTTACACTCCAAGGTGTTCCCCAGGTTGCCTTTCCTGAGCTTCGATCTTCCGGCTCTCGTTTAGTAGTTCTTGGAAACTACACTGCATTAGGCCTTCAAATTGGGTATGGGGTGTAGAGAGAGGGTGTGTTACACTCCAAGGTGTTCCCCAGGTTGCCTTTCCTGAGCTTCGATCTTCATGCTCTCGTTTAGTAGTTGTCGGAAACTACGCTGCATTAGGCCTACAAATTGGGTATGGGGTGTAGAGAGAGGGTTTGTTACACTCCAAGGTGTTCCCCAGGTTGCCTTTCCTGAGCTTCGATCTTCCGGCTCTCGTTTAGTAGTTGTTGGAAACTACGCTGCATTAGGCCTTCAAATTGGGTATGGGGTGTAGAGAGAGGGTGTGTTACACTCCAAGGTGTTCCCCAGGTTGCCTTTCCTGAGCTTCGATCTTCCGGCTCTCGTTTAGTAGTTCTTGGAAACTACACTGCATTAGGCCTTCAAATTGGGTATGGGGTGTAGAGAGAGGGTGTGTTACACTCCAAGGTGTTCCCCAGGTTGCCTTTCCTGAGCTTCGATCTTCCGGCTCTCGTTTAGTAGTTCTTGGAAACTACACTGCATTAGGCCTACAAATTGGGTATGGGGTGGAGAGAGATGGTGTGTTACACTCCAAGGTGTTCCCCAGGTTTCCTTGCCATTGCTTCGGTCTTCCGACTCTCGTTTAGTAGTTGTAGAAAAGTACACTGCATTAGGCCTACAAAATGGGTATGGGGTGGAGAGAGATGGTGTGTTACACTCCAAGGTGTTCCCCAGGTTGCCTTTCCTGAGCTTCTATCTTCAGGCTCTCATTAAATTGTGGTTAAATGGAACAACTGCATTTGGCGTACTAGTTGGTTTGGGGCCTACTATCGGTGTCTGCCACTCCTTGCTGTTCTCCTGGTTTCCTGTCCTGAAATTCCATTTTCAGGCTCTCGTTAAGTAGTTGTTAATGTTAGACTGCATTTGGCCTACTAGTTGGGTTGGGGCCTACTATCGGTGTCTGCCACTCCTTGCTGTTCTCCTCCACTGAACAAAGCTGTGCCGCCTGTTTACTACGGTTGCCAATTTTGAACTGCATTTCGACTACTTACTGATTTGGCCCTACTCTCTGTGTCAGCCTCTCATTCCAGTTGTCCTCCACTGCAATGCCCCCTGGTTATTCCTGTGTTACCAATTTTGAACTGCATTTAGCCCACTTTATTCTTTGGGCCTATATCTGTGGTTCCACTTCATCGTGCCCATTGCCCAGCCAGTGATAGATGAGTCTGCTGGTACATTGACCCATAACGCAACATTCCCCGTGCATGCTACACAACAACATTGTGACCCTGCTGAAAGTCAGGTTGCTCTTCCCGCATACCATACCACCTTACACGGGGACAAAGAGGAAGGTGCAGATGAAAGTGCAGGTTCCTTCATCAGGTGGGGGGAGGAATACTAGTTGGCGACGTCACTGGCACAGGGCCTCTCATAGTACGCAAAAGTGTTGCTGCCGGTGGGAGGCGCCCCCGCCGTGCAAACACACCGCTGTACTTTGAGGGGCCCTGTGCCAGTGCCAATGCCAACAAGTGGGCCCCCCCTGCTTGCTCAGGATCACAGCACTTGCAAAGTTGAAATACTTACCTCTCCCTGCTCCACTGCCGTGACGTGGTCCAGATTTCCTGGGCCCACTAATTACTTGAACCAGCCCTACCCCACACAACTTTAGCCAAATGACCCCCAATTTCAAATGCCTTCCAATTATTATAAGGTAAATTACGCTTGACAAGCTTCATTAAGAAGAATGGATGGTTTTGACATTAAAATGGGCACTCTAGGTGTTTTCCTGGCCCCCACTCACTGCCGACTATGCTGCCCCATTGACTTGCATTGGGTTTCGTGTTTCGGTCAATCCCGACTTTTCGCCATAATCGGCCGATTTCACTCGACCCGACTTTTGAGATAGTCGGGTTTCGCGAAACCCGGCTCGACTCTAAAAAGGTCAAGGTCGCTCAACTCTACTGACAACATGTCTCCGAAGTTCCAAGCAATAAATTTTGTGTTTTTTTCTCATAAAGAAAAATGGTCAACATAGAAAAAACCCCAGTGCTTTCAGACCTCAAACAATGCAAAGAAAACAGGTTCTTAATCATTTAGAAACAACAATACTAATGTTTTAACTCAGGAAGAGTTCAGAAATCAATATTTTGTGGGATAACCATGATTGTTAATCACAGCTTTCATGTCTCTTGACATGCTTTCCACCAGTCTTTCTCACTGCTTCTGGAGCACAAATGTAAGCAGTTCTTCTTTGTTTGATGGCTTGTGACTATCCATCATCCTCATGATTACATTCCAGAGGTTTTCAGTGGGGTTCAGGTCTGGAGATTGGGCTGCCCATGACAGGGATTTGATGTGGTGGTCTCTTAATTTTTGCCAGAGCTGTATGTACAGTATGTGTGTATAAACTGCCATGACTATATCATATTTTTAGGACTTTTGTTCATCCTTAATTTTGCCACTAATTCTATGTTTTAGGATTTATATAAATATAAAACCTGCCATAGCTGTAGGTTTGGGGAGAGAAGAGTTGCCCCCCACTCATCTTTACAGTTCTGGTCTTTTGCTGTCTAATTTAATTAAGGATCCTTTAAAAGTCAGACTGGGCAGCATTGTTGCCTGAGGAAAGGCGCAGGTGAGAGTCTCTGAGTGAGTGAGAGCATTGTTCTACACGTCTATCGAGTTCTATAGGCTGTAGTGGTTAGGATTGTGTTCTGTGCCAGGTAGTGGAGTTACCTCAGCTTGTAGTCATTCATTAGTAGTTCGAGCCAGAGAGGAATAGCTTTTCCTTCAGCCTGAGAGTAAAACTGACTGAAACCCTGCTGTGTGGCCTGCAGCCTTGTTGTCTGTGCAGAGCAGAATTCCCATTTACCTCAGTAGTTATCAGTTCCACTCGTGGTGGAAGCCAAGGTGGATGCAGGGGGCAAGATGGGCTCTATCCGAGTTTTGGCAAGGGAAGGCCACCAATACCGGTCTCTCACTTAGAACTTATAGTCCGGATGTATGGGGAAAGGGTTACTGGGTACCCTTCTCCCTGGGTGAGCTGTGATTCACCCCTTCCCTATGTACTTTTTATGCACTTGAAGGTAGAACCTGATTTCTGCCTCTTAAAAAAGTAATAAAATCTACATCAGGTGATGAATGTTCTACTACCTAAACCCATAGAGTATATACAGAGTGAGAAATATATTTAAGTGTTTGTTCATTGAAGAATTTTAAGAAAGAGAAAAATTGACTCTGACTCAGTGTTGGAATGGGGTGCTAAATGCCCACCTTTAATATTGACTTTGGGACCAAAAATGTACCTATAGTTCTGCACTATAAAAACTGAGTAGTTTATATGTTTATATATGAGTGATTAGATACTGTCCTTTTCAGGACATAGCAAATCAAATATATTGTGGCCTACCTGAGGATTTACCTGCTCTCCAGTGGGCCAGTCTCAGCCTGAGCTTACCTACTTAGATATGTGTATTATGCTAAGATTGATATAGCGTGGTAAGAACAAAAGGCATAAACAAGCAATGGATACGACAGGAAATAAAATGTATTGTATAGCATTGTCTTCCTTTTGCAAGAGGCAGATGGCTTGATAGAACGTAGCTCTATTACCTTGGCATGCCAGGGCCGGTATGTCACTCTCACAAGGAGAAACGTTAACCCCTTAGACCAGAGTCATGAGCCTCTCACCTAGCCAAATCAGTTCTCATGCTTCGCACTGACGAGGGGCAACAGCCCGAAACACCGTGTCTGCGAATTGAGATACTGATTTGGCTTTTAACCTAAGTCATATTGCACGACTCGTTAAAAGGTCGATAGTGACTTTTAGGATCACTGATTCCAACAGGTGGCGCTATAGAGTTCAAGTCCTCTTCCTCTCTGGAGAATCAATTTGCATATTGAATAAATAATGAACTAATTATTGTATCACTGTTTTTAAGCTAGGATGGTCATTTCAATGTGATTTTGTTTCATTTTTTTCTGCATACTTTTTTTGGGGGAAAAGTAGGAAATATGTCAAATGTTAAAGAATTATTTTTGGACAATTGGAATTTAAAAAAATGACAAGAAAGAAGAGTAAAGAAGTGTTTACAAGTGTAACGCAATCATATTATTATGATGTGGTTCTTGCTGTAATGGTGTGATGCTACAACATGGTGGTGTGAATATGGCCTATAATTGATATAAATCATCTCAGTGGCTTGCATCCATTTTTCTATGTGTTGCTTTATATTTCACATTTTGCATGTATTGTAAAGAAAAAAAAAGAGAAAAACTTACTTGAGTGAACAGGAGGACCCAGAGTTTCGAAAACAAGTACTTAGTCTAATAGTTTGGCTATAGGAAATACTTTCAAACAGGACATTCAGGAGGAAAGTATAAGTTATTAGCATTTTATAAGAAAGATAAGAAGGTCTATAAGACTTCTAAGTTCAGAACCGGGAAGATATAGTGAGGGCTGTTCTGTCTTCCTTTGACTCAACTAGACTGTATTTTCTAAACTGAAAATATAACTAATGAGCACCAAATGCTTGGAAAAGTTTCTGCATTCCTTTAAAACAAAACTCGTATTTTAAAAAGTAAAATGTTTTTCAATGCGGCCTTCTTGCCAAATAATTTCAAATAATACTTTTCCAATATATAACAAGAATTAAAATTAAAACATAACTTTTAATGTATAACCAAATAAAGGAATATATTAAATAAACTGTCACCCCAAAAAAAAGTGTATCGATAAAAAAGTACTACTGGGTATACCCTGTCAGGGGACGTGCCATAAAAAATTTAGTACTTATACAAGATTTTTGTGCAGATGCTGGCAGTGGTCCAGTGTCCTATCACTCAATCCAAGGTACCTGATTAAAGGGTGATAATGCCTGTAGAAGAAGCATTTATCAAGTGCCAATACAGATAAACAGATAGCCTTGGTTGCATTAATATTAGCAGTTATCACAAAGCAAAGGGAGGGGTGAGATCAATTGGAAAAGACATGTACACAAAAGTAATATAGGAACAATCTCAAGAATTGCTGAGGATAGGTAAAGGTACCGTCACACTAAACGATATCGCTAGCAATCCGTGACGTTGCAGGGTCCTGGCTAGCGATATCGTTCAGTTTGACACGCAGCAGGGATCAGGATCCTGCTGTGATGTCGCTGGTCGCTGCAGAAAGTCCAGGACTTTATTTCGTCGCTGGACTTCCTGCTGACATCGCTGAATCGGCGTGTGACGCCGATTCAGCGATGTCTTTGCTGGTAACCAGGGTAAACATCGGGTAACTAAGCGCAGGGCCGCGCTTAGTAACCCGATGTTTACCCTGGTTACCAGCGTAAAAGTAAAAAAAAAAAACAAACACTACATACTTACCTTCCGCTGTCTGTCCCTCGGCACTGTGCTTCTCTGCCCTGTGTAAGCACAGCGGCCGGAAAGCACAGCGGTGACGTCCCGATGTTTACCCTGGTTACCGGCATAGTTGGTCGCTGGAGAGCGGTCTGTGTGACAGCTCTCCAGTGACCAAACAGCGACGCTGCAGCGATCCGGATCATTGTCGGTATCGCTGCAGCATCGCTTAGTGTGACGGTACCTTAAGGTGGAGCCCCGATTCGCTTAGGTGGAGAAATCCTCCAAGCCACAGCATCAGGAGACAATTCCCTGTCAGTCCCTGGAGGGCTATGAATAAATCTCAATCCCCGAGCTCCTGCCCTTACAAGGACAGTCCACATCTACCCCTAAGGTATAACATGCCCTGCACTCTCCCTATTTCCTTGTCTGCAGTATAGTATAGAGGGTGGCAGCTCTATTTGTAGCACTGAAGCACCTTATCTCCCATGCAAGCTAGTCCCCTGATGATCCTGCTTGCAAAGAAACTCATTGGGACCTGGAAACTTTTTTGGTACTTTTTTATCGATACACTTTTTTTTGGGGTGACAGTTTATTTAATATATTCCTTTATTTGGTTATACATTAAAAGTTATGTTTTAATTTTAATTCCTGCTTATGCTATGTTCTCAAGATTTTGGTAGGATCATGTGATACATTTAAACTATGATATATTTCTGTTTTTTCCAATATATAACAAACATCATATTACATGAAGTGGAAAAATGAAAAGCTTTCCATGAATCACTATGTATCCTAACTAGTGAGGAGCGAGTGTACTCGTTGCTCGGGTTTTCCTGAGCACGCTCGGGTGGTCTCCGAGTATTTGTGGCTGCTCAGATACTTAGTTTTTGTTAACGCAGCTGGATGATTTACAGCTACTAGCCAGCCTGAGTACATGTGTTGCTTGGTTGCTAGGGAATCCCCACATGTAATCAAGCTGTCTATCAGCTGTAAATCATGATGCTGAGGCGATGAAAACTTAATCTCTGAGCAGTCACAAATACTCGGAGACCACCCGAGCATGCTCAGGAAAACCCGAGCAACAAGTACACTCGCTCATCACTAATCCTAACACTAGCGTTGGCATACTTCCTTAACAGAGACATCATGTATCTTAAGATTTCCAGTCATTGTACTCAATTATGTCTTTCTATATCTAGGTTATGTCCTAGAATTCCTCAAATAATTATATTCCATTACCTTATCCTCATCTCTATGTTGTGCACTAGCAATCTCAGAATTTTGAGACTGGTTAGAGAGCAGATAATTTCATCATGTGTCCCGAAAACCAGGGCAAGACTTGTATAGTGTTGCACCAACTCTGGGATAGTCCCAGTAAGGCTTGTAAAATGAGTGGGATGACCTAATGATATGTTTGTTTGCAAAGCATTACCTTTAATTACACAGCACGTAATAAGACTGCTCAATACTCTGCCGCCTATTGCATCTAGATTCGCCAGTGATAATGGGGGCAATTATTTCCTCTGAATGTGCCACTAAGGCGACATATGAAAATAGCCTCTTCAGAAAGGAAGAAGACCTGAACTCCATATTTACACTTTATATAGCCTTGCCACATGACTGAGGATAAGAAGCCCAAACCACTCCATTTGCAGGCACATTTTAGGGGGTTAATTAACCCCTCATCAGGGCAAAACAAGAGATCTGATTAAACTGGTTGAGGCATCTGTCATGGGATTAAAAGAGGAAAATTTCTCATTGAGGAGAGTGATAATTCAGCGTAAGGAGACTTACAGTCCATGCACAGATACACTGGGAGTTTAAAAATGCAAATAGCCTCTTCTGAGAGGACAAGGAAAATAACTCTAGTGCTATCTATTGGGGACTATTCTTATCCTAAGTCTCATTAACGGGTTAATTTTGTCTTTTAGGATTGATACCTCAGTAAGTGACATTAGAGTTCTAGTCTTCTGCCTATGTGAAGAGGATATTTCCATATATAAATTCCCAGAGAAGACCTACATGGCCTATAAGCCTCCTTACATTCTCCTGACACTCTCCATAAGGAGAAACATTACATCTTAGAAACCATGTCAGAGGCCTCTCACCCAGGCAAATCAGATCATGTTTATCATTGATGAGGGGGGAACATCTGAAAACATCTATCTTCAAATGGAATGTCTGGTTTGGCATCTTATCCTAAGTCATATGGTAACGATAGGTAACAGATTAGGATTGCTATCTCCAAATAGGTGTCGCTAAAGTTCAAGACCTCTTCTTCTCTGAAGGGGCTATTTACATATTAAAATTTCCAGCAAAACATTGCATGGCCTTTAAGTCTCCTTACACCAGCTTAGCACTCCCTTTTGGGTCATCAATGTCTGATTGGTGGGGGTGCAACACTCGGCAGCTCCAAAATTAGCTGTTCCTGGTGGCAGTGGTTGTTGGGACTGCTTAGTTATGGACAAAATAGTGGCTGTGGATGGCTACTGCACATTTACCCCATATTTATTTGAATAGGTGGCAGATGTGCAGTACCCAGCCATGGCCACTATACAGTTGATGGAGCTGTAACTAATTCATTCAGGATGACACCAGGAACAGTTGATCGACGGGGGTGCCAGGTGTCGCACCCTCACCCATCAGAAATTGATGGCCTATCCTAAGGATAGCCCATCAATGTTAAACTCCAGGACAACCCCTTTAAGCTATTTTTATCAATGTCAAAAGAGCTAAAGGAACACAAATAATGGAATATTTAGATGAGATTAAAAATTTCTAATAAAATTTTTGCATATCCTAAAAATGCCCAGAACGCACTCATAGAGCACAGGGGCAGAGAAAGATCCTGTCCTGGGAGAGTAGGAAAGTCTCTCCTATGATTCATTCCAGCCCTGTGAAATAATGATAAGGCTCCGGCACAGTGACGTAATATGGTCGTGTGCGTGCATGTGCATGAGACAGTACTGGAAGCGGAGGGTGTAACTGGAAATCAAACGTCCCCATATACTCAAAAAGAACTCGGCGTTCAGATGTTACTCATTATAAAGTGTACCACATAGGACTGCTCCAAACAGATACAATAAACCTCTGTAGAATATTATTTTAACTGTCATTGAAGGTAGACAAAACTATTGTCAGCAGCATCCGAACAGCGGCTAATCCAGATAAGCGGCACCGCGTGACGCCCTCTAGTCAAGAGACCCATTCATAGAAGTGCCAAGGCTTTTGTTAGAAGAAATACAGTGCGGAGGGAAGAAAAGGTAAAAACACGGACGGAACTGAACAGCAGTGGAAACAGGCAGATCACTCATGTGATCATGAAGATAATAACGAATAATCAGAATAAAGCCACCAGCAGTGAACACAAGGATTAGCATCATGGCCAGCCACAGATAATGGAGAAAAAACATTACATTTAAGTGATTTTAGCAGAGTGTGGAAGTACGGGAAGAAGAAAAAGTCACAGTATATTAAGGTGCTTAACGGTGAATGCAATAGTATAATAAATTAATACAGTCATTATTAACATTTTACAAACTTTCTTCACTATAACCACCAGAAACCTATATTTACTAACGTCAAAAATATTATATATATATATATATATATTTTTTTTTTTTTTTTTTTTTTCCTGTGGTTCTAAGCAGTAATTTTTTAGTAAATGGCTGTGGTGCAAATTTATGTACATTTTCTACAGGTGGGAACGATAGTCTGTGCCCAACCTATAGCCTTTATCACACAGGACACACGGCTAAACAGCAGCTATACATGCGAAGTCCACAGTGTGGATAAGGTAAGGGTACCGTCACACAGTGGCATTTTGATCGCTACGACGGCATGATTCGTGACGTTCCAGCGATATATCCGTGACGTTCCAGGGATATCGCTGTGTCTGACACGCTCCTGCGATCAGGGACCCCGCTGAGAATCGTACGTCGTAGCAGATCGTTTGAAACTTTCTTTCGTCGTCTAGTGTCCCGCTGTGGCGGCATGATCGCATGGTGTAACAAAGGTGTGCACGATATTGTATACGATGTGCGCATAGTAACCAACGGCTTCTACATCGCACATACGTCATGAAATTATCGCTCCAGCGTCGTACATTGTAAAGTGTGACAGCAGTTTACGACGCTGGAGCGATATTGTTACGATGCTGGAGCGTCACGGATCGTGCCGTCGTAGCGATCAAAATGCCACTGTGTGACGGTACCCTAACTGTTGTATATAGATCTATAGCTATGATTACAGGTAAAGGTGCAGTTTTGACCTCCTTGGTGGTTTGTTGATGGACGAACCAATAAAGACAGAGAAAGAACATTTGGAAATGGGACTCCTTCTTCAGAGGTACACAATGTCCAAAACCAAGGAATCCCACTTGGTAAAAATTCGAGCAGTCAGCATCCAAACCAGGTGATAGAATATCAGAAAGCAATTTTTTCTGCCAAGTATAAAAATAGATACTTTTGGATTTATTACTGGGCTTTGTCAAGATGAAGAACATTTGTCTACTCTGCACATAAAGGCCCACCTGTGTGGACTTTGCTGACCATTGACCATTCTCCGTATTTGCTGGTCCCATCATAATAAAGTAGATGTTTTCGCTCACTTGGAGCAATGTACGCCAGACGTCGGCAATGCACCATATGTTGTCATTGGCCCTAATTCGAAGCACTCCTCTCTGGTCCATGGGATGATATGTGATGATGCATGTTTCAATTGTTCCCATATGGCCCATATGGAACATGATTTATGTGAAGTGAATCAAGCAATCGATTGGGTCAATGTGATGTCTATGTGCAATCTGTTGTAACGCGCAGTCAGACTTCGTGACTGCGCATCTTGTAAAGTGAGACGATTTATGATACCTTTAAAAGCATATCAGAGACCATAAAGAAAAGTATATATCTGCTTGTCCTAGATACAGGACATCTATTACTTCATATTTAAGAGGAATTCACTTTCCGCTTCCTATAGAAGTAATTTTGTTTAGAACAAATGATAATTAGCAAAGAAGTTTTATACTATCACCATCCCATGTTGGTTGTTTTCGTATAAGACTGTTTTATTTTAGAAGCCCTAGTAAAATAAATTGCCATATACAGTAAGTGGAAAGAATATTATACAAATGAACCAGCGTGGGTCCAAACTTCCCCACAAGGGAACCCTCTCCATCTTTGGTAGTGTTCAGTGTAAAGTATTCTTGTAAATTCTCTTGAAATATCCCCAAAGCTCCCAGAAAATGGGGAAACCAAGTATTTGTAGAACACCTGTCAAATCTTATGGGCAACGAGAACGTCTTAGGGAGTCTCCTGGAATGCAGGAATCACCCAACTGTTTATTGATGTGACACCGATACCCAGCTCTCAGAGGCACACCCAAAAAGTGGAATGGGGTATTCATTGGCTACAAGTTGTCTGTAAGGGATGTGGCTATGTAAATAACGTATTCCCTGCAAAATGGTTTTCAAATGTTGTCTGTAGTGTTGAGCGATACCTTCCGTTATTTGAAAGTATCGGTATCGGATGGTATCGGCCGATACCGGCAAAATATCGGATCTCGCCGATACCGATACCCGATACCAATACAAGTCAATGGGACACAAATATCGGAATGTATCCTCGATGGTTCCCAGGATGTAAAGGTGAGGAAACTCTCCTTCAGGCCCTGGGATCCATATTAATGTAAAAAATAAAGAATAAAAATAAAAAATATGGCTATACTCACCCCTCCAAAGGACCCTGGCTGTCACCGCTGCAAGCGTCCGCCCTCTGTTCCTGAGAATTGCAGAGCGTGAAGGACCTTCGATGACGACCGCTCACGTGACCGGTCACCTGACCGCGATGTCATCGAAGGTCCTTCACTCACTACATTCTCAGGAACGGAGGCGGACGCTTGCAGCGGTGACAGCCAGGGTTCTTCGGAGGGGTGAGTATATCCATATTTTTTATTCTTTATTTTTTACATTAATATGGATCCCAGGGCCTGAAGGAGAGTTTCCTCTCCTCCAGACCCTTGGAACCATATGCACCGCACACTCCAATACCGATTTCCGATATCATAAAAATATCGGAACTCGGTATCGGAATTCCAATACAGCAAGTATCGGCCGATACCCGATACTTGCAGTATCGGAATGCTCAACAAAAGTTGTCTGCTATGGTGAAAAGTTGCTAGATGACTCGAGATCTCACAGCTCGGCCTGAAAGAGCTCACCATAGAGCATTTATATAGTAGTGATCAATTTTCTTGAATTTTGGCGATATATCCAGGTCTTCTTTAAATGCTGGGGAATAGAAACCACCTTGTTCCCACTTTGTTGTTGTCGCAGAAGTTCCAGGCATTCATTTTTATATTGATGTAGGCATGTTATAAATTGTGGGCCTCATTTTTCAAAATGGTTCAATTGAAAAACTAAGCTTGCTGACCACAGCAGCCAATCACAGTGAGTGGGAACAGAAAGGGTACCCCAGCACGTCACTATGGTTAGTGTAAAGTATAGTGCATTTAATGGGGAACTCTACTATTGCAAGCACCCCCTATTTTTTTTTAAGTAGTAAGAAAGAAGAAAGTTGCTTAAAGAGTAACTAAACTTTCTATTTTAATGTAAATATTACAATTACAAAAATTTTGTAACGTACCCCGTGACCTTTTTGTGCCTTCTTTTTTCTCAAACTCCATGCTAAAAGGGCTGTTTGACCTGCCTTGCTCAAGCACTTGGTGTAGCTGTTTTGAACTACAGGTCTCCCAAATAGCTGTACCACAATCCGAGCTTCTCTATTCCTTTCCCACATGATCAGGCAGGGAGAATGTTTGCGAATAGTGTCTGATCATGGCAAAGGAGGGCAGGTTAGATCACATTGGAGTATGTAGTATTTTCTGGACCCGCAGATCAAAGCAGCTACTGTAAGTGCATGAACAAGGCAGGGCATACAGAACTTTCAGCAGGGCGTTAGAGAGAAAAGATAGCAAGATAAGGTAATGGAACACATTAACGAAATTCATAATTATACAAAGACTGATGAATAATTAGAATAACTAAATGTATTTTTCTTTTTTATGTAAGAAAATTTCCCCATAATCTCCTACAAATATCTTCTACACTTTTGGACATTATGACACTATCAGAAAAGTTCTATAACACACCATCCAGCTGACAAACACCAGGGCATTTATGTCATTATCACAAAGAACAGGCGCTACATGGCATCAATCTGCTATAAAGACAGGCTGGGGGACAGAAAAGCATCTTATGAAAGCCACTGTACTATTGCCTCACTACTAATCTGTAGTCATCAATCACTTATGAAGAATGTTGGCCAGGCAAACACTTTCATCTTGGCTTTTTTCACACTTAAGACATACAAAAATGTTTCCTTTTTTGCAATTTATCTTGAACATCCATACATGCATGCTATTAAGGCAGGTGTGCGCCTGCAGCTTTCTAGCAAAAAATAGTTGAAGCGTTATTCACATTCAGGAAGTGTGACACCTAAGTGAAAAATGTGCACCCCATAATTGTATAAATGCCACATACAAGGTCTTACACTTGAGAGCTCTAAATATTGTGCAGAAACTTCTGACAATGATAGAAATGCGGGGGAAAGTTAGAATAGTTCAAAGGAGATATTCTTCAACACATAAGAAAATCTACATAAAAGGTTATTCTCAAACAGTCTCTTGAGCAGCACACAGCTATCCAGTCTCCTCACTTCCTGGTTTCTTGCAGGATGTGTTTTCTTCCTTGAGTGACAGTTCTGGTGAGTAGCAGAGCTGTAGTATTAGTAGAACTATAAAGCTCAGCACATGTTCTGCTGTAACACACCCAAGTCTACACTGCTATCACTATATTTAGATATAGAGATAACATGGAATTTGAACAAGCACAGGGCTCAGGTAGTTTAGAGCCACAATTCGGATAACTGCTCAGAAGGTAGCATTGGGGAGGGGTGCATGGGGCTGGTTATTTTGCAAAACTTATAACAGCAGCGTGTCAGGAGCTGAGATGGTAAAGATAGAAGTTGAGCTGAAGAAAGTTGGGTGGGATATAAGGAGTTAACGTCTCTCCTGCAATGTAACTACTGTGCACTCTTGGCCAGGATCTGGGCAGGCACTAGAGGCGAAGCTCCATGCAAACCAGCTGTACTCTATGGAAAATAAAAGCTCTCCATGCAGGAGATTGATAGCAGATAGACCATGCAAGTCAATTGCAAGCTTGCTTATTTTCATTCTATTTATCTATTTAAAGCAATTTAATAACCTGAGACCTTTAAGTTTGCCGAGAGCGCATAGTTTATTTCATACTAGATTGCTCAAAATTGTAATTATCTCGAATTATCTAGAATTAGGATCAATGAAATCTGAAGGACACCATTCACATTAGATTAAAGTTTACCGAACCTGCCAGGTCAAACCATCTAATGCAGTGTTCCCCAACTCCAGGCCTCGAGGGCCGCCAACAGTGCAGGTTTTCAGGATTTCCTTAGTATTGCACAGGGGTTGGAATCATCACCTGTGCAGATGATCACATTACCACCGATGCAATACTAAAGAAATCCTGAAAACCTGCACTGTTGGCGGCCCTCGAGGCCTGGAGTTGGGGAACCCTGATCTAACGTGTACAGGGGCCACCTGATTATGCCAAATCCCAGGAAAGATAATACACTGTCAAAGATGTCTGAAAGTGGTTTACTCTCCTGTCCACATTCAAGCACATGAACGATCAATCAAATGAAAACCTGAATACATGCAGGGATTGCCTGTTTGTTAGGGAATCCACACATGTTCAGGTTGTCTAACAGCCACAAATCATGCAGCTGCGGGGACGCAAACATTATATACGAGCACGCCCAAAATACTAGGAGAACACCTGAGCATGCTTGTAAATCCTGAGTAACGAGCACAACTCGCTCATCACTAATAGATATTAATCTTTGTTAAAAGTTGTCCACAATAGAAGGAAAAACATATACTCTCTGTATTGTCATTGATTCTTGGCTCTTTTGCCTTAACCAGAATACAATTGATTCAGCCTGACATCACCCAAAATTCTGTATAAAACTTTTGTCATGTAGGAGCAATCAGGTTCACCAGCAAAAAGTAAAGTCTTTAAAGATCCAAATACATTCTTACAGATGTGTTAGAATGTCCTAGCAAGATTTATCAAGTGCTGTCACCAGCTTACAGAGCTAATAAAACACCATCTATCTGCTGTTCACTTTGTACTTAGGCGAGTCTTAGAATGGGTGACAAAGCTTTCAAGACTATGGGTGAATAAAATGCAAAATCAAAGCTTCAAAATAATGATGACAGTTTTCTTACCCTTATACGATCTTTCTCCTTGTGCCATTTCTCCACTTCATCATCTACTTCAAGTAACTGGAGGTGAAGCTGCTCCTGGATTTCAGACAGTTCTGTCTTTAATAGAAGGAACATGAAGCATTAGCCACATTGTATAATCACCAGGTCATTATCCTGCAGATAACACTTTATGCATGGCAGAATTTACAAAGTCGTATCATCCTTATTAGTAGAATTATTTGCTGGATCAGATTGTGAGTTTAGTTATAAAGTTGTGAATATAGTGATATAGTTTAATGTCTCTGCACCCAGATTACACTGATAAGTCGTTGCACCATTCCATCCCAGGCTGCCAGTAAATCAAGCACTCTGATCACTTTTGGGAGCTATTTTGACTGGCGTTGACATGTGGCCAATGCCAGAACATGATATTATTCCTTTACACAATAGTTTATTAGGTTCATGGTATATGACAATTATAAGTGGAGTAGACCACTGTTAGACACCTTTGGTGATAGCTTATGTAGTGTATGAACAAAGGGCTTGGATCTTAAAATTCAACACACCCAATTGTTACCGACATCTTTCGGGGAAAGTCAGATGTCTCCCAATAATCAGTCTTGTTATAATCGTTGGGCATGGACCGAATTAATGTAATGTGTACAAGGGCATTATGTATCATGTCAAAACAATTGTGCACCTGGTGTCCCAAAACCGATAACTGACGACAATTATCTGTGATCTATCGGTGAAACCAAGAGTAATAAAAGGGTTCAGCTTGAAGAGCCAATAATGGTGAACAAGCATTTATAAGATGGGCTTGTGGAAACATTAAGGTAAAAATCTGATGGAATTAGCAAAACACAAGTCCGTTGAGTATTTGGTAAAATCATCATTCTCGACATCACATAGTTCTGTTTAAATTGGAGAAGTGCTGTCAATAACTGTGATATTCTATGGGCATGGAACGAATAATATTAATGATCATTCTGTCCTCCTAAATATTGGGTTGGCATATCTAAACAGGCAAAAAAAACAAGAAAAATAACTAGCTCATGTTTGTAGACTAGTCCAAAAACAGAGGAAGCCTGTAGTCACACTACTACATAGTGTCCAAGTAGTATATTGAAGAGTAAAGAGCGATCCAGATTCCAATCCTTTTATTGTAATTTCATAAAATGCATACACACTTAATAGCGTGGATGCGTTTAGGGTAGGAAGAGAACATCATATAAAACAATATATGAATGCAAGCTCCATTCTTAAAGACCAAGTTTAAGAACGCTGCTTGCATTTGAAATGCGTTTGGTTTTATATGATGTTCTCTCCCAACCCTCATACTCTTGTTTTGAGGCAAAAATGTTTGAGTAAATTGTTTGCGTAAAATGTTTGAGTAAAAATTCATGTTTTAGATTGTATGCATTTTAAGGAATTACAATAAAAGTAATTTATATTATTACCAAGAATGGAAGCTGGATCGCTCCTTCTCTTCTATATCTAAACAGGCCAATAAATGACAATAGATGAAGCTGATCGGCGCTTGTCAGCTCATGTCAATTGGTCATAAGTGTTCTATTTGCCTTCCATTCAAAGACAGGATAAATTAAGGATTTCCCATTCAAATGAATAGGCTTTTCCAATAATGCATAGACATGCCAAGGCTTGCCGGGAAAATGATGCTTATAATAGCCGCAGTCATACTACTAACCAATAATCACTAACCAGTTACTAACCAATAATAACTTACACTTTTTTAGCTCTGTATTTAAAAACATAATATATGTTCCTAAAATCCTCTAGAGAATAAGATGCTCAAAGATCTCGCGACCGTCCTGCCCAACGTGATACTCTACAAGGAGTCTGAACATTCAGTGTATAATGGTGACAATTGCATAAAAAAAGTCCAAAAAGTTCTTATTGATCTATGTAATATGTACCTGTATGTGTTCAGTTGTTTGACCGGTGTTATTTGCACCATAGTTAAGATATTGTTCAAACCATTATGCAAATTGTTTGAAATTCCTGTTCACAATTCCATCCAAAACTCTTCCACCACACTTAATTGTTTTCTTAATTAGCTTTTAGCATCTTCATTTGCATTTTAAATTGCTTTGAAGGACCTAAACGCCTGCCAAGGATAAACCTTTTACTGTGGGAAGCAATCCCAGCTTCAGTCTCTTGCACGCTATTGGCTTAACGCCATTACTGGAAGCAAATGTGTACACAATCTCACAACTTCATTGATTTAATTGACCTATCAAAGTTCTCCTTGAAAAGGTGAAAGCCATTCTTTCCAGAGACGCTAGACTCCTAAATTAGTATTATATTAGGTTGAATATATTTCAGCCCATGAATGTAATTGGTTTATAATCCCGGCTCTTCTCGGCTTTTATCAATATTTTATTAAAGTTTACCTAAATCCCCGCAAAGAAAGAAAAGTTATCTGTAATAATGAAGATATGCCCATTACCATTAGTTGTAAGATTATATTTTTGTTTTGTTTTTAGGATGTAGTATTATGTACTAAATTTCATCGAATTTTGTGATATTATGAAGGGTGTGATTTTAGAGCTCCAAACTCAATGAGTGGTACCTGGTGGGCACACCTTTATCTGCGCTTAACTAAAAAAATGAACTGGTGTATTTGTTCGAATGCATGTAAAATAGGAGCATGTCCACACTGGCCATTAAACAGACACAACCTAAGACAGATAAAGGTGTAGTCTAAAACTAAATTTTATTTTAATCCTAAATCTCTATTTAATATAATAATTAAATTCATTTTTCTAATTTACGTTAATTAAAAAGTCCCTATCCTTCCCTCACTATTCTACCTAACTGCTTTATTTTTTTCTTTCTTTTGTGTGATGACGCTTCATTTGAGAACCCTAGTGCATGCTGGGATAGTCAAACAAGAAGTCATCAGGAGGCAGAGGTTGAGGTCACTGTTGCAGCCTCTGCACCACCCTGAAGTGAAGCGTCATCAGTGACGTCCATTTAAGTCGCTGGGCTAGTCCCTCCTCTGCTGAACATGTGTTGGATATCAATTCCAATGTATCCTCAGTAGGATCTTGTCACTGTGCACTGTCCTCAGTGCACAGTGACAGTGCTCTGCTCAGGAGTGACGAGCTGGCAACAGAGTGCACTGTCAGTGTGCATTGTAAAAAGAGAACAAGTGAGCAGAGACCAGCATCGCTCAAAAACTTGATGTCACTTTTTAATGAAATATTACATTGTGAAAATAAATAGATAGGGATTTAAGAGTAAAGTCAAATTTAGTTTCGGGCTACCACTTTACGGACTGACTGGATAGATTATGTTTTATTGCTTTACTATGTGGCCCCACTAACAGAACAAGAGGGAGCAATTCCTTCACTTCAGTAGACACTTCTGTAATGCTGTAGATAAGCCCCAACAAGTTAGATTATACTCACTCAGGGGCGGTACGGTGCAGTCCGGGTCCGAAGGGTGTCGCAGGTCCGGGTCCGGCGCCTCCCATCTTCATATGATGTCGTCATCCTCCTTGCTTCGTGTTGTGGCTCTTGCGCAGGTGTACTGATTTGCCCTGTTGAGGGCAGAGTAAAGTACTGCAGTGCGCAGGCGCTGGGCCTCTCTGAGCTTTCCCGGCACCTGCGCACTGCAGTACTTCAATCTGCCCTCAGCAGGGCAGAGAATTACGCCTGCGCATGAGCCACGACAGAAGCAAGGAAGAGGACATCATCGCATGAAGATGGGAGGCGTGGACCCGGACCTGCGATGCCCATCGGACCTGGACCGCACCGGACCGTCCCTAGGTGAGCAAAATCTAGCTTGTTTTTCTTATCTTTCAGGTTACAGCGGGGCCTAATCTTCAGCATTATAGAATGCTGTATATAAGCCCCTAATGGCAGTGGCCGCAGCTTATATGCGAAAAATGAGGTGACAGATTCCCTTTAATTACCGCACTCCTACAATGCACTGCGCTTTGTTTATAGGAATTAAGCAGAATTCTAGGCAAATGATTTACAAATATTATTTACATTTTATGAACATTTCATTTTAAATAATTGGATTTCCTCTTTCTATTTGATACGGTTTTAATATACTTAGAATAATTTGATCACCCTTTTATAAGCCAAATTTCCTTACTGCATGAATAAACTATTAACGTTGATGATACAGTTTTATTTTTCTACCCAGTAAATTACATTTTCTCATCTAAATCTCAGTTCTCCTCACACAAGACGACGCGGCATGTATATTTTATGGTTTGTATACTCATTTGCTTCTGTTACTAATGACCTTTTGTACTGTAGTTATGAAGACACTCGCTCGCAGAGCTCTTCCCGAGAATTTTATAAGCAATTATTGCCCAGATAAGAAAAGATAAACTGTCAGAGTTTTCTGAGATGACAGAAACAACTTCTCTTTTTAGATTTTAAATCCTACGACAAATTGTACATGCACAGAATAGAAACGCAAATTTATAGCCGCGTGTGAGCCGGTGGTTTATTGCTTGTTAAAGGGTTTATATGTATATATTTGGGATGAGGGAGTAAGAGCTAACTTTCTATTTGATCTGCCTAGATTCCCCACCCAAAACCTTTTCTCTTAGAGGTGTGTGGTGCACTGTTAAGAAACACGAACATGCCGTGTTGGATTAGCCTAAAGGGACAGGGCTGGAACAATCTGCTCCTGACTCAGGTACTAAAGCTGAAGGACATTTTGGTGATAGACCCTCCAGTATGCCAAACTGGCGACCGGGGTGCATGGCCCAGACTCCAGCAGAAGGAAACTGCGCCGAGAACGGTGTAGGTCACAGAGAAAAAAAAGTCTACACATTAATGTCTCACGGTCCGAGCAAGGACCATGCTTCATAGACCAGCTATGGGTTTCCTGACCCAAACCTGACAGCCTCAAGGACATATGAGATTGTTAAGGCCCCACTTCTTTTTTTATTTTACCTTTGGAGTGGTGCTTTGAATCTAAGATCCCTGCCTTTATACTGACCTGCTGCAATGTTCACCTTCTATCGGCGTCTCTCTAGTCGGTCTCCAGCAGTTTGTGATCTGACGGATCACTCCAGTATTTCATGGAGCAAGCCAGAGGCCGCTCTTCAGTGCAGGTCTATAGAGCTTCATTCTGGCTCTCATAGATTTGCATTGAGTGCTCGTCGTGACGTAACTTCTGACTTTTGGAAGTTGTGGTCACAAGATGGGATTGGAGTGGCACCAAAAAAAGGTGAAGATGCCAGAGGGTGAGTATTCGACTAGGGTCAGGTACCTGAGGTAAGAAGAAACATTCCGGCACTGAAAAAAACACCACTGAAGTGGTGCTTTAAGTTCGGGTCAGGACACCTGTGTACAGTCCATGAATCAGGGTAGTGCTCGGACCATGACCCACAAATGTTGTGTGAATGCCGCCTAAGGCTGACTTCCACGATGTCTTCTTTTACAAATAAAAGACATTTATAGGAAAAGATCTCTAGCATGCAATGTGATTGCAGCCTCAAATCAATAATCGACGATATAAAAGTTAGCACTAGTGATGAGCGAATATACTCGTTACTCGAGATTTCTCGAGCATGCTCGGGTGTCCTCCGAGTATTTTTTAGTGCTCAGAGATTTCGGTTTTCTTGCCGCAGCTGAATGATTTACAGCTAGTAGCCAGCGTAAGTAAATGTGGGGGTTGCCTGGTTGCTAGGGAATCCCCACATGTAATCAAGCTGGCAAAGAGATATAAATCATTCAGCTGCGGCAAGAAAAACTAAATCTCCGAGCACTAAAAAATACTCGGAGGACCCCCGAGCATGCTCAAGAAATCTCGAGTAACGAGTATATTCGCTCATCACTAGTTAGCATCCATGAATAGGTGATAAATTTAAGATTGGTGGCAGGTTGGCTGTAGCAACCCCCACTTATTGCATAATGGGTGCTTTTAACCTCATTAGAATGGTGCAGCGAACGCTTGACCACCACTTCATGCATTCCCTATGGACTATGGGACAGAATTGAATATGGCAGTCCCATAAGTGAGTGAATGGAGCTGCAATCAAGTATATACACACCGGGGTCCCAATCCTGTCGATAGGTGACAGGTTTCTACAACTTCAACACCGCTTCTAAGGGTTATTTTCAACATTGAACCTATCTATCATATATCAACAGGGTAGATGATAGTTCTTGGGGGTCTTATCATTGAATCCAAGAGCAAGGTTTTAAAATAAGACTAGGGAATGAAGGTCACAAGTGCACACCATCACCCCGTTCATTGTCTATGGACTGACCGAGAAAACTAAGGGCGGTACTTAGGTATCTTTGGCAGTCACATTGAGAATGAGTGGACCGGTGGTGAGCATGCAGCGGGATTCCACGATGCTCATTTTAGAGCCCTGTTTTTAGTGGGTCAGATGGCTGGCAATCAGCAAAGTACCACCTATTCTGTGGATGGGTGATAGCTGACAATGTTAAAAATAAATCTTTAATGGGCTTTAATAAAACATATTCATTCTATAGAACAAACATTTATAGTATATGTTGTGTATCAATCCATCTCTGTTTTTAATCATTGAACAGGAACCTTGTTACAGTGGAAGCCTCTGATACAAGTGAAATAATAATCCATGCCTCTATGTCACCATCCGATGAGAAGGACACATTTTTATCTTTAAGAAGTAAGCTATGAAAAATCCCATTCATTGACTACACAGAGATTGTGAAAGATGTGGGGCCACTGTCTAAAATAGAATGTGAATATCCAGTATACCCGTTACATATGAGAACCACCATTAGGGCTCATGCACATGGCCGTATTTTCAGTCCGAGTGCAATTTGACTAAACATTGGATCTTACTCTGACCAATGTTATTCTATGGAGCCGTGCATGCAACCAATTTTTGATTCACCCAATTGAAGCATACCCTAGACTGATCCGATATTCAGAGTGCTCTCGGCCATGCTAGTCAATGAGTCACTGGAAGCCGCAGGATTGCACTCAGATGATATATGAGAGCAGTCCGATTTCTACAGACTGACAGAGTTTGATCAGAGTGTGATTAGCATAATCCAACTGATTCTCTCGAATGAGAGAATTTTCACTCATCTGTGCCTAGCCTTAAAGGGGTATTCCCATCTGCAAGATCCTATCCCAATATGTAGCACACACGTAGTCAAAATTGTTGGTATCCCTCATTTAATGACAGAAACACCCATAATGGTCACCGAAATAAATTGAATCTGACAAAAGTAATAAAAAATAAAAAAATCTATGAAAATCAACAAATTAAAGTCAGACATTGCTTTTCAACCATGCTTCCACAGAATTTAAAAAACAAAATAAAACTCATGAAATAGGCCTGGGCAGAAATGATGGTACCCTTAACTTAATATTTTGTTGCACAACCTTTTGAGGCAATCACTGCAATGAAACGTCAGTGAGACTTTTGCACCTCTCGACAGGTATTTTGGCCCACTCCCCAAGACAAAAATGCTCCAATTGTCTTGTGTTTGAAGGTTGCCTTTTCCAGACGGATGTTTCAGCTCTTTCCCAAGATGTTCAATAGGATTTAGGTCAAGGCTCATAGAAGGCCACTTCAGAATAGTCCAGTGTTTTCCTCTTAGCCATTCTTGGGTGTTTTTAGCTGAGTGTTTTGGGTCATTATCCTGTTGCAATACCCATGCCCTGTGACTGAGACCAAGCTTTCTGACACTGGGCAGCACATTTCTCTCTAGAATCCCTTGATAGTCTGGAGATGCAATTGTACCTGCACAGATTCTAGACACTCTGGGCCAGATGCAGCAGAGCAGGCACAGAACATAACAGAGCCTCCTCCATGTTTCACAGTAGGGACAGTGTTCTTTTCTTGATATGCTTCATTTTTCTGTTTTCTGAACATAGAGCTAATGTGCCTTTCCAAAAAGTTCCATTTTTGTCTCATCTGTCCATAGGACATTCTCCCAGAAGCTTTGTGGCTTGTCAACATGTAGTTTGGCAAATTCCAGTCTGGCTTTTTTATGATTTTTTTTTCAACAATGGTGTCCTCCTTGGTCATCTCCCATGAAGTCCACTTTGACTCATACAATGGTGGATGGTGCGATCTGACACTGATGATCCTTGAGCTTGACGTTCACCTTTAATCTGTTTAGAAGTTTTTCTGTGTTCTTTTGTTACCATTCGTATTATCCGTCTCTTTGATTTGTCATCAATTTTCCTCCTGTGGCCACGTCCAGGGAAGTTGGCTACAGTTCCATGGATCTTACATTTCTGAATAACATGTGTAACTGTAGTCTCAAGAACATCAAGCGGCTTGGAGATGATCTTATAACTTTTACCTTTAACATGTTTGTCTATAATTTTCTTTCTAATCTCCTGAGACAACTCTTTCCTTCGCTTCCTCTGGTCCATGTTGAGTGTGATACACACCGTGTCAGCAAACAGAACAGTGAGTATCTGTAGCCCTATATACAGGCCACTCACTGATTCCAAGATTGTAGACACCTGTGATGCTAGAGAGTGGACACACCTTGTTTTAACATGCCTTTTTGTCACATTAGGGTACCAACAATTTTGACCATGTGTGTAGGTGTAATAATAATAGTAGTAGCAAATTAGAAATGTAGTATAGTTTTTCTGATTTGTTATGTCTCTTTCCTCATGTGCAGGTATTGCAGGACCTTAGGTATCCATGGTTACGAGCACTAGCAACCAGCTAACTAACTGTCACTATATCAGTAGTCATAACCATGGATACCTATGGTCCTGCAATGCCTGCACATGAGGAAAACGACATAATCAGAAAAACTCTACTATTTTTCTGATTGGAAGTACCGCATATACTCGAGTATAACCCGACCCGAGTTCAAGCCGAGGCACCTAATTTTGCCACAGAAAACTGGGTAAGCTTATTGACTGGTGTATAAGCCGGATATGCTTTGTCCCCTCATCCCTGTCCTGCTATGTGTGCCTCCCCCCTGTCCTGGTACTGTAGGTGGCTCCCCCCATTGCTGTCCTGCTGTGTGTGGCTCCCTCTGTTGTATGCATGGCTCCCCCGGTCTCCTAGTTGTATGCATGGCTTGGCGTACTCCTCTGTCCTCCCCTTTTATGCATAACTCGGCGTCCTCCCCCTTGTATGCATGGCTGAGTGTCCTCTCCCATCCTCACCCTTGTATGCATGGCTCGGCGTCTTCCCCCCATCCTCCTTCTTGCATGCATGGCTCGGCATCTTCCCCCCATCCTCCCCCTTGTATGCATGGCTCGGCAACCTCCCCAGTCATACTCACCCTCCTCGCGCGGTCACTGCATGTCCCTGCATCTCCGTTGTCCCAGCGTGGCTAATCTTCCTGTGCTGAGCGGTTACATGGTACCGCTCATTAAGGTAATGAATATGCGCTCCATGCTTATGGGAGTGGAGATGCATGCATATTCATTACCTTAACGAGCGGTACCATGTGACTGCTGAGCACAGGAACCGCTGACGTGCCGGGACAACAGAGATGCAGGGACGGTGATGCAGGGATGTTCAGCAACAGCGCAAGGAAGGTGAGTATGATGTCACAGCCACCGGCTCCTGCTGCTGCTCCACCGCTCCCCCTCCCCCGCTGGCTTTCTGGACAATGACTCGTGTATAAGCCGAGGGGGGCGTTTTCAGAACAAAAAAAGTGCTGAAAATCTCAGCTTATACACGAGTATATACGGTATTTGCTAATATTATTATTAATATTATTACACCTATTACATATTGGAATAGGATCTTGAATATGGAAATATACCCCTTTAAGCACCTTGTGTATTGCTGCTAAGGCCCTTGTTCACACTGAACAAGCAAACAAGCTCAGAAACTGTCCATTGTTCATGTCATTGCAGATATGGCCTTGTTGGGGCCTCTCTGAATCCTGTGAATATGGAAATTTAGATGGAATCATGGGAATGCACTGCAGAAAGCACAGTGTGAACACAGCCTAACAATGCTAAGGTTAAAAGAAGGCAATATGAAGAGGATAGGAGGAATGATGTATTTGTACTTTGTGTAACATGTCGTGCGGTGTCAAGTATCTGAAGCTAGGCGGTGCAACTTACTCAGGGAATGGAGCGATGAAGGATTACAGTATAGAATTATATAAGTTACCTTTTTTTCTAATGCTATAATCAGAATATCTTCATTTGCAAATTTGAGCAATGTAATAATAAGGTGCAAATATGCTGGAAATGTAGAACGCTGTCACTTTCTACAAGGATCGTTGGCTGTCAATATATTTAATGTACAAATCGGCTGCCATGATGTATGTCAGATTATGCGCTCCTGACATAGAAATCTAAAATTATAACGTCAAAGGTCAGAACTGAGTCATGAATATTGCTGAATTCCATAATAACACCTTCCAATGGAGATCATTGCGAGGCTTTCACTTTAATGGCAGCACAAAAAAATCCTTCCCCGCTGAGAATGCGTATCAGGAACAGTAAGATTCACCTGACTGTACAGGATAATGTGTGAACATGAATGTCCCTGAACCTGTTATTCTATGATTCAATGACCTTTAGCACCATGGGGACATTCCCAACAATGCAGGTATGCAGACAATAGCGTAATGCTCAGCAATGCATTAAATGCCATGGAGAAAAGCAACTGGGTTATTGGCCAAAGAAAATGACGGCCTCTCATTTTAACTACATTTTAAAGGGTTATCCATTGAAGTACAAGCTCTTCTTAAAGGTAACCTGGCTCGTTGGAAAAGGTAATTGATCCGCAGGCAAGATGGTATAGAGTAAAGGGAGCTGATATACTTTTTTTATTTTTTAATTCAGTAAAACATGCACTTTATTCATTGACATCCCTGATCTTTGTATGCATGAGTCCAGTGGGCGGTCCTAGTCAGTGATTGACAGTCTTCTCTGCAGCACTATGCATGCAATGACTAGTAGTCGCCGGACTCACCTGTATACAAGCACCAGGGATTTGAATAAATAAAAGACCAGTTATACTTAATCTTTTCCAGCAAACATACTGTATATCAATCAGCTTCTTCTTTTCTGTGCCCTGCTGTTCACATATTAGACTGCATGTACAACATGGCCGGGTCCCTTTTATCACTTAAATGGACCGTAAAAATTAAAAGCAGTCCTTACTCACCACCCAGAGAGGAGACATTCCTGCTCTGTGGGTGCAGTCTCTCGTTGTTATGTCAATGACCACTGCAGACAATCAGCGGACACTGATTGGATGCAACCAGGAAAGACAACAGAGTAATGGCGCCAACACAGAAGGTGGATATGGACTGTTTTTAATTTATATGGAGCATGATATGAAGGTGATTAAGATGATAATAAGGGGCAACCCCTTTAGTATCCTGTAGAACTTTACTGAAGGGAAGCTTTCAGCTTGGAAATCCTTTACAATCTGTAGGCAATTTGATGTTGAGAAGGAAAGCCGAGCAGATTGTTGTATACAGTGTAGACTTGTGGAAGAAAATTCAGTATAAATTGGATCCAGTATCATTTCATGCATTGATGCATTGAAGCGTTTGCTCATTCTTGTCTGAGCAGTCCAGTGGGCGGTCTTAATAATTGATTGACAGCAATACAGCTATCTCTGTATGCACACTTATTAAATAGGCACACCTCTTTGAAGCCCTATATACCCGCATTACTTTGCAATGCTCATGGCAAACGTTACCCTTAGCTATGTAAATAGTACAAAGGTACCTCTATCTCTCTCTTTTTACATTTGTATCCACCTGAGGAGCTTGAGCAAATGTTCCAGAGTTTAATTATTGAAACCTAAAGCTGAACCAACAACCATGCGGTCAAGTGCCTGAAACCTGAGGATGCTAAATCTTCAGCCCCACCTGAGAAAATCCGAATTACAAATTATGGTTTCCATTAGTGGGCATTGCTAAAGATTTTGTATTGGAGCTTCAAATTATTCCTCTGTAACTAGGGACAGTTGTCACATAGAATTAAAGTAAACCTGTCACCCCCAACATCGAAGATGAGCTAAGCCCACCGGCATCAGGGGCTTATCTACAACATTCTGTAATGCTGTAAATAAGCCCCCAATGTATCCTGAAAGATGAGAAAAAGAGGTTCGATTATACTCACCCAGGGGCGGTCCCGCTGCGGTCCGGTCTGATGGGTGTCGCGGTCTGGTCCGGGGCCTCCCATCTTCATAGGATGACATCCTCTTCTTGTTTTCATGCTGCGGCTCCGGCACAGGAGTACTTTGTCTGCCCTGTTGAGGGCAGAGCAAAGTACTACAGTGCGCAGGTGCCAGGAAAGGTCGGAGAGGCCCAGCACCTGCGCACTGCAGTACCTTGCTCCGCCCTCAACAGGGCAGACAAAGTACGCCTGTGCCGGAGCCGCAGCATGAAAACAAGAAGAGGATGTCATCCTATGAAGATGGGAGGCCCCGGACAAGAACGCAACGCCCATCGGATCGGACCACCCGCCCAGGTGAGTATAATCTAACCTCTTTTTCTCATCTTTCAGGATTCATCGGGGGCTTATCTACAGCATTCCGGAATGCTGTAGATAAGCACCTGATGCCGGTGGGCGTAGCTCACTGTCAATTTTGGGGGTGAAAGGTTCCCTTTAAGCATGTTAAAACTATTCTCCTCTACTATAAAAGTTAAATTTAAAGGGTTTGATCAGAACATTAACATTGATGGCCTATCCTTAGGATAGATCATCAATATCTGATCGGTGGGGATGTGACACCCAGCACCTCCAATGATCAGCTGTTCCTGGTGGCGGTGGAAGCCAGAACTGCACAGCCGACTCAACAGAATAGTGGCCGCATCCTGGTACTGCACATCTATCCCCTATTGATATGAATAGGGGGCTCATGTGCAGCACCTGGCCGTGGCCATTATGCAGTCAATGGAGCTGTTTTGTGCAGCACGTCAACTGGGCTGTTCAAGTCACCACCAACACCGGGAACAGCCGATAGGCCAATCTATCATTGTTAAAGTTCCAGATAACCTCTTTGATGTCTCCAGGTTGGTGTAAGAAATATAAAAAAATAAGCACATCTCCCAAAACAGTGCTGCTTCTTTGCCTTGTGTCCACTACTGGTCTCCTGCCACCAATATGTGGCAGGAGGCATCATGTGACAGCTGCCGCTGATTAGAAGTGTTTCTTGTTGTTTGGAAGAAATGTAAAGGCTGCAGGCGATCAGCAAGTGCTGATTTGCTCTGACGGTCACATGATGTTCCCCTCTGGAGGTTGATGTCAGGTGACCGGCATGGGACACAGTAACATGTGCAAAGGGAGCAGCTCTGGTCTGGGCGGGTTTTCTCTATTCAATACACCCTGGGCCCATTAAATGTAACTATTTAAAGCAGTGGACAATATAGATTAGTGAATATCATCTGAAAATGATTGCTGAATTTGCCATATTCGTGTTGAATTTATGTTTGATGATCGTTTCCGAACATATTCGCTCCCATTGACTCCAATGGCGTTTGGCTATGTTCAGTGAGCATTGCAAATACGGCGATCGTAATCCGAACAGAATATCGAAATATTCGGTCATGTCTAGTGGACAATCCCTTTAAACCTGTATATTATAAATGTAGTTTTAGATGAGTGTCTCCATTTTGTGCCTTTTCTGTGTTTCACCACCTTAGATTTGCTGCAATGTTTCTGGATCCGTCTAGTTTTTATGCCTGAGGCCTTCACGGAAGGAAGCAATGATAAAATGGTTGTAGATTGCAACTGCGAGTTATCACCCACCACCTCCCGTAGGTGGGATCTAGCTAATGTCAGTGTGCGTAACTAACCGCTAACGTGCTGGACTGAGCTACAGGCAAGCGCCTTGTCTGCATAATGCACCGGCACACCCAGGGTGTGGCAGCACAACAGCCGTAGATTTTAGTTATTATACATAGGCATTCATGAAATGTCGTAATAAAGGAGACGCCCTCAGTCTATGTTGTGTTCAGACAGGACCACTGCTGAATATGTATTTAACCACTTCTAGACTGTGCATTCCGCAGTGGAAGATCCCTGGTCCATGTTATCGACTTTCAAATCTACTCATTTTACCCCCACAAAAAAGAAAATTACCCCCCTCCAAATTGTAACTTTCACTTTTTGATCTATAAAGAGTGAAATCAGCCATGTGCACAATGAATAGGATTCATTATTGTAAGATTAATCATTATAGACCGGAAAATGTCTGCGTAGCTATTAATTCACTGTGTTATTAGGAAAGGGGAATCTCATATGACTCTGACAACTGTAATTATTTCTTAATGCTTTTTTTTCAATTTTTAACATGTTATTTTTAACAATATATTCCATTTAAATGAACGAAATATTAAAACAATAGACTAGAAGCTTCCAATTAATTTAAAACAGAATGAAAAACGCGATCATAATGATTAAATCATCATAAACAGAGGAAAGAACATGTCTGGAGTCTTATAAATGTTATGATATCAAATATCTCGAGGCTATTTAGCGTTAATGTAAGTCTAAACCTGTAGCTATCAGTGTAATGCAATTATAATAGAGATTAATTCAGAAATATGGTTTAATTAAAATGTATTCCCTCTAATTAACGTCGATTGAACTGTTGCTACTAAGGGATTGTAAGCTTTCTCCTTTGATAAATAGATGAATTTGGAATCTTGAAGTCCGAGGAATCTGAGTAGTAGTCCCTCAAGGACATATAATGGATTTTTAGAAAACTTAAAAAAAAAACTTTGGATTTCAGAGGGATATCTGATCGTTCACCGTTTTTTCTCCACTAACAGCAATGAAGTCAACCAATTTGTGGTAAGTATCAATCGTGGAAAAATCATTTTTCTATATTATAAGATAGCAAATTTTTCAAAACTATTTAAAATATTGTTATTCATCCATGATGGAAATCATCTCAAAATTTGCCAGACTTCGTGATGGTGTTCCCCCAACTATGATTGTAATATTTACAGTCAACTCTTTAGTTTATTCTGACTATTATACAGAAGTAACCGAGAATAAACCCCCAAATCAACTCTTACCTCTTTTACATATTTCTCGGCCTCCACTGTCACGGTATTGTGATTCTTGTGTTCTTGAAACATACACAGGTAACAGATGCACGTTTGGTCTGTTTGACAAAACAGCTCCATTGTCTTGCTGTGAAGTTGACATTTTCTGGCTTCAAAGTCCCTAATGGGCTCCAACAACTTATGGTCCCTAAAGGCAGCTCCTTCCAGATGGGGTTTAAGGTGAATTTCGCAGAAGGAAGTCTGGCAAACCAGACAGGACTTTACAGCTTTCTTTTTGTCGTCGATGCAGGAATCGCAGAGAACATCATCAGAATCTATACTGGATCCTGCACTTACACGAACAGACCTTCGATTTTCTGTACTGTCGTGACCTGGACTTCCAGGAGCTTTTGCATCAGATCCACTAAAAAGATTCAGACGATTAAATTTAATACTTGAAGGTCCAGGACTACCTTTCAAAATTGTCGTTTTCACACCTCCTTGGTCTAATCCAGGGCTACTTGAGAGCTCTGGAGTTTCATCAATACTTGAATTTGCAGAATCTTGTTGGAAACTTTCATTGCCATCTTCAGAATGGGAGCCGTTGGCTCTCTTTACACCTTGATCTTCCATTGTCTTGGTACCTGGATTGTAGACGACCCTTGATAATATTGTAGACTCCTTGTGCTGCTAAACCTGGTAAAATACTTAAAGATCTCAGGTAGAGCAAGGAAAGTACTGATAAATATCCGACTGTGACTCACACCTAGTCTTAAGAAGAAACCTGATTCCTGTCAATGATGATGAACGCAGCAGAAGAGATATGATGAAGAGATGAGACAGCTAAGGTTACACAATCTGATCCACACCCAGGAAGCTCTGAGAACATTCCTGCCCTGCCCTCTTTTACAGAATGAGACTTCTTTTTTAATTATTTTTCTAGCTGGCTGCAACCTGTCCTAGCTGTTAGTGTGGACAATTATTTTCTGGCTCCCAACCTGCTGATTAGGGATTTTATGAGCGGTTAGCGTCCTACATACAACTTTGACGTAGACCACAAAAAAGAAGCTGAAGGTTAATTTCGTTTTGAGATAAAGAAATAACAAACCCCGTGTTATCTACTATGGGAAAAGAATAAAAAATATACATCAAAGATAAACATATGAGACATTTTATTGGTAACTGAAGGTCACAGCACTCTTTGCACAAGAAGCAAGGTGCTTGAGACCATGGGCGTGTGTCTCACGGGTTGTAAAACAATAATAGTGAAGCCGACATGATTGAGGAAGCTTGATTTTTTCATATATGCTGTTATCCTGTGCTCACCAGTGAAGCAAAGTACAAGTATTAGATAATATTTAAAGTGGTCTGTCACCACATTTTTGACACCTAATCTGAAAACAGCAAAATGTAAAGACAGAAACCTTGATTCCTGCAATGTGTCACCTATGGAGCTGCTTAGTATAGTTTTTATAGAATCATTGTTTTATCAGTAGAAAAAGGGGGATTTTTATCAAATCTACATGAAACAGTCCTGTCAGTGACACATCTGTAAGGGTTAACCACAGTTTACTGTATTGTTGGAGACTTGTCATGTAATATGTGATATGACCACTAGAGGGGAGCTGAGAGAGGCTGGAGTTGGAGTGTAAGGGGAAGGTTGGCGGTTGGTGGACTGTTGGGAGGAGTCGAAGGAGAGTCTGGGTAGAAGTGAAACTGTGGATCCTAAGGGAGAGAATGGATAGGGCAGTGTGACTATGGAGCTGTTGTTGATGACTCCCTAGAGTCATCCTAATGCGTTGTTCAACTTCACATGAGCCGACTCGGTGAGGACAGCCAAGTACACAGCATCTTGGGCTAGGCCAAGTTAGGTCTTATCTCTAAGGACTTAAGGTACCGTCACACATAGCGACGCTGCAGCGATACCGACAACGATCCGGATCGCTGCAGCGTCGCTGTTTGGTCGCTGGAGAGCTGTCACACAGACAGCTCTCCAGCGACCAACGATCCCGAGGTCCCCGGTAACCAGGGTAAACATCGGGTAACTAAGCGCAGGGCCGCGCTTAGTAACCCGATGTTTACCCTGGTTACCATCCTAAAAAGTAAAAAAACAAACGCTACATACTTACCTACCGCTGTCTGTCCTCGGCGCTCTGCTTCTCTGGTCTGGCTGTGAGCGCCGGGCAGCCAGAAAGCAGAGCGGTGACGTCACCGCTCTGCTTTCCGGCTGACCGACGCGCACAGCCAGAGCAGGAGGAGAGCAGAGCACAGCGCTGGAGGACAGACGGCTGTAGGTAAGTATGTAGTGTTTGTTTTTTTACTTTTAGGATGGTAACCAGGGTAAACATCGGGCTACTAAGCGCGGCCCTGCGCTTAGTTACCCGATGTTTACCCTGGTTACCAGCAAAGACATCGCTGAATCGGTGTCACACACGCCGATTCAGCGATGTCTGCGGGGAGTCCAGCGACGAAATAAAGTTCTGGACTTTCTTCCCCGACCAACGACAGCACAGCAGGGGCCTGATCGCTGCTGCCTGTCACACTGGACGATATCGCTAGCGAGGACGCTGCAACGTCACGGATCGCTAGCGATATCGTCTAGTGTGACAGTACCTTAAGGGAGGCCCTGCATTGGAGAGATCGGCATTCCCTAAGAGCTTCAAGATGGGGTTTCTGATTATTCAGGACTCAGCCCAGCAAGGACCCTTCTACTTTAGTTTTGGGGCATACCGATACCATCTTACATTTCAATACATAGATAAATAGCCTTACAAAGGTCCAATTAGTTAGGAGAAAAGGCCTCTTTTGTAAGAGACAATTTGAAAGCTGCTGCAAGTAGGCGATTATAACAGTGATGGCACAACACTGTCATTTTATTGATTTATGCATAGAAAGAGTTAATCACGTTATATTTTGCTTGCACATTACTGTTAATTCTGTTTAAGTGTACTTGCGCATACTCTAAGTTAGTGTTATATAGATTAACAGCTTTCATTGTATTTGTTACTTACATACTGTTTAACTACAATCGTTTCCTTTGTTTTATAAACTGGTTAGTAAATTTTCATATTATATTATCAAATTTTTTTGTGTGTCTGCTGATTGTTGCTGCATCCCTCGCCGTGTAGCCATCCCTCATCCACGTTTCACTTGGCCCTGCAAACAGGGTACAGCATTACAATGCAGAATGCGACTGGGGATGGTAGTGCAGTACAGGCCACAGCGTCCTCGGGAGCGTCTGTCCCATTTGCTGTCCAATGACTCTAAACCCTCTGAGCTCTGAATCTGAGCTTGACAGCAGGGTCCATACTAAGACAACTTGCAAAGTTAGCTAGTATTAGTCTGGACTGGCAACAATTCATTGGCTCATCTGCAAATTGCATAGCTGGGGGCCCGGGAAAAGAGGTGGGTCGCCCAAATGGTGAAGTTTAATTACCCCATGAAGTATCTTTCCGGCAAAGAGAAGGCCAATGCTGATATTTTGACTCGAGTCACCCTTCCCATTTCCTCCAAATGAAGGTGGATGAAGAAGTAGAGATGGAGATACTGGACTTAGGTCGAGTGAAACCCGTAGCCTCAGTAGCAGGGCCGTATTTAGAGTTTCTGCTGCCCTAGGCACTTTTAGTGCTGCCTCCCCCATTGGTAAGTATGACACTATCAGCAGTGACGTTGGCAAAAATCGCTGATGTGAAAGTAGCCTTTTGCAGCAGATCCGGCAGTTTTTCCGCATCTGCCGCATAACTGATCACTTACGGCAACTACATTCGGCCTCATTCATTCCCTTTGGGACTTGCGGACATGTGCGGCACTTGCGGTTTTGCCACGATCCAGCAAATGCGGTACTTTCAGCAAAGGGAAAAAACGCTGCCAGCAGTGTTTTTGTCTCACCACAAGTGCAAAACCGCAAGTGCCGCACATGTCCACAAGTAGCCATCACTCCCTATCCCTGCACCTTGCTAGCTCATCCCTAACCATCCCTCCCTGACCTAAAACTACACTATAAAGCTTTAGAAAAACTATTTATTAAAGGGAGTCTGTCACCCCAAAAATCGTATATGAGATAAGGCCACCGGCATCAGGGCAGGGGCTGACTGGCAAATTTTGGCCTGGGGGGCAAGCACACAGCAGTGGCCCATGAGGAGCGGCTCATCCTTAAAGGGGATGTCGGATCTTATGCTACATGTCTACAGTCACTATGTGTGAATCCTCATATCGTGCGCTGTGAAGATTCTCTGGTGCCGGCAACAGGTGGTCTTGTGACCACAATCATGCAATATATATATTCCCAGCCACATTTCGACTAGACTGCTTTGGGCCTTGTTCAATACAGTTGCATTCGCCATGCAAGTCTTGTCGGCATGTGACCGCATGTATGCAAATCACAAACTTGCAGCCAGACACCCGCCAAATAACCACAGCTCTGCGAGCAATGTGAGATGCACACGTCTGCAGTCACATAGAATGACACAGAGTGAATGCACCAATGACACACGCACAGCCCCACTGCATAATTACACACACGCACAGCCCCACTGTATAATAACAAACACGCACAGCCCTACTGTGTAATGACACACACACAGCCCTACTGTATAATGACACACACACAGCCCCACTGTATAATGACACTCACACAGCCCCACTGTATAATGACACACACACATACATGTAAAGAAGCTGCGGAGACACCATCACGTGTTTCTCGACGCAAGCAGTGAATAGCCAGGCCTTTCCCCGGGAAGGAACAACCACGGGAAGGGCAGCATCCTATGAAGGAAAGCCACCTATGCCAAGCATGGTATCCATCCACAGACAGCTGTTTCGGGGTTTTTGCCCCTCATCAGTGTGGAGTAGGAATCTGGCTATTAGGAGCAGTGCCTAGTAAAAAGGCTATAAAGGCACAGATGATTGGCCTCGGGGAGACCAAAACATCCAACATCGCGGAGACACCATCACGTGTTTCTCAACGCAGTGATTCCAGAACACTGCCCCCATCCCTTATGGGAAATATGCAGATGCATGTAAAGAAGCTGCGGAGACACCATCACGTGTTTCTCGACGCAAGCAGTGAATAGCCAGGCCTTTCCCCGGGAAGGAACAACCACGGGAAGGGCAGCATCCTATGAAGGAAAGCCACCTATGCCAAGCATGGTATCCATCCACAGACAGCTGTTTCGGGGTTTTTGCCCCTCATCAGTGTGGAGTAGGAATCTGGCTATTAGGAGCAGTGCCTAGTAAAAAGGCTATAAAGGCACAGATGATTGGCCTCGGGGAGACCAAAACATCCAACACCGCGGAGACACCATCACGTGTTTCTCAACGCAGTGATTCCAGAACACTGCCCCCATCCCTTATGGGAAATATGCAGATGCATGTAAAGAAGCTGCGGAGACACCATCACGTGTTTCTCGACGCAAGCAGTGAATAGCCAGGCCTTTCCCCGGAAGGAACAACCACGGCTATTCACTGCTTGCGTCGAGAAACACGTGATGGTGTCTCCGCAGCTTCTTTACATGCATCTGCATATTTCCCATAAGGGATGGGGGCAGTGTTCTGGAATCACTGCGTTGAGAAACACGTGATGGTGTCTCCGCGATGTTGGATGTTTTGGTCTCCCCGAGGCCAATCATCTGTGCCTTTATAGCCTTTTTACTAGGCACTGCTCCTAATAGCCAGATTCCTACTCCACACTGATGAGGGGCAAAAACCCCGAAACAGCTGTCTGTGGATGGATACCATGCTTGGCATAGGTGGCTTTCCTTCATAGGATGCTGCCCTTCCCGGGGAAAGGCCTGGCTATTCACTGCTTGCATCGAGAAACACGTGATGGTGTCTCCGCAGCTTCTTTACATGCATCTGCATATTTCCCATAAGGGATGGGGGCAGTGTTCTGGAATCACTGCGTTGAGAAACACGTGATGGTGTCTCCGCGATGTTGGATGTTTTGGTCTCCCCGAGGCCAATCATCTGTGCCTTTATAGCCTTTTTACTAGGCACTGCTCCTAATAGCCAGATTCCTACTCCACACTGATGAGGGGCAATAACCCCGAAACAGCTGCCTGTGGATGGATACCATGCTTGGCATAGGTGGCTTTCCTTCATAGGATGCTGCCCTTCCCGTGGTTGTTCCTTCCCGGGGAAAGGCCTGGCTATTCACTGCTTGTGTCGAGAAACACGTGATGGTGTCTCCGCAGCTTCTTTACATGCATCTGCATATTTCCCATAAGGGATGGGGGCAGTGTTCTGGAATCACTGCATTGAGAAACACGTGATGGTGTCTCCGCGATGTTGGATGTTTTGGTCTCCCCGAGGCCAATCATCTGTGCCTTTATACACACACATACACACACACAACCCCACTGTGTAATGACAGGCACACGCACAGCCCCACTGTATAATGACAGGCACACGCACAGCCCCACTGTATAATGACAGGCACACGCACAGCCCCACTGTATAATGACACATACGCACGGCGCCACTGTAAAATGACACACACGTACAGCCCCACTGTATAATGACACACACACGCACAGCCCTACTATATAATGACATACACGCACGCATCTCACACACACGCATGCAGCTCACACACACACAGCTCACACACACGCAGCTCACACGCACGCAGCACACATGCACGCAGCACACACGCACGCAGCACACATGCACGCAGCTCACACACACGCAGCATCACACACACATACACGCAGCATCACACATGCAGCCATCACACACACGCAACTCTGACACAAATGCATCACACACAGGCAGCCATCACACACACAGGCAGCCATCACACACACAGGCAGCCATCACACACACAGGCAGTCAGGGGTGGATTAAGGGTAGCCAGGGCCCCGGGCTGTTCAGACACTGTGGGCCCCCCGGTCATGTGACGGGGGTCATGTGATGGGGGTCATGATATACCTGAACCAGATTATTCCAGAAAAATGGCCGGGCCCTACTCTACTGTAACCTATTAAATATTTGTTAAAATATGCAATACAATTTAGGAATATTTTGACCAATATCACGTACAAGGAACAAATGCCACCGCACCATGACCAGACCACAAATTACAACCACAGTGATCGAATAATATCACATACAAGGAACAAATACCATCGCACCATGACCAGACCACAAATTACAACCACAGTGATCGAATAATATCACATACAAGGTACAAATACCACCGCATCATGTCAACACCACATATTACCACCACTTGGTGACCAAATAGCACATACAAGGGACAAATACCACAACACCATTTCCAGACCACATATTACCACCACATAGTGACTGAATACTACAATACTGATCAGTAATAAAAAACAAACAAAAAAAAAACCATAATACTATCACCATAAGTGCCAGTATTCACAGGAGATCTGTACTTAGTATGCAGTGTCTGTGTAGAGGTAATACAGAGATTACTGGTGGTATTATACACAGGAACTCTGTATATAATGTGTAGGTAATACAGTGATCACTGGTGACATTGTACACAGGACCTCTGTATATAGTATACAGTGTATAGTGTCAGTGTATAGGTAACACTGTCTCACCAGTGACGTCTCTAGGTAAAGTCCTTCATCTTTCATCCAGCACAGACCGCCATCATTTCTTCCAGCCAGGACTCATTTCTGCAGGAAATAACACAGTCATCTCAAGCTCCGCTTGCAGAACACATAACTTAATTTTTCACAACTTCTACATAACACCACATGAAGAAAAAAAGGCGACATAGTATCACTCTACACAGTAACAGGACCACCCCCCCCCCCATTTAAAACAGTATACTCAAAAAATAAAATAAATACATCACTGCAGTAATAATATCCCTTAATTAGCACCTATGGTAATAATATTCCCCATCCTGGCCCCGTATATCTCATTCCTGGCTCCAGCCATATGTTCTCGCATCCTGTCCTCATGAGTATCCATTCTACTCCATATGATCTCCCCATCCTGCCCCATCTGTCTCCATCCTGCCCCATAATCCAATCCTGCCCCATGTCTTTCATTCTGCCCCGTGTCTCCAATCATGCCCCGTATCTACATTCTGCCCATGCCTCCAGTCCTGCCCCCAGTGTGTCCAGCAATCTGCCCCTGTGTGTCCAGCATATTACCCCAGTGTGTCCAGCATATTACCCCCAGTGTGTCCAGCATATTAACCCCAGTATGTCCAGCATATTGCCCCAGTGTCCAGCAATCTGCCCCAGTGTGTCCAGCATATTGCCCCGTGTGTCCAGCAATCTGCCCCGTGTGTCCAGCATATTACCTCCAGTGTGTCCAGCAATCTGCCCCAGTATGTACAGCATATTTCCCTCAGACTGTGTCCAGCAATCTGCCAGTGTCTGACTCCAGCATATTGCCCCCAGTGTGTCCAGCAATCTGCCCCAGAGTATCCAGCATTGCCCCCAGACAGTGTGTCCAGCAATCTGCCACAGTGTCTGACTCCAGCATATTGTCCCCAGTGTGTCCAGCAATCTGCCCCAGAGTGTCCAACATTGCCCCAGACAGTGTGTCCAGCAATCTGCCCCAGTGTGTCCAGCATATTACCCCTAGTGTGTCCAGCAATCTGCCCCAGTATGTCCAGCAATCTGCCCCAGTATGTCCAGCATATTGCCCCAGAGTGTCCAGCATATTGCCGCAGAGTGTCCAGCAATCTGCCCCAGTATGTCCAGCATTGCTCCCAGTGTGTCCAGCATATTGCCCCCAGTGTGTCCAGCAATCTGCCCCAGTGTGTCCAGCAATCTGCCCCAGTATGTCCAGCAATCTGCCCCAGTATGTCCAGCATATTGCCCCAGTGTCCAGCAATCTTCCCCAGTATGTCCAGCATATTGCCCCAGAGTGTCCAGCATATTGCCCCCAGTGTGTCCAGCAATCTGCCCCAGTATGTCCAGCATTGCCCCCAGTGTGTCCAGCATATTACCCCCAGTGTGTCCAGCAATCATCTGCTCCAGTGTGTCCAGCAATCTGCCCCAGTATGTACAGCATATTGCCCCAGTGTGTCCAGCATTGCCCCCAGACAGTGTGTCCAGCAATCTGCCCCAGTGTCTGACTCCAGCATAATGCCCCCAGTGTGTCCAGCAATCTGCCCGAGTGTCCAGCATTGCCCCAAGACAGTGTGTCCAGCAATCTGCCCCAGTGTGTCCAGCATATTACCCCCAGTGTGTCCAGCAATTTGCCCCAGTGTGTCCAGCATATTACCCCCAGTGTGTCCAGCAATCTGCCCCAGTATGTCCAGCATATTACCTGTTATGACCTGGTGGTTAAGAGGCCACACTGAAATGACCTGGTGGCTAAAACGCAACATGGAACGAGCTCTGAGAAGGTGGTATCTCTACTGACCGCAGTCCCTAATCCTAACAACACAACTAGAAATAGCCGTGGGATGTTCCTGACACTCCCTAGACACCTTGTCACAACCTAAGATATAACTACCCCTAAAGAAGGAAATAGAAAGCTATCTTGCCTCAGAGAAACCCCCAAAAGGAAAGATAGCCCCCCACAAATATTGACTGTGAAAGGAGAGGGAAATGACGAACACAGAAATGAAATCAAAATTCAGCAAAGGGGAGGCCAATACTAAACTAGATAGACAGAAAGCAAAGGATACTGTGCGGTCAGTATTAAAAACTACAAAATCCACGCAGAGTTTACAAAAATGAACTCCACACTGACTCACGGAGTGGAGGGGCAAATCTGCTTTCCCAGAGCTTCCAGCTAGCCTAAATAAGACATAGTGACAAGCTGGACAAAAGAGACAAAATGCAAAGCAATAGAGTCCAAACGAATGGACAAACAAACTAGCAAAACTTATCTTTTGCAGACAAGGACTGGCCATATGAGAAATCCAAGGGAAGAATCAAATCCAACCAAGAACATTGACAGCAGGCATGGACTAAAGCCCAGAGCAGGTTTAAATAACAAACCCAGGCAAGGCGATTAGTGAAGGCAGCTGCTACAGCTACCTAACGGAGCTGCAGTTCCACTCGATACCACCAGAGGGAGCCCAAGGGCAGAACTCGCAAACATACTATTAGCAACCACAGAAGGGAGCTCCAGAACGTAACTCACAACAGTACCCCCCCCCCTTGAGGAGGGGTCACCGAACCCTCACCAGAGCTCCCAGGCCGATCAGGACGAGCCAAATGGAAAGCATGAACCAAATCGAGAGCATGAACATCGGAGGCAACAACCCAAGAATTATCCTCCTGGCCATAACCCTTCCACTTGACCAGATACTGAAGCTTCCGCCTCGAAAAACGAGAATCCAAAATCTTCTCTACCACATATTCCAATTCCCCCTCAACCAACACCGGAGCAGGAGGATCAACGGAGGGAACCATAGGTACCACATATCTCCGCAACAAGGATCTATGGAACACATTATGAATCGAAAAGGAAGCTGGAAGGGCCAAACGAAAAGACACTGGATTGATAATTTCAAAAATCTTATAAGGCCCAATAAAGCGAGGCTTGAACTTAGGGGAAGAAACCTTCATAGGAACATGAGGAGAAGACAACCAGACCAAATCCCCAACAGGAAGCCGGGGACCAACACACTGACGACAGTTAGCAAAACGCTGAGCCTTCTCCTGAGACAACGTCAAATTGTCCACCACATAAGTCCAAATTTGCTGCAACCTGTCCACCACGGAATCCACACCAGGACAGTCAGAAGGCTCAAGCTGCCCTGAAGAAAAACGAGGATGAAAACCAAAGTTACAAAAAAAAGGCGAAACCAAGGTAGCCGAACTAGCCCGATTATTAAGGGCAAACTCGGCCAACGGCAAAAAGGTCACCCAATCATCCTGATCAGCAGACACGAAGCATCTCAAATAGGTTTCCAAGGTCTGATTGGTTCGCTCCGTTTGGCCATTTGTCTGAGGATGGAATGCAGAAGAAAAAGACAAATCAATGCCCATTCTAGCACAAAAGGACCGCCAAAACCTAGAAACGAACTGGGAACCTCTGTCAGACACAATATTCTCCGGAATACCATGCCAACGAACCACATGCTGAAAAAATAATGGAAACAAATCAGAAGAGGAAGGCAACTTAGGCAACGGCACCAAATGGACCATCTTAGAAAACCGGTCACAAACCACCCAGATGACTGACATCTTCTGAGAAACAGGAAGATCAGAAATGAAATCCATGGAAATATGCGTCCATGGCCTCTCAGGAATAGGCAAAGGCAAAAGCAACCCGCTGGCACGGGAACAGCAAGGCTTAGCCCGAGCACAGGTCCCACAGGACTGCACAAACGAACGCACATCCCGCGACAAGGAAGGCCACCAAAAGGACCTAGCCATAAAAAATTTCTGGTACTGAAAATCCCAGGGTGACCAGCCAACACCGAACCATGAACCTCAGAAATTACCCTACTAGTCCATCTATCAGGAACAAACAATTTCCCCACAGGACATCGGTCAGGTTTATCAGCCTGAAACTCCTGAAGTACCCGCCGTAAATCAGGGGAGATGGCAGAAAGAATCACCCCCTCCTTGTGGATCCCAGCCGGCTCAAGAACTCCCGGAGAATCAGGCAAAAAACTCCTAGAAAGGGCATCAGCCTTCACATTCTTAGATCCAGGAATATACGAGACCACAAAATCAAAACATGAGAAAAACAAAGACCACCGAGCCTGTCTAGGATTCAACCGCTTAGCAGACTCGAGGTAAATCAGATTCTTGTGATCAGTCAAGACCACCACGCGATGCTTGGCTCCCTCAAGCCAATGTCGCCACTCCTCAAATGCCCACTTCATAGCCAACAACTCCTGATTGCCGACATCATAATTACGCTCAGAAGACGAAAATTTTCTGGAGAAGAAGGCACATGGTTTCATCAAAGAGCCATCAGAATTTCTCTGAGACAAAACGGCCCCTGCCCCAATCTCAGAAGCATCAACCTCAACCTGAAAAGGGAGAGAAACATCTGGCTGACGCAACACAGGGGCAGAAGTAAAACGACGTTTAAGCTCCTGAAAGGCCTCAACAGCCGCAGAGGACCAATTCACCACATCAGCGCCCTTCCTCGTCAAATCGGTCAGAGGCTTCACCACACTAGAAAAATTAGCAATAAAGCGACGATAAAAATTGGCAAAGCCCAAAAATTTCTGAAGGCTCTTTACAGATGTAGGTTGAGTCCAATCATGAATGGCCTGGACTTTAACAGGGTCCATTTCAATAGCCGAGGGAGAAAAAATGAAACCCAAAAAAGAAACCCTCTGAACTCCAAAGAGGCACTTAGACCCCTTCACAAACAACGCATTAGAACGAAGGACCTGATACACCATCCTATCCTGCTTCACATGAGACTCCCAATCATCGGAGAAAACCAAAATATCATCCAAATACACAATCATAAATTTATCCAGATAATTCCGGAAGATATCATGCATAAAGGTCCGAAATACCGATGGAGCATTAGAGAGCCCGAATGGCATCACAAGATATTCAAAATGGCCTTCAGGCGTATTAAATGCTGTTTTCCATTCATCACCTTGTTTAATACGCACAAGATTATACGCCCCTCGGAGGTCGATTTTAGTAAACCAACTAGCACCCTTAATCCGAGCAAACAAATCAGAAAGCAAAGGTAACGGATACTGGAATTTGACAGTGATCTTATTGAGAAGACGATAATCTATACAGGGTCTCAAGGAGCCATCCTTCTTGGCAACAAAAAAAAATCCCGCTCCCAACGGTGACGAAGACGGGCGAATATGCCCTTTCTCCAAGGATTCCTTTATATAACTCCGCATGGCGGCATGCTCTGGCACAGACAGATTGAAAAGTCGGCCCTTAGGGAACTTACAGCCAGGAATCAAATTAATGGCACAATCGCAGTCCCTATGAGGAGGCAGGGAACTGGACTTGGGCTCATCAAATACATCCTGAAAATCCGACAAAAACTCAGGAACTTTAGAAGAAGGGGACGAGGAAATGGACATCAAAGGAATATCACTATGTATCCCCTGACAACCCCAACCAGTCACAGACAGATCTCCAATCCAGCACTGGATTATGTTCCTGTAACCATGGAAAACCCAGCACAACAACATCATGCAAATTATGCAACACCAAAAAACGAATATTTTCCTGATGTGCTGGAGCCATGCACATGGTTAACTGTGTCCAGTACTGAGGTTTATTCTTGGCCAAAGGCGTAGCATCAATCCCCCTTAAGGGAATAGGACTCTGCAAAGGTTCCAAGGAAAAACCACAGCGCCTGGCAAACTCTAAGTCCATTAAGTTCAGGGCAGCGCCAGAATCCACAAATGCCATAACAGAAAAGGATGACAATGAGCAAATCAGGGTAATAGACAAGAGAAATTTAGGCTGCACAGTACTAATGGTAGGGACCCTCCTAGTACGCTTAGGGCAATCAGAAATGGCATGAGCTGAATCACCACAGTAAAAACACAGGCCATTCTGACGTCTGAATTTCTGCCTTTCTGCTCTAGTCAAAATCCTATCACATTGCATAGGCTCAGGACTTCGCTCAGAGGACACTGCCATATGGTGCACCGCCTTGTGCTCACGCAAGCGCCGATCAATCTGAATGGCTAGAGACATAGACTCGCTCAAACCAGCAGGCGCAGGAAAGCCCACCATTACATCTTTAAGGGTTTCAGAAAGACCTTTTCTGAAAATAGCAGCCAGCGCCTCTTCATTCCATTTAGTGAGCACAGACCATTTTCTAAATTTCTGGCAATATAACTCTGCCGCTTCCTGACCCTGACACAGGGCCAACAGTGTTTTCTCAGCATGCTCTACAGAGTTAGGTTCATCATACAACAATCCGAGCGCCTGAAAAAATGCATCTACATTCAATAATGCCGGATTCCCTGTTTCAAGAGCAAATGCCCAGTCTTGAGGATCACCACGCAGTAAGGATATGATGATTTTCACTTGCTGAATGGGATCACCAGAAGAACGGGGTTTCAAAGCAAAAAACAATTTGCAGCTATTTTTAAAGTTCAAAAACTTGGATCTGTCCCCAAAAAACAAATCAGGAGTAGGAATTCTTGGCTCTAGAGCCGGAGTCTGAACAATATAATCTTGGATACTCTGGACTCTTGCAGCAAGTTGATCCACACGAGAAAACAAACCCTGAACCTCTATACCAGAGCATATATCCAGCACCACCCAGATATCAAGAGGAAAGAAAAGGCAGAACAGAGCACAGAAAAAAAAATGGTTCAGAACTCTTTTTTTTTCCTTCTTTTGAGATGCATTCAATTCATTCTTGGCCTGCTGTACTGTTATGACCTGGTGGTTATGAGGCCACACTGAAATGACCTGGTGGCTAAAACGCAACATGGAACGAGCTCTGAGAAGGTGGTATCTCTACTGACCGCAGTCCCTAATCCTAACAACACAACTAGAAATAGCCGTGGGATGTTCCTGACACTCCCTAGACACCTTGTCACAGCCTAAGATATAACTACCCCTAAAGAAGGAAATAGAAAGCTATCTTGCCTCAGAGAAACCCCCAAAAGGAAAGATAGCCCCCCACAAATATTGACTGTGAAAGGAGAGGGAAATGACGAACACAGAAATGAAATCAGAATTCAGCAAAGGGGAGGCCAATACTAAACTAGATAGACAGAGAGCAAAGGATACTGTGCGGTCAGTATTAAAAACTACAAAATCCACGCAGAGTTTACAAAAATGAACTCCACACCGACTCACGGTGTGGAGGGGCAAATCTGCTTTCCCAGAGCTTCCAGCTAGCCTAAATAAGACATAGTGACAAGCTGGACAAAAGAGACAAAATGCAAAGCAATAGAGTCCAAACGAATGGACAAACAAACTAGCAAAACTTATCTTTTGCAGACAAGGACTGGCCATATGAGAAATCCAAGGGAAGAATCAAATCCAACCAAGAACATTGACAGCAGGCATGGACTAAAGCCCAGAGCAGGTTTAAATAACAAACCCAGGCAAGGCGATTAGTGAAGGCAGCTGCTACAGCTACCTAACGGAGCTGCAGTTCCACTCGATACCACCAGAGGGAGCCCAAGGGCAGAACTCGCAAACATACCATTAGCAACCACAGAAGGGAGCTCCAGAACGGAACTCACAACAATTACCCCAGTGTCCAGCATATTGCCCCAGTGTCCAGCATATTGCCCCAGTATCTCCAGCATATTGCCCCAGAGTGTCCAGCATTGCCCTCAGTGTGTCCAGCAATCTGCCCCAGTATGTCTAGCAATCTGTCCCAGTATGTCCAGCATTGCCCCCAGACAGTGTGTCCAGCAATCTGCCCCAGTGTGTCCAGCATATTACCCCCAGTGTGTCCAGCAATCTGCTCCAGTGTGTCCAGCAATCTGCTCCAGTGTGTCCAGCATTGCCCCAGTGTGTCCAGCATGGCCCCAGTGTGTCCAGCAATCTGCCCCAGTGTCTCCAGCAATCTGCCCCAGTGTCTCCAGCAATCTGCCCCAGTGTCTCCAGCAATCTGCCCCAGTGTCTCCAGCAATCTGCCCCAGTGCCTCCAGCAATCTGCCCCAGTGTCTCCAGCAATCATCTGCTCCAGTGTGTCCAGCAGTCGTTAGGTTAGCAAAAAACAAAAAAACAAAAAAACAAACTGAGTTCTCCTCACCTTACCAGCGCTCCAGGCGGTGAGCTCCCTCCAGCAGCGCGCATTCGCCGGCGACTGACAATGACGTCAGACGCCGGCGACGTGTGTGCTGCGCGTGCGCCTGCGGCCGACTTCAGCTGCCAGCCTCCAATTGACTGGTGGCTGTTATTGTTGTTAACTATTGTTGTTAACTATGTAGGCACGCGCCCGCACGTCATAAGGAAACCGCCACAGCGCCGGTAGGGGCCCGGTGAGCAGATGAGACGGGGCCCGATGTGGGTCCCCTCTCTCTGCCAACCGGGCCCATAAATTATACGCCAGTCAGGGCATGGGCAGTAATGCCCTAATGGCGGCGGGCAATCTGTGCGGTAGCCCAGGGCCCCCCCACACCCACTTGGCCCTGGGCTACTGCCAATATTGACCCTCTTATAATGCGCCCCTGGTCACACAGCCATCACACACATGCATGCAGCAATCACACACATGCAGCCATCACACATATGCAGCCATCACACACACGCAGCCATCACCCATCACACACACACAGCCATCACACACATGCAGCCATCACACACACGCAGCCATCACACATGCAGCCATCACACACGCAGCCATCACACATAGACAACCATCACACACACGCAGTCATCACACACACGCAGCCATCACACACACGCAGCCATTACACATACGCAGCCATCACACATACGCAGCCATCACACATACGCAGCCATCACACACACGCAGCCATCACATACACAACACACCAGATACCAGGCTCATACACACATCACACAATCTCCTCTGTGGTGCAGGGGTGGCTGATGTCCATGTGCAGCTCTTCAGTTTCTCCTGCTCACAGCTCTGCGGTTTCCGGCATCTCCCCCGTCTCTCGTTCTCTGCCGGGATAGCAGATAAGAGCAGGAGAAGCCAGAGCTCCGTGCACACACAGGAGGTATGCTCAGTCGCTGACTTTTCATCTTGGCTGCTGGCTCTCTCACTCAGAGTGGCAGCACCGCACAGGAGCCTGCTCATCACATACCCTTGCAGCCTGCATGTCGGCTGCTGGCGGGATGACGCCACCGCGCACTACAGGTGGCGCTATGTATTGCAATCACTGCTACTGCTAGTCCTCCAGCGGCCCTGTGCAGCTGCTTAGGCACCAGCCCGGGGGGCATATGCATTCCTGCCACCTGGGCCAGTCTGTGCCTGCATCAGGGGCTTATCTACAGCATTCTCTAATGCTGTAGATAAGCCCTCGATGTATCCTGAAAGGTAAGAAAAACATGTTATATTATACTCACCCAGGGGCAGTCCCGCTGCGGTCCGGTTCTGGTCCGATGGGCATCACGGTCCGGTCCGGCGCCTCCTATCTTCATACGATGTCGTCATCTTCTTTTCTTCCTGCTGCGGCTCCGGTGCAGGCGTACTTTGTCTGCCCTGTTGAGGGCAGAGCAAAGTACTGCAGTGCGCAGGAGCCAGGAAAGGTCAGAGAGACCCGGCGCCTGTGTACTGCAGTACTTTGCTCTGCCCTCAACAGAGGGTAGACAAAGTATGCCTACGTCAGAATAGGGGTAGGAAGACAAGAAGAGGACGTGATCGTATGAAGATGGGAGGTGCTGAACCCGCACTGCGATGCCCATCGGACCGGACCGCAGCGGGACCGACCCTGGGTGAGTATAATATAACCTGTTTTTCTTACCTTTCAGGATACATCGGGAGCTTATCTACAGCATTACAGAATGCTGTAGATAAGCCCCTGATGCTGGTGGCCTTATCTCATATACGATTTTTGGGGTGACAGACTGCCTTTAACTGACATATTCCTATGATAATGAGGGCTCCAGGCTATGGCGTAGACTTGGACGGGCAGTCTCCGGGTCTCCATTCTCTCTCTGTGCACACCCTCAGTCCCTGCCTCACTGCCTTTGCTGCACTGTGCACAGACATCCCTCCACCGGACCAGTAATCACCGCACGCAGTAGCATAACGGCAGAGGTGTATCTAGGTTTTCTGGCATCAGGGGCAAGAATTCATTTTGGCGCCCCCACCAAGGACATATGCGATTTGCACTTAGTCACATACCGACGAGCTCTTCTTCCTAATGCTCTCAATGTTCAGTGAAAAACAGAGAAGCAGAAGAGAAGCTCGTTATCACAGGACCACTGTTACACCGCCACTGCCTCGGGTGCCTCCTCATACTCACCATTCCACGGCGTCCCGGCGCGCTTCTGCTTCTCCTGCTCCTTCCGGTCGCCTGCATGTTTGTCCCTCCTCTGTTTCTTCTCGGGTGTGCGCGCGCTCCAGATCCTACTGCGCACGCGTGCACAGCGCTCTATGATTCTGCCGCTTCTTCCGTTCCTCTCTATGCCCCTGAAGGACCCTGACCCGGAAGGTACGCTGCCGCTCTGCATATCAGGCCACCTCTTCCATTTGGCGGTGCCTGATTATCATTTGTATCCTTGCAAGTGACTCTGGCCCCGTGTTCCTCCACGTTTTGTCTGCAGTTAGCCCTCCGACTTGGTATTTCCTAGCTAGTCTGTCTTTGACTAACCACTGCTCTCTCCTTTGCTTCCTTCTAGCTCCGGTCTGCCTGTGTCTCCTCTCCCTCAGAGTTCCCGTACGTCTGCGTTGTCTCCAGCCCGTATCTTCACCTTGTCTGCTGGTTCGTTCCTCACCTCTCCTAGTACTCCCGTCTCCTTGTCATTATTCTTCCAGCTATCAGCATAACAGTATAATCAGGCCATGGACACCACTGGTACCCCTGTCTCCACTCAAATGGAACTAGCATTCCTATGGGAGAACCAAACCAGGATCATGGCTTTTTTTTAAATCGTTGGAATCCCGGTTGTCTGCAGTGCAGCCCTCTGACCCTGCGAACGTCTCCCAACTAGCCAGTCTTCAGCAGGAACTCTCTCAGCAGCGTGATACTCAGGGTCATATTTTAAACTATATGGCTTCTGTAGATAACCATCTGCTCTCCTTACAGACGGCCGCTTCTGCTCCTGTTCAACTTCCTGTCTCGCACCCACCTCCTCATCTGGCTAAACCCCCGTGGTATGGTGGTGAACCCAAATTGTGTCGGGTTTCCTTAACCAGTGTCATTTGCACTTTGAATTATTGCCACAACAATACCCCACTGATCGGGCTAAGGTGGCTTTTGTGGTGTCCCACTTGGAGGGTGAGGCCTTGGCCTGGGTTAATCCCCTCTGGGAGCGTAATGATCCCCTGGTTTCTCAACTTTCCATCTTTTTTGGAGACTTTTCGTAAGGTTTTTGATGAGCCAGGGTGGTTAGCCTCTACCACTAAGTCTCTTTTTGGCCTCCACCAGGGTACTCTTTCTGTCGGCCAGTACGCCATTTGTTTTCGTACCTTGTCCTCTGAGTTGGGATGGAACAATGATGCTCTGGTGGGAGCTTTTTGGTGATGTCCATGGCCGCATAAAGGATGAGCTGGCGGGTAGAGATACTCTGACTTCCTTGGAGGATCTCATTTCTCTGCCAACCCGCATTGACTTGCATTTTCAGGAACATCTCCATGAATCTGCCAGGGAGAGGAAGCTACCCCATCAAGCCTCAACTGCTAGCAGTCCTCCGCGTCCTCTTCAAGCTTCTCCTTCTGCAGCCTCTGCACCAGAACCCGTGCAAGTAGACCGTATTTAGCCAGTGGAACAATGCTGTAAAGAAAGACTCGCTCAGGGTCTTTGCTTTTATTGTGGCAGCGCCTCTCATATTCTACGTTCTTGTCCGATGAGGCCGGGAAACGCTTCCGCCTAGGTCAGGTAAGAGAGGCCTCCCTAGGTGTTAATGATACCTCTCTACCTTTCACTCTCTCCGTTTTTTTAAATTTTGGTTCTTCTCGCTCTTCTGAGATTGCTTATGTTGATTCTGGAGCAGCAGGCAATTTTATTCAACTTGACGCGGTTAGAAGGTTTCAAATTCCTGTCAGATCCTTGGAGTCTCCCCAGCAAATAGCTTCGTTCGATGGCAGACCCCAACCAGAGACCGTTTCCTTGGCCACCGAAGAGGTGGAGCTACAGATCGTAGCCTTACATTGGGAGAAGATAGCCTTTTACATGCTGCCATCATTGTCTTATACCTTTCTCCTAGGTCTTCCTTGGTTAAGAATTCATGAGCCTGTCCTGGATTGGCAATCTGGAGATGTCCTTCGCTGGGGCCATTCTTGTCAGACTAGATGTTTGTTTTTTGTCCAGCCTCTAAGGTTTTGCTGGTCAACCACAGCGCCTGCAACTTTGCCTTCGGCCTATCACTCCTTTGCGGACGTCTTCCACAAGAAGGAGGCGGAGAGCTTGCCTCCACATCGACTATACGATTGCCCAATCGACCTCCTTCCGGGTTCGTCTTCGCCCAGAGGCCCAACTTATCTGCTGAATCCTCTTGAATCTCAAGCCATGACCGACTACGTCCAAGAGAATTTGGCCAGAGGTTTTATCTGGAAATCCTCTTCGCCTGCAGGTGCGGGTTTCTTTTTTGTCAAGAAAAAGGATGGAACCCTCCGTCCCTGTATCGACTACCGGGGTCTCAACAGTATAACAATTAAAAACAAGTATCCGCTTCCCCTTATCCCAGAACTTTTTGATCAGCTGCAGGTAGCGCGAATCTTCACCAAGCTGGATCTTCGTGGGGCCGACAATCTCATCCGAATCCATCCCGGAGATGAGTGGAAGACCGCTTTCAACACCAGAGATTGACATTACGAGTACTTGGTCATGCCCTTTGGCTTATGCAATGCTCCCGCAGTATTTCAAGAATTTATGAATGACATCTTCCGAGATCTTCTATTTTCCTGCGTGGTGGTATAGCTGGACGATATTCTCGTTTAAGGTACCTTCACACTGAGCAACTTTAGAACGATCCATGATGTTGCAGCGTCCTGGATAGCAATCTCGTTGTGTTTGACACGCAGCAACGATCAGGATCCCGCTGTGACATCGCTGGTCGTAGCTAGGGTTGAGCGACTTTTACTTTTTTAGGGTCGAGTCAGGTTTCGCGAAACCCGACTATCTCTAAAGTCGAGTCGAGTGAAATCGGCCGATTATGGCGAAAAGTCGGGAATCGACTGAAACACGAAACCCAATGCAAAGTCAATGGTTTTTTGTTTTTTTTTCTCTCTCTCTCTCGCCCTTCTGCTTCTCCTGCTCCTTCCGGTCACCTGCACGTTCGTCCCTCCTCTGTTTCTTCTCGGGTGCGAGCGCGCACCAGATCCTTCTGCGCATGCGTGCACAGCACTCTATGATTCTGCCGCTTCCTCCGTTCCTCTCTATGCCCCTGGAGGACCCTGACCCGGAAGGTACGCTGCCGCTCTGCATATCAGGTCGCCTCTTCCGATTGGCGGTGCCTGATTATCATTTGTATCCTTGCAAGTGACTCTGGCCCCATGTTCCTCCGCGTTCTGTCTGCACTTAGCCCTCTGACTTGGTTTTCTCTAGCTAGTCTGTCTTTGACTAACCACTGCTCTCTTCTTTGCTTCCTTCTAGCTCTGGTCTACCTGTGTCTCCTCTCCCTCAGAGTTCCCGTACGTCTGCGTTGTCTCCTGCCCGTATCTTCACCTTGTCCACTGGTTCATTCCTCACCTCTCCTAGTACTCCCGTCTCCTTGTCATTACCATCTATGTCCCTGACTCCGCACTTGTTTCTCCATGTGCCTCTGTGCCCCTGCCTTGCCGTTTCCTTCTTGTCTCTCCTTCCGTTTTCTGTTTGTCCCATTCTCCTTTAGTACCAGCTGCCGTAGCAGTAGTCTCCCCAGGGCCTGCTCCTAACGCTCCCTGTATAGGAGGTGGTCCACCTTTGTCCCCTCGCCCAGGGGAGGTTCGCTGTTGCGGTCCAGTGGGTTCACTCTTAGTATTCTTCCAGCTATCAGCGTAACAGCCACAAGTATGAAAATCGCATATGAGTGAAGTGTCCATGTGATGACTACTGGAACCTGCAGAGCTGAATCCTGGCATCGCAGACTTCTGAATTCTCACAACTAATGCACTGCACACTTTTAGGATTCTGCCTTGCCAGTGGACAGTCATGTCAGCACAAGCATGCGATTTGTATACTTCTGGCCACATTCTGACTAGACGTGCCCGGCCTCGCTCAGTTCATTTTCATTGAGTGAGGCCACACATGTCTAGTCAGCACGTGACCGCATGAATGTAAATCACCAGCACGGGAGAATCCTGACAGCGTGCAGTGCGCAGTCTGAGAATTCAGAAGTCTGCAGTCACAAAGAATGACTGCAGACTTATCACAAACCTGGATATTCCCTTTAATGCTCCTAATATAAATAAAAACATGAGAATTAGTCAGTATCACACATAACATTTACATCCAGGTACCTTATAGATGACATCGTCTCTGGAGCTGATCTCCTTCTTTTCTTCATCTTGTCCAGACCCGTTAATGAGTTTTCTCATCCACAGCCGTCTCTGCAGGCTTCCATCTTCTTCGCTCTTTTGCAGAAAATCTCCACATGATGCTCTTAAAGATACAAGTGTCATTATAATGCTCCTGAATAAAAAATTGCCCCTCACTATATTGTCTGCACAAAATATGACCCCCACATTGTCCCTCTTATGGTACATGCTCTTCACACTGACCTCTCCTTTCCATACTGGCCCCCTCTTCACACTGTCCTCTCACACTGTATCCCCCCTATAGGGTCCAGTATTTATACTGTACTCTCAACAATCTCCCCCTCCTTGGTATACTGCACCCTCCTGGCTGTGCCCTTACACTGTCCCCCCATGCTATGAACCCACTACTCAGTTTCTATTCTGTTCCCACTCACTTTTCTCCCCCATACTGTCTCCTCACACTATTCCCCTCCCTCCTCATACTGTCTCCTCTCAGATCCCTCCTGTTCACCATACTGTCGCCTCATATATTTAACCCTTCACTTTCTATACTGCCTGCTCACCTGACTCCCCATACTGTGTCTGCACACATCGCATTACCCTCACTCCCCGTAACTCTGTCTACATCCATTTTTCACATCGCTACTCATACTTTATCCACATACATTCCCCTGTTGCACCCCATAATGTCTGCACCCATCCCCCATACTGTTTCCTCATACATGCCCCCATTCCCTCAGTACTATTTCCCCATCTCCCCTTTGCTCTTCATTTTGTGCCCTTAAATCTCACCTCACACATTAAGCACCCCCATCCCCACTCCAATTCTCCCCACACATAATAAATCCCCCCATCCCCACTCAAATTGTTCCCCCCGTGCACTTAAGCTTCGGTGTCTTCTGCTCAACTGGAGCACTTACCACCATTGTTTGCCTCAGCAGCGCGAGTGAGCTACATCAGCAGTGTGATCACATGATCTGATCGCGCTGCTCACATCGCTCGGACCCGGCAGTCAGAGCCTCAATTGTACTTCTGTAAGATGCAAGAACAATTGTTACCTTGGCAGGAATGGACAGACAGCTTGGGTCCCCGTGCAAGAACTGTGTCTGGGCCCCCCTCGTTTTATGGTGACAAAGCTTTATAGCTTTGTATGCGTGGCTCTGCTCCCCCCTCCCATCTTGTATGCGTGGCTCTGCTCCCCCCTCCCATCCTTATATGCTTGGCTCTGCTTCCCCTCTCCCATCCTTATATGCTTGGCTCTGCTTCCCCTCTCCCATCCTTATATGCGTGGCTCTGCTCCCCCCTCCCATCCTTATATGCGTGGCTCTGTTTCCCCTTCCCATCCTTATATGCTTGTCTCTGCTCCCCCTTCCCATCTTCTATGCGTGGTTCTGCTCCCCCCTGCCATCCTTATATGCTTGCCATTGCTCCCCCCTCCCATCCTTATATGCTTAGCTCTGCTTCCCCTCTCCCATCCTTATATGCGTGGCTCTGCTCCCCCCTCCCATCCTTATATGCTTGTCTCTGCTCCCCCTTCCCATCTTGTATGCGTGGTTCTGCTCCCCCCTGCCATCCTTATATGCTTGGCTCTGCTCCCCCCTCCCATCCTTGTATGCGTGGCTCTGCGCCCCCTCCCATCCTTATATGCTTGGCTCTGCTCCCCCTCTCCCATCCTTGTGTGCGTTGGTCTGCTCCCCCTGCCATCCTTATATGTGTGGCTCTGCTCCCCCTGCCATCCTTATATGCGTGGCTCTGCTCCTCCCTCCCATCCTTATATGCGAGGCTCTGCTCCCCCTGCCATCCTTATATGCGTGGCTCTGCTCCCCCTTGCCATCCTTATATGCGTGGCTCTGCTCCCCCCTGCCATCCTTATATGCGTGGCTCTGCTCCCCCTCCCATCCTTATATGCGTGGCTCTGTTCCCCCCCTCCCATCCTTATATGCATGGCTCTGCTCTCCCCTCCCATCCTTATATGCGTGGCTCCCCCATCCTCCTTCACACTCCCCCGTCCTCCTTCCCACTCCCCCGTCCACCTTCACCCTCCCCACCCTCCTTCATTCTCCCTCGTCCTCCAGGATCCTCCTCCATCTTCCTGCATCCTCCCCGTCCTCCTTCTCACTCCCCGATCCTCCTGCATCCTCCCCTGTCCTCCTTCATCCTCCCCCGTCCTCCTTCATCCTCCTTCATCCTCCCCGTCCTCTTTCATTCTCCTTCATACTCCCACATCCTCCTGCATCCTCCCCGTCCTCCTTCATCCTCCCCTGTCCTCCTTCATACTCCCCCGTCCTCCTGCATCCTACCCCGTTCTCCTTCATACTCCCCCATCCTCCTTCATACTCCCCTGTCCTCCTGCATCCTCCATGTCCTCCTGCATCCTCGCCCGTCCTCCTTCATACTCCCCCGTCCTCTTTCATACTCCCCCTTCCTCCTGCATCCTCCCCGTCCTCCTTCATACTCCCCCGTCCTCCTTCATACTTCCCCATCCCCCTGCATACTCCCCCATCCTCCTACATCCTCCCCGTCCTCCTTCATACTCCCCCGTCCTTCTGCATACTCCCTCATCCTCCTGCATCCTCCCCATGCTCCTTCATACTCCCCCGTCCTCCTTCATACTCCCCGTCCTCCTTCATACTCCCACATCCTCCTTCATACTCCCCCGTCCTCCGTCATACTCCCCCGTCCTCCTTCATACTTCCTCGTGTTCCTGCATACTCCTCCGTCCTCCTGCATCCTCCCCCCGTCCTCCTTCATACTCCCTATCCTCCTGCATCCTCTCCGTCCTCCTTCATATTCCTGTCCTCCTGCATACTCCCCCGTCCTTCTGTATCCTCCCCCGTCCTCCTTTATACTCCCCGTCCTCCTGCATACTCCACCGTCCTCTTGCATACTCCACCGTCCTCCTTCATACTCCCCCGTTCTCCTTCATACTCCCCCGTCTTCCTGCATCCTCCCGTTTTCCTTCATACGCCTCCATCCTCCTTCATACTCCCCATCTTCCTGCATCCTCCCTCGTCTTCCTGCATACTCCCCCGTCCTCCAACATCCTCCCTGTCCTCCTTCATCCTCCCTTGTCCTCCTTCATACTCCCCCATCCTCATTCATACTCCCCTGTCCTCCTGCATCCTCCCTGTCCTCCTGCATCCTCCCCATCCTCCTTCATACTCCCCCATCCTCCTTCATACTCCCCTATCCTCCTACATACTCTCCCATCCTCGTACTTCTTCCCCGTCGTCCTTCATACTTCCCCGTCCTTCTGCATACTCCCTCGTCCTCCTGCATCCTCCCCATGCTCCTTCATACTCCCCCGTCCTCCTTCATACTCCCCCGTCCTCCTTCATACTCCCACGTCCTCCTTCATACTTCCTCGTCCTCCTGCATTCTCCCCCGTCCTCCTGCATCCTCCCCCGTTCTCCTTCATACTCCCCATCCTCCTGCATCCTCCCCGTCCTCCTTCATACTCCCGTCCTCCTGCATACTCCCCGGTCCTTCTGTATCCTCCCTCGTCCTCCTTCATACTCCCCGTTCTCCTGCATACTCCACTGTCCTCTTGCATACTCCCCCATCCTCCTGCATACTCCCCCGTCCTCCTGCATCCTCCCCGTCCTCCTTCATACTCCCCATCCTCCTTCATACTCCCCGTCCTCCGTCATACTGCCCCATCTTCCTGCATCCTCCCCGTCCTCCATCAAAAGCCCCCATCCTCCTTCATACTCCCCCGTCCTCCTGCATACTCCCCCGTCCTCCTGCATACTCCCCGTCCTTCTTCATACTCCCTCGTCCTCCTTCATACTCCCCTGTCCTCCTGCATTCTCCCCCATCCTCCTTCACACGCCCCCATCCTCGTTCATACTCCCCCATCCTCCTTCATACTCCCACGTCCTCCTTCATACTCCCCCATCCTCCTTCATACTCCCCCGTCCTCCTGCATCCTCCCCGGCCTCCTTCATACTCCCCCGTCCTCCTTCATCCTCCCCCATCCTCCTGCATCCTCCCCCATCCTTCTTCATACTCCCCATCCTCCTGCATCCTCCCCATCCTCCTTCATACTCTCCCTTCCTCCTACATCCTCCCCTGTCCTCCAGCATCCTACCCCGTCCTCCTTCATACTCCCCATCCTCCTGCATCTTCCCCGTCCTTCTTCATACTCCCCCATCTTCCTGCATACTCCCCCGTCCTTCTGCATCCTCCCCTGTCCTTCTTCATACTCCCTCATCCTCCTGCATCCTCCCCGTCCTCCATTGACCCCAGAATTAAAAAAAAAAACTTGCTCAGGTGCCGCCCCCCGCATCCCGGCGCCCTAGGCACGTGTCCACACGTGCATACTGGCAAATACGGCCCTGCTCAGTAGCCAAGACTAATCGAGTAACAGCAAGCCAGATGGTGTTGTCCAGCAGGACACCGGCCAAATGGGCTTAGGTCCAAGATGACAACACTGTAATCCGGAAGATCCAGGGTTGGTGACAAGAAGAGGAATGTCCTTCCGTGATGGCTCTGGCCGAATTGTCCCCAGATGGGTGGAAGATTCTGTATCAGTGAGAATGACTCCATGAAAAATATTTAAAATTGAGAGTCCTCAGTAGTTGATACATTTTAATGGCTAACTGAAAAGATGGTAACAAATTGCAAGCTTTTGAGAATACTCAGGCCTCTTCATCAGTCATAGACTAAAAGAAATTTTGGAGAATCACATATTTATGCACAAAACATCACAGAAAAAAAACATGGATAAGACAGGTGACATAAAGCAGAATTACCATGGGTATAAACAGTTATGTCCATAAATATTGGACCAGTTCTTAGATAGGAAATGTTTTATTGTCCTCTGATTGGGGTCTGTGTTATGATCTGGTGGCCTTGGAGCCGCATGGAACTTTCTCTGGAGTTGGAGGAAACTATACTGACCGCAAATCCTGAACTTAACACCGCAACTACAAGTAGCCGTTGGGTGTGCCTAACAAATCCTAGACACCTCGACACAGCCAGAGGACTAAATACCCTTATAGATGGAAGTAGGAATTCTACCTTGCCTCAGAGCAGAACCCCAAAGGATAGGCAGCCCCCCACAAATATTGACTGTGAGTAGTAGAGGAAAGACATACGCAGGCAGGAAACAGGATTTAGCAAAAGAGGCCACTTCTAGCTAAATAGCAAAGGATAGGACAGAATACTAAGCGGTTAGTATTAAAACCCTTCCAAAAGATATCCACAGCAGATGATACAAAAAATTCCACCATCTAACTAAAGATGTGGAGCGTATATCTGCAACTCCTGAGAATCCAACAAGACTGAGAAAACACTGACACAATCTAAGATGGACAAGAGAAAACAAATGAATAGCACAAAATATTAAGCACACAGCATGTGTGCCACAGGAAAAAAAAACGCTTCTTTGCTGAATTGGCAGCAAGGCAGGAGGAACCAGACAAAGATCCAAAACCTCCCTGAACCATGGACAACTGGCAAGGTCTAATGAATCCTGCACACCTAAATACCCCAGTCAGAACTGCAATCAGCAGATACACCTGACCATGACTGCAACTCAGGGACAACTGCATTACCACCTACAACTACTGGAGGGAACCCAAAAGCAGAATTCACAACAGTACCCCCCCCCCCCTTGAGGAGGGGTTATCGAACCCTCACCAGAGCCCCCAGGACGATCAGGACGAGCAAGATGAAAGGCACGAACCAAATCAGCAGCATGGACATCAGAGGCAAAAACCCAAGAATTATCCTCCTGGCCATAACCCTTCCATTTGACAAGGTACTGAAGCCTCCGCCTCGAAAAACGAGAATCCAAAATCTTCTCAACCACATACTCCAACTCTCCATCAACCAACACAGGGGCCGGAGGATCAACAGAGGGAACAACGGGCACCACATATTTCCGCAATAAAGATCTATGGAAGGCATTATGGATAGCAAAAGAGGCCGGAAGCGCCAATCGAAAAGACACTGGATTAATAATCTCAGAAATCCTATAAGGACCAATAAACCGAGGCTTGAACTTAGGGGAAGAAACCTTCATAGGAACATGACGGGAAGACAACCAGACCAGATCCCCAACCCGAAGCCGGGAACCAACACACCGACGACGGTTAGCAAAACGTTGAGCCTCCTCCTGAGACAACACCAAATTGTCCACCACATGAGCTCAAATCTGCTGCAACCTGTCAACCACAGAATCCACACCAGGACAGTCAGAAGGCTCAACCTGCCCAGAAGAAAAACGAGGATGAAAACCAAAATTACAAAAGAAAGGCGAAACCAAAGTAGCCGAACTAGCCCGATTATTAAGGGCAAACTCGGCCAATGGCAAGAAGGCCACCCAATCATCCTGATCAGCAGACACAAAGCATCTCAAATAAGTCTCCAAAGTCTGATTAGTTCACTCGGTCTGGCCATTTGTCTGAGGATGAAATGCAGAAGAAAAAGACAAACCAATGCCCAGCCTAGCACAAAAGGCCCGCCAAAACCTAGAAACAAACTGGGAACCTCTGTCGGACACAATATTCTCCGGAATACCATGCAAACGAACCACATGCTGAAAAAACAACGGAACCAAATCTGAAGAGGGAGGCAATTTAGGCAAAGGCACCAAATGAACCATCTTAGAGAACCGGTCACAAACAACCCAGATAACAGACATCTTCTGGGAAACCGGAAGATCAGAAATAAAATCCATAGAAATATGCATCCAGGGCCACTCAGGGACTGGCAATGGCAAAAGCAACCCACTAGCACGGGAACAACAAGGCTTGGCCCGCGCACAAGTCCCACAGGACTGCACAAAAGAACGCACATCACGTGACAAAGAAGGCCACCAAAAGGACCTACCAACCAAATCTCTGGTACCAAAAATACCAGGATGACCAGCCAACACAGAACAGTGAAATATATAAGAAAAATAGCCGCACTCAAGTCTTGATTTCAATGTAGAGAATTTTTGTTTTTATTCAAGTGCACAGGCGCCACCAAATAATTTTAAAGAAAAATGGCAAGTGATAGCGGACAACGACCGTGCCTGGTCGAAACGTTACCTCGTTGTCCGCTATCACTTGCCATTTTTCTTTAAAATTATTTGGTGGCGCCTGTGCACTTGAATAAAAAGAAAAATTCTCTACATTGAAATCAAGACTTGAGTGCGGCTATTTTTCTTATATATTTGATGTTGGATGTCCAGCCAGCACCTCCCTCATTGAACTTTACAGTGTGCCCATTATATCTTCTTCTGAACACAGAACAGTGAACATCAGAAATCACTCTACTAGTCCATCTGTCAGGAACAGTTTCCCCACTGGACAGCGGTCAGGTCTGTCAGCCTGAAATTCCTGAAGAACCCGTCGTAAATCAGGGGAAATGGCAGAAAGGACCACCCCTTCTTTCAGAATGCCGACCGGTTCCAGGACCTCAGGAGAATCAGGCAAAAAACTCCTAGAGAGGGCATCAGCCTTAATATTCTTAGATCCCGGAAGATACGAAACCACGAAATCAAAACGGGAAAAAAACAAGGACCATCGAGCCTGTCTAGGATTCAGCCGTTTGGCAGACTCGAGGTAAATCAGATTCTTATGATCGGTCAAGACCACAATACGGTGCTTAGCTCCCTCAAGCCAATGTCGCCACTCCTCAAACGCCCACTTCATAGCCAACAACTCCCGATTGCCGACATCATAATTGCGTTCAGCAGGTGAAAACTTACGGGAAAAGAAGGCACACGGTTTCATCAAGGAAACAACAGAATCCCTCTGAGACAAAACGGCCCCTGCCCCAATCTCAGAAGCGTCAATCTCAACCTGAAACGGAAGAGAAACATCCGGTTGGCGCAACACCGGAGCAGAAGTAAATCGGCGTTTAAGCTCCTGAAAGGCAGAGACAGCTGCAGAGGACCAATTTGCCACATCAGCGCCTTTCTTCGTCAAATCGGTCAAGGGTTTAACCACGCTAGAGAAGTTAGCAATGAAACGGCGATAAAAATTTGCAAAACCCAAAAATTTCTGAAGGCTCTTCACGGATGTGGGTTGAATCCAATCATGAATGGCCTGAACCTTAACCGGATCCATCTCCATAGAAGAGGGAGAAAAAATGAAGCCCAAAAAAGAAACCTTCTGCACCCCAAAGAGAAACTTAGACCCCTTCACAAACAAAGCATTGTCACGAAGGATATGAAATACCATCCTGACCTGTTCCACATGAGACTCCCAATCATCGGAAAAAATCAAAATATCGTCCAAATATACAATCAAGAATTTATCAAGATAAGTCCGGAAGATATCATGCATGAAGGACTGCAAAACAGATGGAGCATTAGTGAGCCCGAATGGCATCACAAGATATTCAAAATGACCTTCGGGTGTATTAAACGCAGTTTTCCATTCATCACCCTGCTTAATACGAACAAGATTATATGCCCCCTGAAGGTCAATCTTAGTAAACCAACTAGCCCCCTTAATCCCAGCAAACATATCAGAAAGCAAAGGTAAAGGGTATTGAAACTTGACTGTGATCTTATTCAAGAGGCAATAATCAATACAGGGTCTCAAGGAGCCATCCTTCTTAGCAACAAAAAAAAATCCCGCTCCCAACGGTGAAGAAGATGGCCGAATATGCCCTTTCGCCAAAGACTCCTTAATATAATTCCGCATGGCGGTATGTTCAGGCACAGACAGGTTGAAAAGTCGGCCCTTAGGAAACTTACAGCCTGGAATCAAGTCAATAGCACAATCACAGTCCCTGTGCGGTGGAAGGGAACTGGACTTGGGCTCATCGAATACATCCTGACAATCAGACAAAAACTTAGGAATTTCAGAAGAGGAAGAAGATGAGATTGACATCAAATGAACATCATTATGAATCCCCTGACAACCCCAACTAGTCACAGACATAGACTTCCAGTCCAACACAGGATTATGTACCTGCAACCACGGAAAACCCAGCACGATAGCATCATGCAAATTATGCAACACCAGAAATCGACAATCTTCCTGATGGGCTGGCGCCATGCGCATGGTCACCTGTGTCCAAAGCTGGGGCTTATTTTTACCCAAAGGTGTAGCATCAATGCCCCTTAAAGGAATAGGGTTCTGCAAAGGCTGCAAGGGAAAACCACAACGCCTGGCAAGCTCAAAGTCCATTAAGTTCAAGGCGGCGCCTGAATCCACATACGCCATGACAGAAAATGATGACAATGAGCAGATCAAGGACACAGATAACAGAAATTTAGGTTGTACAGTACTGATGGTAAATGAACTGGCGATCCTCTTTGTCCGCTTAGGGCAGACAGAAATGACATGAGAAGCGTCGCCACAATAATACAACCTATTCTGACGTCTGAAACCTTGTCGTTCCGTTCTAGACAGAATCCTATCACACTGCATTGACTCAGGAATTTGCTCTGAGGACAACGCCACAGCGCGCACAGTTCTGCGCTCCCGCAAGCGCCAGTCAATCTGAATGGCCAGAGACATAGAATCACTCAGACCGAAAGGCATGGGAAACCCCACCATAACATCTTTAACGGATTCAGAAAGACCCTTTCTGAAAATTGCCGCCAAAGCATCATCATTCCATTTAGTCAACACAGACCATTTTCTTAATTTCTGACAATATAATTCTGCCGCCTCTTGACCCTGAGACAGGGCCAACAAGGTCTTCTCCGCTTGATCCACAGAATTCGGTTCATCATATAATAATCCTAAAGCCTGAAAAAAGGAGTCTACATTAAGCAAAGCCGGATTCCCAGATTCCAGGGAAAATGCCCAATCTTGTGGATCACCACGCAGCAGGGAGATGACGATTTTAACCTGCTGAATGGAATCACCGGAGGATTGAGGTCTCAGAGCAAAAAACAGTTTACAGTTGTTTTTAAAACTCAAAAATTTGGACCTGTCACCAAAAAACAAATCAGGAGTAGGAATATTCGACTCTAAAACAGGAGTCTGAACAATATAATCAGAAATACCCTGTACCCTAGCAGCAAGCTGGTCCACACGAAAAGCTAATTCCTGAACATCCATGCTAGCACAAGACTCTTCAGCCACCCAGAGAAAAAGAGGGAAGAGAAGACAAAGCAGAGTGCAGAAAAAAAAGGCTCAACACCTTTCTTCCCTTCTTCTGAGATGCATTTAACTCATTATTGGCCAGTTGTACTGTTATGATCTGGTGGCCTTGGAGCGGCATGGAACTTTCTCTAGAGTTGGTGGAAACTATACTGACCACAAATCCTGAACTTAACACCGCAACTAGAAGTAGCCGTGGGGTGTGCCTAACAAATCCTAGACACCTCGACACAGCCGGAGGACTAAATACCCTGTAGGGGTTTCACTCACTCAGGTGCGATGGCTGACACTTAGTAGGCAGGTTCCAACAAAAGTTCAAAGGTTTGTTGCTCCAAAAACCAGTTAGTATAAACAGAAAACAAATAGCCTTTAGCTCAGGCAAAGGAAAAACAAGTGTCCATTCCTTCAGGCTCAGTCCTGGAGCCTTAACACACTCTGGAGGCTAGCACCTCCACACATATCCACTGTGTTAAGCATTAGGCTTTCTTTTATATGTCTAACCACACCCAGAACCCATCACATGACCAGACATGTGGTTGTGACATCACCACAGGTTCTGAAACACATATAGGTAGCTATGGTTACATCACAGCGGCAAGCCATCTATGTGACACATATCTCCCGTCGATTAGACACCCTTTAGCCACGCTACATACCTCCCCCCTCTGCCTAAAGCCGTGGGGCTTGGCACTTTCCCCCACTAGACAAGGGATTCTTGACAGGGCATCAGCATTACCGTGCAGCTTTCCGGCCCTATGTTCCACATGGAAACAGAAGTCCTGCAGGGCTAAGAACCAACGGGTGACCCTAGCATTTCTACCCTTCGTTTCCCACATCCACCTAAGTGGGGCATGGTCGGATATCAGTCTAAATTTACGTCCCAGCAGATAGTACCGTAATGTGTCCACCGCCCACTTTATGGCCAAGCACTCCTTCTCTATGACTGAGTAGTTCTTTTCAGATGAGGACAGCTTCCTACTCAGAGAACAGGATGCTCCTCCCCATGTAGTTCTTGGGAAAGGACTGCTCCTACCCCAACATCTGAGGCATCTGTCTGAAGAATAAACTCTTTCTTGAAGTTTGGGGCCATCAGAACAGGTTGCTTACACAGAGCCTCTTTCATCTCTTGGAAGGCTAACTCGGACCATTTAATCATTACTGATTTTGTCCCTTTTAGCAGATCAGTCAGAGGCGCAGCCATCGTGGCGAAGTTTGGGATGAACCTCCTGTAATATCCCACGATTCCCAGGAAGGCTTTAACTTGCTTTTTGGAGACTGGTTTTGGCCATGTTTGAATTGCCTCAACTTTACTGATTTGGGGTTTTATTTCTCCATGACACACTATATATCCAAGGTACTTAGGTTCTTCTTTACCCAAGGCACACTTCTTCGGGTTTATTGTAAACCCCGCCTCTCTTATAGCATCAAACACTGCTTGGACCTTTTCCAGATGACTCTCCCAGTCCGGGCTAAAGATGACGATATCATCCAGGTACGCAGCAGCGTATGCCTTGTGGGGTGCAAGGATTCTATCCATAGCCCTTTGGAAAGTGGCCGGAGCTCCCTGTAGGCCAAATGGCATCCGGACATACTGGAAGCATCCATCTGGTGTAGAAAACGCCGTCTTCTCCTTGGCTTCCTGTGCCATGGGGATCTGCCAATACCCCTTCGTCAAATCCAAGGTGGTTATGTACCTGGCGGCCCAAGCCTTTCGATGAGCTCATCAACGCGGGGCATGGGATATGCGTCGAACTTGGAGACCTCATTCAACTTCCTATAGTTGTTGCAAAATCTCCACTCCCCATCGGGTTTTGGGACCAGGACAATTGGGCTCGACCAACCGCTCTTGGATTCCTCAATGACTCCAAGCTTCAACATACGCTCCACTTCCTTGGAGACTACTTCTCGACGGGCCTCAGGAATTCTATAGGGCTTCACGTTCACGCGCACATGTGGCTCTGTCAGGACCTCATGCTCTATGACCATCGTGTACCCAGGCAACTCAGAAAACAGGTCCCTGTTTTTCTGGAGTAACTCCCGCCATTGCTGTTTCTGGGTCTTCGATAGCAACTCCGCTATAGTAACTGCTCCAACCTCACCTTCTGGGTTGCTTAACAACGACGGAGTTACTGTCGGCTCTCTATCTTGCCACGGCTTGATGAGGTTGACATGGTATACTTGGAATGGTTTCCGTCTTCCTGGTTGGTGAATTTTATAATTTACTTCACCAAGTTTCTCGACAACCTCATACGGCCCTTGCCATTTGGCCAAGAACTTGCTTTCCACCGTCGGAACTAACACAAGAACTCGGTCTCCCGGATTGAACTGCCTCACTCTTGCAGACCGGTTGTAGACTCTGGCCTGAGCTTCTTGTGCCTGGAGGAGGTGTTCTTTCACGATAGGCATCACCTTTGCAATCCTCTGCTGCATCAGGGCCACAGGCTCAATGAGGCTTCTGTGGGGCGTGACTTCGGCTTCCCAGGTTTCCTTGGCTATATCCAGGAGTCCTCGCGGATGTCGGCCATATAGAAGCTCAAACGGTGAGAACTCTGTGGAGGCCTGTGGAACTTCACGAATGGAAAACATCAGATAGGGTAAGAGACAATCCCAGTCTCTACCATCTTTCTCTATAGCTTTTCTCAGCATGCTCTTCAGTGTATTGTTAAATCTCTCAACAAGGCCATCTGTTGTGAATTCCGCTCTTGGGCTCCCTCCGGTGGTTGTAAGTAGCATTTTTGTGAGTTCTGCTCTTTGGCTCCCTCCTGTGGTTTTGAGTGGAATGGCTGCTTCTTGGATTTAGCTTCAGCAGCTGTTTTCACTGATCGTCTTTCTGGCTCGGCTATATTAGTCTGGCCTTATCCCTCATTCAATGCTAGTTGTCAATTGTTCCTGCCTGGAGTCATTGCTCTTAGGACTTTCCTGACACTCTGTTCAGTTCATCAAAGCAAAGTCCTTGCTTGTCCTTTTGCGGTTCTCTTGTTGTGGACTTTGTTGTTCAGCACTTTCTTTGTTTTTGTTCATTTGTCCAGCTTTTCAGTATGGATCTATTCAGTTAAGCTGGAAGCTCTGGGCAGCAGAGTTTGCCCTCCACACCTTTAGTCAGGTGTGGAAATTTTTGCATTTCTCTGCGGTGGACTTTTTCTAGTTTTTTTTACTGACCGCACAGCGTTCTGTTCTGTACTATTTCTATTTAGCTAGAAGTGGCCTCCTGTGCTAAATCTTGTTTCATACTACGTATGTAATTTCCTTCTCCTCTCACAGTCATTACTTGTGGGGGGCTAATCTATCCTTTGGGGATTTTCTCTGAGGCAAGATAGTTTTCCTGCTTCTATCTTTAGGGGTAGTTAGCTCTTAGGCTGTGACGAGATGCCTAGGCCAAGTTAGGAGCATTCCACGGCTACTTCTAGTGTTGTGTTGAGCTTAGGGACTGCAGTCAGTATAGTTGCCACCTGCTCAGAGCTAGACGCATGTCGCTCCCTAATCAACAGATCATAACAGCCATCTGACTGGGGATGGTACACCGAGGTCCTCAACTGGGAGATTTTCAGGGCTTTGCATAATTCCCTCATCACCTTGCTCATGAAAGGTGTCCCCTGGTCAGTCAGGATCTCCTTCAGCAGACCTGTCCGGTAAAAGACATGGACCAACTCGCGAGCTATACTCTTTGAGGAAGAATTTCTCAATTGAATTGCCTCAGGATAGCGTGTGGCATAGTCCAGGATGACTAATATATACTGATGGCCCCGGGCTGATTTAACTAAGGGACCGACCAAGTCCATGGCAATTCTCTCGAATGGCACCTCAATAATGGGCAGTGGCACAAGGGGGTTCCGGAAATGAAGAGTGGGAGCAGTTAGCTGACATGTAGGGCAGGACCTGCAATAGTTCACTATTTCCCGGTGACACCCAGGCCAATAGAACCTCTGCCCAATCCGTTCCTGCGTGCATAGGTGTCCACCCAAGATGTGTGAATGGGCCATGTCCAACACCTTCCGTCTATATGGACCCGGCACTACCAACTGCTCTACCAACTCCTCCCTTATTTTCGTGACCCGGTACAACAACTCCCCACTCATTAGAAAATGGGGAAATCTTGTGTCCGCCCCCGGCTCCTGTACCACCTTATCAATAACTGTGACATTATTAAAGGCTTCCCTCGGAGTGGGGTCCCTATGTTGGGCAGTCCCAAAATTTTCACCGGTCACCTCTAACTCCAGAATGTCAGATGCAGGGGACACTTCCTCCTCATTCCCAACCAGAACACAAAAAGGAAACCTGTCTGACTCTGGGTGTGGCGACACCCTTCTAGGGTTCATTGGTTCCCTACTCTTGCTAGGGAGTTCAGAACCTTTTCCCCACAAATCCCAAAACAAACAGAAATCCCGGCCAATAATTATAGGGTGCAACAAGTCCTGCACGACACCGACTATGTGGGACTCAGTACCACATGCCATTTCAATGTCCACCCTGGCCATAGGGTAGTCCTTTGCATCACCATGTATGCACCGCACTCCGACCTTCTTTCCCGGGAGCAGGTGGAGAGGAAAAGTGGCCCTCACCAGGGTCACTAGGCTCCCCGAGTCTAACAGTGCCGTTACTGCTCGACCTTTACGGGACACGCTTGAGGTCCCTTGTTGGGCGGAGAGTTCACACCGCAGGCTGGATATGCATAGTATGAACAATGGCGTCCCATGCTGCAGTCCATCTGCTCAGTGTTCTGGGAACAATGGGCAGCTATATGTCCTGGCCTGTGGCACCTCCAACAAATAACATCACCCGTAGGGACCTTGGGCACCACCTCCCCCACCCTTTGTGACCTTGGACGCGCCACCCCTTTTGGGACTCAGCTCCCTTCTGGGACCCCCAGTACGGCATGGGTTGTCTCCCAGAGGAGCCTTCCAACCCTTGGTATCTCTCAATCAGTCCGATCAGCTCGTCGGCATTCTGGGGATCACCCTGGGCAACCCAAGTCTGTATGGAGCTCGGGAGGGAATGCACAAACGGATCCATCATCACCCGTTCCACCATCTGTGCAGGTGTACATGACTCTGGCTGTTGCCATTTCTGGACCAGGTGCAACAGATCAAACATTTGAGAGCGAGGCGGTTTGTCCCGGTGATAGGCCCAGCAGTGAACTCGCTGTGCCCTGACAGTCAGTGTCACCCCCAAACGTTCGAGAATCTCGACTTTCAGTTTGTGATACTCTTTGGCATCCTGCAAGGTCAAATCATAGTACGCCTTCTGGGGTTCTCCCGTCAGGTATGGTGCCAGTACCTCTGCCCACTGCTCTGGCGGGAGTTTTTCCCTCTCAGCGACCATTTCAAACACCGTCAGGAAGGCCTCAACATCATCCCCGGGGGTCATTTTCTGCAATGTGCGTCTTACCGTCTTCTGGACGTGGGTGTCATCAGCCAGACCTGGAGTTGGGGCGCTCGTCTTGCCCTGGATGGCGGTTGACAGAAGCTGCATCTGCTGCCATTGCGCCTGCTGGTTCTGTTGCTCCTGCTGCATCAACAGCTTGTTGGTCTCTTGCTGGTTCTGTTACAACTGCTGCATAAACAGCCTGTTGGTCTCTTGCTGCTGTGACTGCGACTGGATCAAGTGTTTCAGTAGGTCCTCCATTTTCCCCGGCAATGCTTGCTGGCTTACAACAGACTTGACCCAGGACATTCAATAAAAGACTGCCCGCATTCTCCACCAATTGTAGGGGTTTCACTCACTCAGGTGCGATGGCTGACACTTAGTAGGCAGGTTCCAACAAAAGTTCAAAGGTTTATTGCTCCAAAAACCAGTTAGCATAAACAGAAAACAAATAGCCTTTAGCTCAGGCAAAGGAAAAACAAGTGTCCATTCCTTCAGGCTCAGTCCTGGAGCCTTAACACACTCTGGAGGCTAGCACCTCCACACATATCCACTGTGTTAAGCATTAGGCTTTCTTTTATATGTCTAACCACACCCAGAACCCATCACATGACCAGACATGTGGTTGTGACATCACCACAGGTTCTGAAACATATATAGGTAGCTATGGTTACATCACAGCGGCAAGCCATCTATGTGACACATATCTCCCGTCGATTAGACACCCTTTAGCCATGCTACAACCCCTATAGATGGAAGTAGGAATTCTACCTTGCCTCAGAACAGAACCCCAAAGGATAGGCAGCCCCCCACAAATATTGACTGTGAGTAGTAGAGGAAAGACATACGCAGGCAGGAAACAGGATTTAGCAAAAGAGGCCACTTCTAGCTAAATAGGAAAGGATAGGACAAAATACTAAGCGGTCAGTATTAAAACCCTTCCAAAAGATATCCACAGCAGATGATACAAAAAATTCCACCATCTAACTAAAGATGTGGAGCGTATATCTGCAACTCCTGAGAATCCAACAAGACTGAGAAAACACTGACACAATCTAAGATGGACAAGAGAAAACAAATGAATAGCACAAAATATTAAGCACACAGCATGTGTGCCACAGGAAAAAAAAAACCAAACACTTATCTTTGCTGAATTGGCAGCAAGGCAGGAGGAACCAGACAAAGATCCAAAACCTCCCTGAACCATGGACAACTGACAAGGACTGATGAATCCTGCACACCTAAATACCCCAGTCAGAACTGCAATCAGCAGATACACCTGACCTTGACTGCAACTCAGGGACAACTGCATTACCACCTACAACCACTGGAGGGAACCCAAAAGCAGAATTCACAACAGGTCTGGTTCTGTTGTGATGACCCCAGATGGTCTGAAGGGCAAATTCCTTTGTTCCTTAGTTGATGTAAAAAGACATGAATCTATGAGACACATTCATTCCTGCATTAAGACAGTCAAAGGTCATCATCAGTTTATATTCCCATATTCTTCTGTCTCTTTGAGATTTGAAGTTACCTTTTAAAACAAGTAATTTCATGTCCATAATGTTATGATTGGGGAGACAAAAATCTATTTCCACAGGTAGATCCATTCTTTTTTCTCTTATTGTATGGCGGTGAGAATTCATCCTTGTCCTCAGTTTTTGCCCTGTCTCCCCCACATACAGACCCCCCATTTGGACATTTAGTACAAATAATTAGGTACACCACATTAGAAGTGACGCAGCTGAAAGTACCTGGTATCTTGTAGTCCTGATATGAATTGGGAATCTTTATCTTGTCCGTGGTCATTATAAATGGATAGGTTTTACATTTTTTCTGATTGCAAGGTAAGGTACCTGCAGCTGTTGGAGAAGACAGGGAGCTTTTGACCATGATGCTTCTTAGATTTGGGAGCTGCATAAAACACAGTAGTGGGGGGTCTGGGAAAATGGATGGTAAGCGGGCATCTTTTTGTAGTAAAGGTTGTAATTTTCGTGCAGCTCGCCTTAGCACCTCCAGATTTGGATTGTAGGTGACTACTAGAGGTACCCGGTTATTTTCTTCTTTAGCTTTGTAATGTAGCAGGTGATTCCTTGATATTCTGGTGGCTCTTGTAATCTGGTTTTCAATTGTTCTTGGATGGTAGCCCTGATTCAAAAAGGTCTTTCTGAGGCGACCAAGGTGTTCATCCCTATCCATTGGGTTGGAGCATATACAATTGTATCTGATGGCTTGGCTGTAGACAATAGAGTTTTTTATGTGTTTTGAATGGAAACTGTCCCATTTAAGGTATGTTGGACAGTCGATTGGCTTCTGATACAGGGATGTCTCTATTTTATTGTTCTGCTGCTTAATGATGGAGTCCAAAAAGTTAATTTCAGTGCAGGAGTAGTTGAGTGTTAAGTTGATGGTGGGATGAAATTGATTAAACTGTTCATGGAACGTCTTTAGCTGTTGCTCAGACTCCGTCCAGATGATTAAAATATCATCAATGTAGCGGTAGTACACCAGAGGCCTGATGGGACATGAGGACAAAAAGTCACTGTCAAGCTTGGCCATGAAAAGATTTGCATACTGTGGGGCCATTTTACTTCCCATTGCTGTGCCAGTCTCCTGTAGATAGATCTTGTTGTAAAATTCAAAGTAATTGTGGGTGAGGATGAATTTTATAAGTTTCACCACAGAATCCACATCAGTCCCTGTGTTTTCCAGGAAGAATTTGCAGACGTTTAATCCATCCTGGTGTGGGATATTAGAGTACAAAGATTCCACATCCATGGTGGCCAGGATGGTTCCTTCTAGTAGAGGGCCTATTGCTGATAGTTTATTCAATAGGTCAGTTGTGTCCTGAATGAAGCTGGGTGTATCCTTTACCAGGGGTTTAAGAATACCCTCTACCCATCCAGATACCTGCTCAGTAAGGGTGCCCACACATGAAATAATTGGTCTTCCTGGATTTCCAGATTTGTGGATTTTGGGAAGCATGTAGAATGTCCCTGTTCTTGGACTTTCTGGTATCAGGTCATCGGCTCTTGTGGATTTGTCAGGCAGACAAGATATTAACTTGTTTAGTTCATTCATAATACAGAAGAAAAAACAAGTCCGAAGCTCATGAAATACAAACGTGAACAAAACTTTTATTAAATATCCATATAGATAAAAATAGAACTGTTAAAGTGCAAGTGCATACAGTTCTTGGAGCAATTAGTAATATTTATAGCGATATGAGGTACATGACAAAGATTCCAAATAAGTGAGTACCGGTAGGTCATGCTTGCACAACTGGGCTATCATAATGTAATAAACATACTAAATCAGGGTGCCATAGTAGATTTATAAAAGCGTCACAGTTATAACAATAAATAAAGCTTATTTTCATGCTGGTTACTCTAAGGGTTAACTAGGTTAGAAAGTCACTATACGTCCCTGTGAATGCTAACCACTCCCATTTGCTCCTAATAGAGTTTGCATAACATGCTGGAGAAGATGAGAGTAATGAAAGAGTTAAAAGATCATACAAGTCCCTGTGGACACTAACCACTCCCACTCACTTCCAGCTAGTCCGGCATGTGTACATCCCAGAATATCAAATCATGCCTGCTGCTGATACAAGCAACATAAGTCAAAATGGCACTGCAGTTCATGTATAGTATTTACCCATAAAGTGTCAGGCAGGCATCCCGGGTCTCACTCCCCAACGCACGTTTCGGTGAGAGTCCACCTTCTTCAGGGGGCGTGGCTTTGGAGGCAACTCATCCTACCCTAAATGCCCGGCATATGTGATCACATGGTACAAGCAATCCAATAATGGTGATCGCATCTGCGCAAGTGCTCAGCTCCGTGCCGACGCACAGCTGTTTGTCCACATCACCCACTACGTAGCACAGTCACGTGGGGCGGCCAATAATGACATCTAGATAAGCTTACTGAGGGATTCGTTTCCAAAATGGTGTCACTTGAGGTGAGTTTCTACTGGTTAGGAACATTAGGGGCTCTCCAAACTCGACAACGATAATTATTCCAGCAAATTTTGCTTTCAAAAAGTCAAATTCCTTCCAACTCCTGCTGTGCGCCCAAACATTAGTTTTCCTCCACATATTGGGTATCAGTGTACTCTGGAGAAATCACACAATAAATTGTATGGTGCAATTTCTCCTGTTATCTTTAAGAAAATGCAATATTTTGGGCTGAAAAACATTTTTGTGGGAAAAATTGGATTTTTTTTTATTTTCACAGCTCAATGTTATAAACTTCTGAGAAGCACATGGGGGTTCAAGGTGCTCACCATACAACTAGATAAGCTTCCTGAGGGGTTTACTTTCCAAAATTGTATCAATTGTTGGGGAGTTTTGAAAAAAAAATAATAAAAGATAATCATGTCTTTAATTGTATTGCTGTACAGTATGCATACAGACCAAGTCATGTAAATATACAAGTCTTTTGCAGGAACACTTTATATTTTCACATTTTCTTTTACTTTACTGGAGTATTTAATAAATCAATTTTTGCAATAAATAATGATGATACTTGTAAAGTTTTTTGTTTATTGTTGCTTTTCCCATTCGATGAAGAAGAGGTAAAGAAAAAAAAAACATTATGCACAGTAATCCAATTGTTAGATTTTTAGCAGACTAAACAGGCACCTCGAGGCATTCCCAGCGCTGGAAACTATTGTGAGTCACAATTAAGTGTCGGTGAGACGTTATCTAGGGATTACAGAGGAGAGCCATCATTATTGATGATGCCAACACAACTCACTAAGTGACTTAATCGATTAATGAAAAAAAGTTGAGTGTGTCATAACTCCAGCATTAATTTCAGGAGATTTCAATTGTGCAATAATATGTTCAATGTAATTAATAAGGATAAACCCATTTACATTTTGGCAATTTATCAGATTTTTAGTAATTTGGGAATGTCGCTGCCTGGTGTCATAGAGAGGCAGCCTAAGGCCAGTTTCACACGTCCAGATAATTCCGGTATCGGAGAAAACGGTACCGGAGTTATCCGTGTGTCCGTGTGCTCACGTGGCACATCAGTGTGGCACACGTGCGGTAGCCGTGTGCCGCCCGTGTGCCGACTGATGACCACACGGACCGTGCAGGAGACAACGCTACAGTTTGCGCATATTCAGCACTGTAATGAGCGGTACCACGTGACCGCTCACACAGGACAGGCTGCCAGTGCCGGCGCTGAGAGGAGACACCCGCAGGAGCTAGGTGAGTATTTCTCGGCAAGCTGGCGGGCGCACGGGGGATGGTGGGCGGGAAGTGACCCCCCAAACTTTATTTTAAACAAAAAACTTGATTTTTCATTCCTTCTCTCCAGCGAACGCTGCTGGGGAGAAGGAATGAATGCCGGCTTCATCACCACATGCAGAGGGGGACAGCGCTTACTGTAGCGCTGTCTCTCCTGTGAGCGGTACATGCACACGGAGGAGAGTGCACACTGTTCTCCATGTGCACGGGTGTGGGACGCTTTGCAGACCGTGCTGCTGGAGATAAGCGGACATGTCTCCCTGTTTTCAACACGGACACACGGTCTGTGAAAACACGGAGACATGAGCATAGACCCATTCATTTGAATGGGTCTACATGTCAGTGTCTCCGGTACGTGAGAAAACTGTCACTGCACGTACCGGAGACACTGACGTGTGAAAGAGGCCTAAGGGGGTGCTAGCGGGAGTCCAGGGAGAAGGAGGAATGAGGCATGCAGTGCACACAGGTCCTGAACTAGGCTGGTCAAGTGATCACTGGAGGGACGATGGGGCAGAGCTACCGTGTGAGAACGGAGGGTCTACCAAAAAATGCAGGACACAGAGTACTAAGACAGAGACGTAGTCAAAGGACAAGCCAAGGGTTGGGAGCGGGAGCGAGGTACCAAGGGGCAAAACAGCAAATTAATCAGAGACAAGCCAAGGGGTCAGAAAGCCAGGACAGACAGAGAAGTACCAAGCAGAAAACAGGGGCAATAGTCATGGGGCAACCCGGGTCATAAACAGCATGGCACACACGCACAGAGGCACAATGATTACAGATAAATAACCTGGGTCAGCTATCTCAAACCGAGTAGACGGAAGTATAACTAACTCAGAACCCAGGAACTACCAGCATTAAATAGCCGCCCCAGAACTAAAAAGAGTTGGACTAACTTAACCCAGACCTGAACAGGAAGGAGCCAGAACTAAACCCATCCAGGGATATGACAATTTCTAATTATTTCAGATAATGTGATGCCAGAACTGTTGTCCTACAAAAGAATAATAATAATCTAATAATAATAATCTTTATTATAACATTTTATATTATATTATATGTTATAACATTATAACATTTTAATATAACATATTCCGCAGCGCTTTACATTTTTTGCACACATTATCATCGCTGTCCCAGATGGGGCTCACAATCTAAATTCCCTATCAGTATGTCTTTGGAATGTGGGAGGAAACCGGAGTGCCCGGAGGAAACCCACGCAAACACGGAGAGAACATACAAACTCTTTGCAGATGTTGTCCTTGGTGGGGTTCGAACCCAGGACTCCAGCGCTGCAAGGCTGCTGTGCTAACCACTGCGCCACCGTGCCGCCCATTTATTGTTATTAAATATTGTTATTAAATTAGATTTATTAAATATTGTTATTAAATAGAATTAGATTTATTAAATATAGTTATTAAATATTGTTATTAAATATTTATTGTTATTAAATATGAGTTTCCTAGAAACAGCAAGACAACTTTGCATGGTTTTGTTGTTTTCTTACCACACACTAGGTCTATGTGGTGCAGAGTATAGATATACAGGTGCATCTCACAAAATTAGAATATCATCAAAAAGTTAATTTATTTTAATTCTTCAATACAAAATGTCAACAAAATGTCAAATGTTTATTTCTGTTAATGTTGATGATTATGGCTTACAGTCAATAAAAACCCAAAAGTTCTTTTCTCAGTAAATAAAAATACTTTATAACACCAGCTTGAAAAATTATTTTAAAATCTGAAATGTTGGCCTACTGAAACATATGGTCAGTAAATGCACTCAATACTTGGTCGGGGCTCCTTTTGCATCAATTACTGCATCAATGCGGCGTGGCATGGAGGCGATCAGCCTGTGGCGCTGCTGAGGTGTTATGGAAGCCCAGGTTGCTTTGATAGCAGCCTTCAGCCTGTCTGCATTGTTGGGTCTGGTGTCTCTCATCTTCCTCTTGACAATACCCCATAGATTCTCTATGGTGGTAAGGTCAGACGAGTTTGCTGGCCAAACAAGCACAGCTATACTATTGTTTTTAACCCCTTAATGACCCAGCCTATTTTGACCTTAATGACCTGGCCATTTTTTGCAATTCTGACCACTGTCATTTTATCAGGTAATAACTCAGGAATGCTTCAGCGCATCCTAGCATTTCTGAGATTGTTTGTTCGTGACATATTGGGCTTCATGTTAGTGGTAAATTTAGGTCGATAATTTTTGCGTTTATTTGTTTAAAAAAAACAGATGTTTGACGAAAATTTTGAAAATTTCGCAATTTTCACATTTTTAATTTTTATTCTGTTAAACCAGACAGTAATGTGACCAAAATATTTAATAAATAACATTTCCCACATGTCTACTTTACATCAGCATAATTTTGGAAACAAAATTTTTTGCTAGGAAGTTATAAGAGTTTGAAGTTGACCAGCGATTTCTCATTTTTGCAACAAAATTTACAAAACCATTTTTTTTAGGGACCACCTCACATTTGAAGTCAGTTTGAGGGGTCTACATGGCTGAAAATACCCAAAAGTGACACCATTCTAAAAACTGCACCCCTCAAGGTACTCAAAACCACATTCAAGAAGTTGATTTACCCTTCAGCTATTTCACAGCAGCAGAAGCAACATGGTAGGAAAAAAATGAACATTTAACTTTTTAGTCACAAAAATGATCTTTTAGCAACAATTTTCTTATTTTCCGAAGGGTAAAAGGAGAAACTGGACCACAAAGGTTGATGACCAATTTGTCCTGAGTACGCTTAAACCCCATTTGTGGGGGAGAACCACTGTTTGGGTGCACGGCAGGGCTCGAAAGGGAAGGAGCGTCATTTGACTTTTTGAATGTAAAATTAGCTCCAATCGTTAGTGGACGCAATGTTGCGTTTGGAGCGCCCCTGTGTGCCTAAACATTGGAGCTTCCCCACAAATGACCCCATTTTAGAAACTAGATTCCCCCAAGGAACTTATCTAGATGCATAATGAGCACTTTAAACCCCCAGCGCTTCACAAATTTATCCGTAAAAATGAAAAAGTACTTTTTTTCACAAAAATTTTCTTTTAGCCTCAATTTTTTTCATTTTCACATGGGCAACAGGATAAAATAGATCCTAAAAGTTGTTGGGCAATTTCTCCTGAGTACACTGATACCTCATATGTGGTCATAAACCACTGTTTGGGTGCACGACAGGGCTCAGAAAGGAAGGAGCGCCATTTGACTTTTTGAATGGAAAATTAGCTCCAATAGTTAGCGGACACCATGTTGAGTATGGAATGTATGTAGTGTTCGTCAGGTTGGTGTGTGTGGTGTAGTATGCACCACACACACACATTAACTTGACGTACACTATACCACACCACACACCAACCTGACATACACTACGCCAAACACACCAACCTGACACACTATGTCAGGTTGGTGTGTGTGATGTAGTGTATGTCAGGTTGGTGTGTGGTGTAGTGTACATCAGTTTGGAGTGTGTGGTGTAGTATATACCACATGCACACACCAACCTGAAGTACTTTATACCACACCACACACCAACCTGACGTACACTATGCCACACACACCAACCTGACACACTATGTCACGATGGAGTGTGGTGAAGTGTATGTCAGGTTGGTGTGTGGTGTAGTGTACGCCAGTTTGGTGTGTGTGTGGTGTTGTGTATGTCAGGCTGGTGTGGGTGAGTTCTGTAGTGGATTGTCAGGATGTGTTTAGTCCACGGACGTGTGATGAATTCTGAAACATTCATTCAAACACAGTCCAGCTTTGTCAGGACATGATTCACATTGGAAACGAGTTTCCCTTCTTATCCCCCTTTTATAGCATACCCGGCACCTTTTTTTTGCTCTCCCTTCACAGGGAAAATGTTGCCCTGGTACCATACCGGAAACTTGAGTTCCAGGGGTTCTTGGTCCTGCTCCTTCCATGCCTCCAAACATCAGGGCCATTATCACCGCCTCCTGGAACTGAAGGAAGGTGTTGTTGGTCTGGCCTGCACACCGTGATAGCATGTATGCGTTATACAGTGCCATTTGTACGATGTGCACAGCCAGTTTTTTATACCACACCTTCGCCTTCCACATGGCACTAAAAGGCTGGAGGACTGAAAGATCAACTCCCCCCATGTGTTTGTTGTACCCTAGGGCACAGTCTGGTTTGTGGACCTGTGCTGGGTACCCCAAACGGTGGAGGCCGTGGTGCCGGGACCATGGATTGTTGTCAAGAAAAACACGTCACTTTTGTCTTTGAACTTGACCGCAAGCATGTTGCCGCTACATTGGGCTCGGCTCTCACCTTTTGGGAAAGTCTGCTCAATTAGCGACAAAGGGAGACCCCTCTTGTTTCTGCGCACAGTACCGCAAGCTGCGGTAGCTCTGGCAGAGAGGGATTGAAAGATTTGGATACTTGTATAAAAGTTATCAACGTACAGATGGTAACCTTTATCAAGCAGTGGGTCGACCAAATTCCACACTATTTTCCCACTCACCCCCAGAGCAGGTGGACATTCTGGGGGCTGGATCCTGCTGTCCTTTCCTTGGTAAACTCTAAAGCTGAGAGTGTACCCTGAGGTACTCTCACACAGCTTATAGAGTTTTATCCCATACCTCACCCTCTTGCTGGGCAGGTACTGACAGAACTGAAGCCTCCCTTTGAAGTGGATGAGGGATTCCTCCACACAAATTTCCCTTTGGGGAATGTACACTTCAGCAACCTTGTTGCTGAAGTGTTCGATGACTGGCCGATCTTGAACAGTCTATCAAAATTTGGGTCATCACAGGGAAGGATGTCTGTATTGTCCCCAAAGTGGAGAAATTTATGAATCGCCTCAAAATGTTTGTGAATCATAACCATGCCATATATTGGAGTTTGATATCAAATATCAGTACTCAAGTATTGGTGAATTTCTGGTTTCTTCACAATCCCCCTGTGAAGGACCAGTCCCCAATATTTCATCATTTCTACGGCGTCAACGGGATTCCAAGTAGTAAATGATGAATTAGGGTTTTCAGCAAAAAATTGCAGGGCATACAAGTTAGTTTGCACCACCATAAGACTGAAAATTGACTCCAAGAAATAGACTTTGAATAAGTCTATTTCCCTGAGGTTGGCAGTCTTGAACTGGATTCCTGATTGGGGAACGAAATCAGAAATCCGAGGAGCAAAATTTTCAGGGACAGGGGTCCAGGTGGGGGCACTAGTGCTAGGTTGGGTGTTACTAGCACTAGGTTAGCTGTGGCTGTGGGTCTTCTCCCCTGGCCTCCGGCTCTTCTTCCCTGGGCTCCGGGCGATTTCCCGTCCTGCGACATGTTGGTGGTGGCGAGTCCATGTCACTGGAGGAGGAAGAGTGGGAGGAAAACAGAAAAGTGCGGTCCTCTCCTTCACTATCAGCTTCGGAGGCAATAAAGGAATATGCCTCCTCAGCTGAGTGGTGTGTGTGCGCGCGTGTAAAAAAACTAAACTTTATTATAGTGTGCGTGTGTGTATGTGTGAGTGTTTTGTGAAACTTTCTACTTCAGGAGGGGGCTGTCAGGCACGGGGGGGCTGTCAGGAGTGGATGGCTGTCAGGCGCAGGGGGGCAGGAGGGGTCTTTCAGGCGTGAGGAGGCTGTCAGGCACGGGGGGGGCGGGGGGCTGAGGTGATGCAGCAGCAGCAGCAGATGGAGCCGGCAGCAGCAGCAGAGGGGTGATCAGGAGGCAGGGGGTGATCAGGGGGGCAGGAGGGGGCTGTCAGGTGCGGGGGGGCTGAGACGATGCAGCAGCAACAGATGGAGCCGGCAGCAGCACGGGGGTGATCAAGGGGGAAGGGGATGATCAGGGGGGCAGGGGGTGATCAGGGGGGCAGGGGGTGATCATCAGGGGGCAGGAGGGGGCTGTCAGGCGTGGGAGGCTGAGGCAATGCAGCAGCAGATGGAATCGGCAGCAGAAGCTGGGTGGTGATCTGGGGGCAGGGGGTGATCAGGGGGGTGATCAGGGGGTGATCAGGGGGTGATCGGGGGCAGGGGGTGATCAAAGGGGCAGGGGGTGATCACCGGGGGCAGGAGGGTGCTGTCAGGCGTGGGGGGACTGAGGCAATGCAGCAGTAGCAGATGGAATGGGCAGCAGCAGGGGGTTGATCGAGGGGCAAAGGGTGATTAGGGGGGCAGGGAGTGATCAGGAGGTGATTATTGGGGCGGTGGGTGATCACTGGGGCAGCAGGAGAGGACTGTAAGGTGTGGGGGTGGGGCTCAGAGAAGGCAGGAGCAGATGGAGCTGGCAGCAGTGGCGGGGGGGTGATCAAGGGGGCAAAGGGTGATCGGGGGGCAGGGGGTGATCAGGGGGGTGATCACCGGGGCAGGAGGGGGTTGTCAGGAGCGGGGGGGCTGAGGCGATGCAGTAGATGGAGTCGGCAGCAGCAGCAGCAGGGGGGTGATCAGGGGGGGCAGGGGGTAAGATCGGGGGAGAGGGTGATCGGGGGCAGAGAGCGGAGGTCAGGGGGAGGGAGCTGAGGTGGAAATGGATGGCAGAGGGCAGCAGAGAGCAGTACTTTATGGCAGCGGCAGCAGGAACAGCAACAGCGGCGGCAGCGATGACGATCGCGGTGAGTTGGCAGTAGGACAGAGAGCAGGCACCTCGTTCTCCAGCTTCCAAGGATGGGATGAGGCTGGAGAACGAGGGCAGCCATGTTTTACTCCGCCCCTCCACTTCTGATTGGAGAGCTAGCGTCACATGGCTGCTAGTTTCAATCAGATCTGTAGGGGATGACAAAAAGGTCACCAGTGCGATCGTAGCCCCGGGGGGGCAAAGGCACCCCCTGGGGTCAAGTACAGGTCCCCTTGTACCGGTGGGTCATGTGACATTTCAATGACCCCCGTCACCCAACCCACAGGGACGCTATCCCGCCATGACATCACATAGGCATCACAGGTTGGATTAACACCGACTTTCATGACGCCTAAGTGGCGTCATAGGTTGGGAAGGGGTTAAACCAGGAATTGGTACTTTTGGCAGTGTGGACAGGTGCCAAGCCCTGCAGGAGAATGAAATTTCAATCTCCAATAAGCTTGATGGCAGAGTGAAGCATGAAGTGCTCTAAAATTTCCTAGAAGCAGGCTGTGGATCGCCCCCACGTAAGGGCAATGGGGTACTCGGTACCGGGTCCTTCAGTTCCCTCGGCGAGGATGTCACGGTGGCCCGACCCGGACCATGGCCCTATGAGGGGCGCCCAATAAAAAGGCAGAGTTCGTAGATAACGGTAGTGTTCGTGACGCCACCTGTGTTATTCGGTCAGGGTGACCGACGCTGCTTAGGGGTCCACTGGGGTGATGGAATGGCAGCTAGATGGTATACCTTCCCATAGGTGAAGTATATCCCCAGGGGTTCCCAGAAGTGTAGATGTTGATGGTGGATGGTGCAATGTGCGGTAAATAACGAGGACACAATGGGTGCAGTCTCTTTACCTTTACTGAAGGCTTCAGCATCCACAGTCCAGGGTGCCGGATGACGGGGTAGGCAAAGTCTGGCCGGTCTGATGGCAATTCCAGAGTCCCCTTATCCAGATCGAAATCAGTAGCCTTCCCCTTGCGCACAGTAACGTAGTAGGTCCCTACTTGCATTAACTCCAATAACGTCCTCACTCTTGTTACTTCTCTCTCTGTCCCCCAGATGGATAGGACATAACCCGTATGACGGTGGTGGCCTGAGGCTATTTTATAGGGACCCTAGCATTGCCCCTCCTCCGCGTTGCCACCTTGTCTGCTTAGGTGTTTAGGTCGGGCAGCCAACTTGGAATCGACTGCCCTGCCGGTCTCTGAAGTAAAGCATAGTCTATTACTCCCTCGGTGTTCCGGCCACCGGATCTGCGCTCAGAGGGAGGCAGCCTGCTTCTAGCTGGTCTCCCACTGATGTTTTACTCCTGTTGCTAGGACTTCTGTGCTTACTTACTATGGCACACTTCCTTTCTTGTCCGTTCTTAGGAGGCTGCCGCATGGGTTGCAGGCACAGCTCCGTGTCCTTCTTTCCCTTTCCTGGGCCGAGCCCAGTCTGCTCCTCTCCTCTCCTCCTCCTGGCTCCAACTCCTTCTCCCTCCAGTCAGCTTCTGCCTCACTTCCTAACCAACCCCCAGTTTTACCCAAGTTTGAGGAGTGGCCTAATAGATAGAACCTTTTACTCCCCCTGGTGGCCAGCATGTGAAGTGTGTGTGTGGCTGTGATACCTGGCAGGGTGAACTCCTTTGGTGCCATCAGACGTAACATCGCTCCCCCTGGTGGAAGAATGACATTACTGCAACGACCCGGACTCTGGGGCGCTGCAGCTTCACTGACTTTGGTCTTGAAGATAAAACACAGTGGACCTACACCAGCAGATGACATGGCTCCCAAAACCATCCCGCAAAGTTACCACAATCAGTGATGGCTTGGGGAGCTATGTCATCTGCTGGTGTAGGTACAGTGTGTTTTATCAAGACCAAAGTCAGCACAGCCGTCTACCAGAAAATTTTAGAGCACTTCATGCTTCCCTCTGCCAACAAGCTTTTTGACTATGGAAATTTCTTTCTCCAACAGGACTTGGCACCTGTCTACACTGCCAAATGTACCAATACCTGGTTTAAAAACAACAGTATCACTGTGCTTGATTGGAGAGCAAACTCGCCTGACGAGTCTGCATTGTTGGGTCTGATGAAGATGAGAGACATCAGACCCAACAATGCAGACGAGCTGAAGGCTGCTATCAAAGCAACCTGGGCTTCCATAACACCTCAGCAGTGCCACAGGCTGATCACCTCCATGCCACGCCACATTGATGTAGTAATTGATGCAAAAGGAGCCCCAACCAAGTATTGAGTGCATTTACTGAACATATATTTCAGTAGGCCAATATTTCAGATTTTACAATCATTTTTCAAGCTGGTGTTATAAAGTATTTTTATTTACTGAGATAATGACTTTTGGGTTTTCAATGGCTGTAAGCCATAATCATCAACATTAATAGAAATAAACGCTTGAAATAGATCACTCTGTTTGTAATGACTATATAATATATGAGTTTCACTTTTTGTATTGAAGAATTAAATACATTTACTCTTTGATGATATTCTAATTTTGTGAGATGCACCTGTATATATACTTTATAAAAATCAGAAGAGGAAAAAGCAGATGTGTATCTAGGTTTTCTGGCACCCGGGCAAGAATTCAATTTGTCACATTCCAACGACACTGCTGAAATGTTATGAATGTGTTCACTCACACGGCTAATGGTAGAATGAAAGGACTTACAAAGAAATAAGCCGTACTTGCACCCAACTGGTCTATGTACAGGATTGAAATGTCCTTAAACACACAACTAAAAACACCTCCTTGGACCTGGCTCCCTAAAAGACCATCGAGGGATTTCTCATGCCTCTAAGGAACCAAAGGGGAGGCTGCAATACAAATCCTACAAAGGGAAAGTAGAGCATGCAGGCACACTTGAGAACCCAGGGTAAGAAGCTAAACACGTTCACTCAGGATAGACAGGAAAAAATACAGAGAACCAAACCGTAAACGGACTAAAGGCCCCTTCACATTAAGCGACGCTGCAGCAATACCGACAACGATCCGGATCGCTGCAGCATCGCTGTTTGGTCGCTGGAGAGCTGTCACACAGACCGCTCTCCAGCGACCAACGATGCCGGTAACCAGGGTAAACATCGGGTAACTAAGCGCAGGGCCGCGCTTAGTAACCCGATGTTTACCCTGGTTACCATCCTAAAAGTAAAAAAAAACAAACAGTACATACTTACCTACAGCCGTCTGTCCTCCAGCGCTGTGCTCTGCTCTCCTCCTGTACTGTCTGTGAGCACAGCGGCCGGAAAGCAGAGCGGTGACGTCACCGCTCTGCTTTCCGGCTGACCGACGCTCACAGCCAGTACAGGAGGAGAGCAGAGCACAGCGCCGGGGACAGACGGCTGTAGGTAAGTATGTACTGTTTGTTTCTTTTTACTTTTAGGATGGTAACCAGCGTAAACATCGGGTTACTAAGCGCGGCCCTGCGCTTAGTTACCCAATGTTTACCCTGGTTACCAGTGAAGACATCGCTGGATCGGTGTCACACACGCCGATCCAGCGATGTCAGCAGGAGTCCAGCGACGAAATAAAGTTCTGGACTTTATTCAGCGACCAACGATCTCCCAGCAGGGGCCTGATCGTTGGTCGCTGTCACACATAACGATTTCATTAACGATATCGTTGCTACATCACAAAAAGCAACGATATCGTTAACAATATCGTTATGTGTGAAGGTACCTTAAGGGAGAAGACCTCCCAGACCCTCAAACATAAAAGAAAGGGAAGGTTGCTAGGAGGAGCTGGAACTCCTAACACCATCTACATAGAAGTATATCCAGCAAGGAAAGATAGCGAGAGGCAGTGCCGTATTTGCCACTAGGCACTTGAGGGGACGTACCTAGGGCGCCAGGATGTTGGTGGGTGCACTTGAGCAAGTTTTTGTTTTTTTCTAAATAAAGTCCGGGGTCAACCGCTGTATTTTATTCAGCAGCATTATAATGACACATATCTTTAAGGGCATCTGTGGAGATTTGGGATCTGGACAAGATGAAGAAAAGAAGAACGGCTCCAGAGACAATATCATCTATACGGTACCTGGATGTAAATGTTATTTGTGATACTAACTAACTTTCATGTTTTTATTTATGTTGGGAGCATTAAAGGGGATGTCCAGGTTGGTTTGTAATGAGTATGCAGTCATTCTTTGTGACTGCAGACTTCTGAGTTCTCACAGTGCGCACTGCACGCTGTCAGGATTCTGTCGTGCTGGAGATTTACATGCATGTGGTCACGTGCTGACAAGACATGTGTGGCCTCAATCAATGAAAATGAACTGAGTGAGGCCGGGCACGTCTAGTCAGAATGTGGTCAGAAGTATACAAATCACATGCTTGTGCTGACATGACTGTCCACCGGCAAGGGAGAATCTTAGTAGTGTGCAGTGCATGCGTTGTGAGAATTCAAAAGCCTGCGATGTCAGGATTCAGCTCTCCAGGTTCCAGTAGTCATCACATGGACACCTCACTCATATGTAATTTTCATACTTGTGGTCCTGTGACAACGAGCTTCTCTTCTGCTTCTCTGTTTTTCACTGAACATTGAGAGCATTAGGGAGATGAGCTCGTCGGTACATGACTAAGTGCAAATCGCATATGTCCTGGGGGGCGCCAAAATGAATTCTTGCCCCTGGTGGCAGAAATCCTAGATACACCTCTGCCGGTATGCCACTGCGAGCGGTGATTACCGGGTCCGGTAGAGGGATGTGTGTGTGCACAGGCAGTGAGGCAGTGGCTGAGGGTGTGCACAGAGAGAGAATGGAGACCCGGAGACTGCCCGTCCCAGTCTACAACGTAGCCTGGAGCCCTCATTATCATAGGAATATGGCAGTTAATAAATTGTTTTTCTAAAGCTTTATAGTGTAGTTTTAGGTCAGGGAGGGATGGTTAGGGATGAGCTAGCAAGGTGCAGGGACAGGTAGTGATGGCTACTTGCAGACTTGTGCGGCACTTGCGGTTTTGCACTTGCGGTGATGCAAAAAACACTGCTGGCGCACATGTCCGCAAGTCCCATAGGGAATGAATGAGGCCGAACGCAGTGTTGCCGTAAGTGATCAGTTATGCGGCAGATGCGGAAAAACTGCTGGATCTGCTGTAAAAGGCGACTTTCACATCAGCGATTTTTGCCAACGTCACTGCCGATAGTGTCATACAAATGGGGGACGCAGCACTAAAAGTGCCTAGGGCAAAAGAAACTCTAAATACGGCCCTGGTGAGAGGTGATTTTAGAAAGAACATCCCAAAATGTGATAGGAGAGAACCAAAAGAGAAAATGGATAACACCTCAAGTGAAGCAAACCAAAAAACAAGGAAAGCAAGGACAAAAGAATCGCTAGCATTTGGGCAGAGATGAATGAGCCTGTGGCTCAACAGAGGGAGAAACAAGCCACACAGTGAAAGGTCACGGGATCCAAATGAGTAGTTGTCATATGACCACTAATATGCCAATGAGCTGTTCCTGTTTCCTTATTATCTCAATGTTTGGTGAAATACTATTGTCCCTGCTTAACTGAGAGAAACTAGTTGTCACATGACAGTAAGTATGAAAATCGCACATGAGTGATCATGTGATGACTGGTGGAACACGGAAGCAAAGCTGGGTCCTGACAGTGTGCATATTACACACTGCTAGGACTGGGCATGCTGCAGTGCTTAATGTTATATTGAAAATGGTTGTACAGGTTTGTGGTGAAAGTTTGCAGTCACGCTAGGCGACTGCAGATTTCTTAATTCTCACAATGCGTGCACCACACACTGTCAGAAACCTCTGGTGCTGGTGGAAAAATTGGATGGTCATGCGAGTGCAAGTTTGCCATATTGCAACTAGTTGCAGCCAGACTCACTCTTTTCACTTGTATTAAATGAGGACACGCATATCTAGTTGGCACTAGTGATGAGCGAGTGTGCTCATTACTCAAGTTTTCTGAGCATGCTTAGGTGTGTTCCGAGTATTTTGGGTGTGCTCGCAGATTATGTTTGAGTCCCCGCAGCTGCAAGACCAATTATTTCATGTGTGGGCACCCTTACTGAACAAGTATCTGAATGGGTAGAGGGTATTCTTAAACCTCTGGTAAAAGATACACCCAGCTTCATTCAGGACCCAACTGACCTATTGAATAAACTGTCAGCAATAGGTCCTCTACCAGAAGGAACCATCCTGGCCACCATGGATGTGGAATCCCATGTCCCATCAGGCCTCTGGCGTACTACCACTACATTGATGACATTTTAATCATCTGGACGGAGTCTGAGCCACAGCTAAAGATGTTCCATGAACAGTTTGATCAATTTCATCCCACCACCAACTTGACACTCAACTACTCCTGCACTGAAATTAACTGTTTGGACACCATCATTAAGCTGCAGAACAATACATTAGAGACATCCCTGTATCAGAAGCCAATCAACTGTCCAACTTACCTTAAATGGGACAGTTTCCATCCAAAACACATAAAAAACTCTATTGTCTACAGCCAAGCCATCAGATACAATCGTATATGTTCCAACCCCATGGATAGGGATGAACACCTTGGTCGCCTCAGAAAGACCTTTTTGAATCAGGGCTACCATCCAAGAACAATTGAAAACCAGATTACAAGAGCCACCAGAATTATCAAGGAATCACCTGCTACATTACAAAGCTAAAGAAGAAAATAACCGGGTGCCTCTAGTAGTCACCTACAATCCAAATCTGGAGGTGCTAAGGGGAGCTGCACGGAAATTACAACCTTTACTGCAAAAAGATGCCTGATTACAATCCATTTTTCCAGATCCCCCACTACTGTGTTTTATGCAGCTCCCAAATCTAAGAAACATCATTGTCAGAAGCTCCCTGTCCTCTCCAACAGCTGCAGTACCTCTCCTTGCAACCAGAAAAAATGTAAAACCTATCCATTTATAATGAACACGGACAAGATAAAGATTCCCAACTCACATCAGGACTACAAGATCCCAGGTACTTTCAGCTGTGTCACTTCTAATGTGGTGTACCTAATTATTTGTACTAAATGCCCAACTGGAGGTCTGTATGTGGGGGAGACAGGGCAGAAACTGAGAACAAGGATAAACTCTCATCGCCATACAATAAGAGAAAAAAGAATGGATCTACCTGTGGCAATACATTTCTGTCTCCCAAATCATAACATTATGGACATGAAATTACTTGTGCTAAAAGGTAGCTTCAAATTGCAGAGAGACAGAAGAGTCTGGGAATATAAACTGATGACGACCTTTGACACTCATACTGCAGGAATGAATGTGTTGCACGGATTTATGTCTTTTTACATCAACTAAGGAACTTGCCCCTCAGACCATGTGGGGTCATCACAACAGAGACCCTAATCAGAGGACAATAAAACAATCCTTATCTAAGAATTGGCCCAATATTTATGGACGTAACTGTTTATCACCTATGGTAATTCTGCTTCATGTCACCTGGCTTATCCATGGTTTTTCCCTTTTTTTTTCTATGCTATGTTGTGCATAAATATGTGATTCTTCAGAATTTGTTTTAGTCTTTGCCTGATGAAGAGACCTATGTAGTCTCGAAAGCTTGCAATTTGTTACCATCTTTTCAGTTAGCCATTAAAAGGTATCAGCCACTGAGAAACTCTCAATTCTAAATATTTTTCCTCTGACTCCTGGAACTGGAGACTTCGGGGTTAAGTCTTTGCAGTCTTTTCTCTCAGTGAAGCTGGAAGCAGGAAATAACACAACCATTCTGTTGCACGAGTCTCTGTATATTAGCCTGGCAGTCTCTCTCTGCAGTAGCAATGCTACACACACACTGAGCAGTTTATTTGTCACACTCGGGGTCCTGGCTTGTCACTGCAGGTCACTGTCAAGTGATTCGTCTTCTCTGATTACGGATGCTTCCAAGTCCAAACTCTCACATTCAGCCTTCACCACGGCTGGTATCTCAGCCTCAGTGCCCTCACGGGGAGCACTCTCTCTCAGGGAGCGCGGCGCTGCAGCCTGCTTTCTCTGTGGAGCGCTGTCCCCTCTGTCTTGCGTGCTCTGCTCTCCCGCTCTTTTCTGACCCCAACCCTCTCTCTACCTGTCTGCTCCCAGCAGTCACATGGTCCCCTCTGTCCAGGGCAGAAAGTCTTCCCCCAACAACCCAGCTGTCTGACTAAGTAATTCCAGGTAAGGAGCAGGGAAAGCAACCTCCTTACATTCCCCCTCTCTTGAAGCTCGCCATTCCTCAGGCGAGAACTCTTTGTGCTTCCCTTTGTTCTTTTGAGGGGAGTCAGATACTTGCAACTCTCGCATCTCCTTCTGCCTTTCTTCTTTCACATACTGCCAAACTAAATGGTCTAGGAGTTGTTCATCAGTCAGGTTGAGATATTCCTCCTCTACTTCGTCGGCAGCCATAGAAGAAAGTTCCTCAGACAAATTTTGTGTTGTCACATTAGAGTTTCCAACGGCATCCACTGTCCTCTTCTTTTCTTCTTCTTCTTGGCTTTGCCGCAAGCAGATGCTTGCATAGATGACTCGTCCTTTTCCTTATCATTATCGGAAACTTTAGGGACTTCTTGCCTTGGCTCCTCAGTCTGGGGGATTAGTACAAGTAATTCTTCTCCATAGCTCCCCCTCTATTTGACAGGAGCAATCTCGTCGAAACTGGAATTAGATGAATTAAGACCATGCAGGCCAGACTCTTCGTCATCTGTGCCGGGCTCTGCGGGCATCACTTCCCAGTGCTTCTCAGCCACACGCCCTGTCTCACACAGCTGTTCCATTTCCTCTGTCCGATTAGGAACTTTTGAGCTGACAGCCAGCACACTCTTCACCTCAGGGGATGACATCTGTAGCTCCTCCTTCTCATCGACTAGGACCTTGAAAACGAGCATCACAGGAACACTTGGCACTTTCTCCCCTTCTCCTGGGCATCCGACATTGTGGTACTGTCCTGCTCTAGGTGGGGCTCTTCTCTTCCTGCCGTACCACTCTCTCCAGGGGCGACGTTCCCTCCAGTTAGCAGGACCCTCAGAGGGGTGAGCGGATCTCTGCCACCGCTCTTCTCGGGTAGGGCAATTTCAGGACATGTGTCCTACCCTTCTGCACGACCAGCACTCACATCTGTGTCTGTCTGGAGGGCGCTTTAGTCTGGATCGTCGTCCTCGGTGGGAGACATCTCACATCTGTGGTTACTCTTTACCCCAGGATACGGAGTTACACTCTGGAGCCACCACTGAAGACTTCTTCATGCTACGCACCTCTCCGCTATCTATTTCAGGCTGCTTCCGCACATTACCTTGGGGTATGCCGCTGGTCCCCAAAATTGCGGTCATTGCTCTCCCCAGACTCTCAATCTCTTCCCAAATTCTTCTTATCTTCAACTGGGAATCCAGGTTCCATGTCAAATTCTCTTCATTCTGTCTGGGTGCTCCGCAATTGTAGCATATAGGCAGTCTTCTTCGCCAAGCGGCACTAGTCTCACTTTGGGGGGTGGTCTCTCTTTCTCAGACCAGAGGGCAGTACTCTGCAGCAGGGGTCTTCTTATATTCAGCCAATTCCTCACGGACCCACTTAATCTCCCTTCTTCAAGTCTTCTACCCATTGAGGGGCGTTACCTCCCTGCTCAATACCTTCCCCACTGGCGCTACCACTCCTTGCTCTTGCTCGCGCGTGCGTGCCTCACTCCCGACCTCAGAGAAGGTCATATCTGGCTTTATGCGCATGCGCTCTCGCAGGGCCTGTTTCATTAACACATCTTGCATGCCTGTCACCAGTTGGTCTCGCAGCACAACATCAATTGACCCCACATCTATGCCGTCCTTCCGTCTGATGGCAGTATGAAGCTCCTGCAGGGCATTCAGATATTGCATCACGGTCTCCCCCTCTCTTTGTACCTTGCATGCCTGTCACCAGTTGGTCTCGCAGCACAACGTCAATTGACCCCACACCTATGCCGTCCTTCCGTCTGATGGCAGTATGAAGCACCTGCAGGGCATTCAGATATTGCATCACGGTCTCCCCCTCTCTTTGTACCTGGCGGAACAGTCGCATGCGCAGCTCCCCTACGTCAGTGGGGTCCCTGTCATGATCCCAATGGCAGGGGATCACTAAAGGACAAGCACAGATACAAACAAGCTCTAGGGCGATGGAACCTGAGCTGACCGCGACCCTGAACCTAACACACAAATAAAAGTAGCCGGGGAACGTGCCTACGATGATCCTAGACGTCTCGCTCCAGCCGAAGATCTAACTTCCCCTATTAGAAGAAACACAGACCTCTCTTGCCTCCAGAGAAATACCCCACAGAAATAGCAGCCCCCCACATATAATGACGGTGAAATGAGAGGAAAGCACATACGCAGTATGAAAACAGTTTCAGCAAAATGAGGCCCGCTAAAGCTAGATAGCAGAGGATACAAAAGTGAACTGCGCGGTCAGCGAAAAACCCTTCAAAAAACCATCCTGAAATTACTTGAACTCATGTGCCAACTCATGGTACATGAGGAGCAATTTCAGCCCACTAGATCAACCAGCAGCAAAGAATCACATATCAGCAGGCTGGACTAAAAAACCAAATAAAGCAAAACACCAAAACAGGAAAATCCAAACTTAGCTTGACCAGAAGGTTCTAGGAGCAGGGAGCAGAGGTAACAAGACACACTGGATAGGCTTTGCTGAACAGAGGTATCCACATTCACCCAGGCATACAGACATTGGCCTTCGGTAAGTGTTCACATTTGGACAGGGAGATCAGGGACCCATCAGTTTTATGAGACCACCTTGACGATTGGTTGATGGGCTCACACTATTTGATTATATCAAATTCTGTGCAAAGCGTCTCTTAAATATTTTCCTAATGTTCAAAAGCCATTTTGCTATTCATATTTCATATATTTCATATTAGACATGCTTTTGCACGATAGAGTGCAACCTTTTTTGTATATTTATGTATGGAGGTAGCTGCTCCTGGTATGCACCTATTCACACTAGTTTGGATGTGCGAGTCTTTTTTCTGTCATTTCTATGTTAGCTGACTGACTGCGCACTCCTCCCATCACCATGTGGTTTTTAATTGCATCTCATCACACTTGGTCCCGGTCAACCCATATGTAGGCTTTGCTGAACAGAGGTATCCACATTCACCCAGGCATACAGACATTGGCCTTCGGTAAGTGTTCACATTTGGACAGGGAGATCAGGGACCCATCAGTTTTATGAGACCACCTTGACGATTGGTTGATGGGCTCACACTATTTGATTATATCAAATTCTGTGCAAAGCGTCTCTTAAATATTTTCCTAATGTTCAAAAGCCATTTTGCTATTCATATTTCATATATTTCATATTAGACATGCTTTTGCACGATAGAGTGCAACCTTTTTTGTATATTTATGTATGGAGGTAGCTGCTCCTGGTATGCACCTATTCACACTAGTTTGGATGTGCGAGTCTTTTTTCTGTCATTTCTATGTTAGCTGACTGACTGCGCACTCCTCCCATCACCATGTGGTTTTTAATTGCATCTCATCACACTTGGTCCCGGTCAACCCATATGTAGGCTTTGCTGAACAGAGGTATCCACATTCACCCAGGCATACAGACATTGGCCTTCGGTAAGTGTTCACATTTGGACAGGGAGATCAGGGACCCATCAGTTTTATGAGACCACCTTGACGATTGGTTGATGGGCTCACACTATTTGATTATATCAAATTCTGTGCAAAGCGTCTCTTAAATATTTTCCTAATGTTCAAAAGCCATTTTGCTATTCATATTTCATATATTTCATATTAGACATGCTTTTGCACGATAGAGTGCAACCTTTTTTGTATATTTATGTATGGAGGTAGCTGCTCCTGGTATGCACCTATTCACACTAGTTTGGATGTGCGAGTCTTTTTTCTGTCATTTCTATGTTAGCTGACTGACTGCGCACTCCTCCCATCACCATGTGGTTTTTAATTGCATCTCATCACACTTGGTCCCGGTCAACCCATATGTAGGCTTTGCTGAACAGAGGTATCCACATTCACCCAGGCATACAGACATTGGCCTTCGGTAAGTGTTCACATTTGGACAGGGAGATCAGGGACCCATCAGTTTTATGAGACCACCTTGACGATTGGTTGATGGGCTCACACTATTTGATTATATCAAATTCTGTGCAAAGCGTCTCTTAAATATTTTCCTAATGTTCAAAAGCCATTTTGCTATTCATATTTCATATATTTCATATTAGACATGCTTTTGCACGATAGAGTGCAACCTTTTTTGTATATTTATGTATGGAGGTAGCTGCTCCTGGTATGCACCTATTCACACTAGTTTGGATGTGCGAGTCTTTTTTCTGTCATTTCTATGTTAGCTGACTGACTGCGCACTCCTCCCATCACCATGTGGTTTTTAATTGCATCTCATCACACTTGGTCCCGGTCAACCCATATGTAGGCTTTGCTGAACAGAGGTATCCACATTCACCCAGGCATACAGACATTGGCCTTCGGTAAGTGTTCACATTTGGACAGGGAGATCAGGGACCCATCAGTTTTATGAGACCACCTTGACGATTGGTTGATGGGCTCACACTATTTGATTATATCAAATTCTGTGCAAAGCGTCTCTTAAATATTTTCCTAATGTTCAAAAGCCATTTTGCTATTCATATTTCATATATTTCATATTAGACATGCTTTTGCACGATAGAGTGCAACCTTTTTTGTATATTTATGTATGGAGGTAGCTGCTCCTGGTATGCACCTATTCACACTAGTTTGGATGTGCGAGTCTTTTTTCTGTCATTTCTATGTTAGCTGACTGACTGCGCACTCCTCCCATCACCATGTGGTTTTTAATTGCATCTCATCACACTTGGTCCCGGTCAACCCATATGTAGGCTTTGCTGAACAGAGGTATCCACATTCACCCAGGCATACAGACATTGGCCTTCGGTAAGTGTTCACATTTGGACAGGGAGATCAGGGACCCATCAGTTTTATGAGACCACCTTGACGATTGGTTGATGGGCTCACACTATTTGATTATATCAAATTCTGTGCAAAGCGTCTCTTAAATATTTTCCTAATGTTCAAAAGCCATTTTGCTATTCATATTTCATATATTTCATATTAGACATGCTTTTGCACGATAGAGTGCAACCTTTTTTGTATATTTATGTATGGAGGTAGCTGCTCCTGGTATGCACCTATTCACACTAGTTTGGATGTGCGAGTCTTTTTTCTGTCATTACACTGGATACATTGATAACCGGCGAGGAAATGCCAGCAAAGCCAGGTTAAATAGGAAACTCCCATATCCTGATGGAACAGGTGGAACCCAGAGACCCAGGAAAGACAAGTCACCCAGTACCATCAGTAACCACCAGAGGGAGCCCAAAAACAGAACTCACAACAGTACCCCCCCCTTGAGGAGGGGTCACCGAACCCTCACGAGAACCACCAGGGCGACCAGGATGAGCCCTATGAAAAGCGCGAACCAAATCATCAGCATGAACATCCGAGGCAACCACCCAAGAATTATCCTCCTGACCATAACCCTTCCACTTGACCAAATACTGGAGTTTCCGTCTGGAAACACGAGAATCCAAGATCTTCTCCACAACATACTCCAATTCTCCCTCCACCAGCACTGGAGCAGGAGGCTCAAGCGAAGGAACAACAGGTACCTCATACTTCCGCAACAACGACCGATGGAACACATTATGAATAGCAAACGATGCCGGGAGATCCAAACGAAACGACACAGGGTTAAGAATTTCCAAGATCCTATAGGGACCGATGAACCGAGGCTTGAACTTAGGAGAAGAGACCGTCATAGGAACAAAACGAGAAGACAACCACACCAAGTCCCCAACAAGAAGTCGAGGACCCACGCGGCGACGGCGATTAGCAAACTGCTGAGCCTTCCCCTGGGACAACTTCAAATTGTCCACCACATGACTCCAAATCCGATGCAACCTATCCACCACCATGTCCACTCCAGGACAATCAGAAGGATCCACCTGACCAGAGGAAAAACGAGGATGAAACCCCGAATTACAAAAGAAAGGAGAAACCAAGGTAGCAGAACTAGCCCGATTATTAAGGGCAAACTCGGCCAGCGGCAAAAAGGTAACCCAGTCATCCTGATCAGCAGAAACAAAACACCTTAAATAAGTTTCCAAGGTCTGATTAGTTCGTTCAGTCTGGCCATTCGTCTGAGGATGGAATGCAGACGAAAAGGACAAATCAATGCCCATCTTAGCACAGAACGTCCGCCAAAATCTAGACACAAACTGGGATCCCCTGTCAGAAACGATGTTCTCAGGAATCCCATGCAAACGAACCACATTCTGAAAAAACAGAGGGACCAACTCAGAGGAGGAAGGTAACTTAGGCAAGGGTACCAGATGAACCATTTTAGAAAAGCGATCACACACAACCCAGATGACGGACATTTTTTGAAAGACAGGGAGATCCGAAATAAAGTCCATGGAAATGTGCGTCCAAGGCCTCTTCGGGATAGGCAAAGGTGACAACAATCCACTGGCCCGAGAACAGCAAGGCTTAGCCCGAGCACAAACCTCACAAGACTGCACAAAAGAACGCACATCCCTCGACAAGGAAGGCCACCAAAAAGACCTGGCCACCAAGTCTCTAGTACCAAATATTCCAGGATGACCTGCCAACGCAGAAGAATGGACCTCGGAGATGACTCTACTGGTCCAATTATCCGGAACAAACAGTCTCTCAGGCGGACAACGATCAGGTTTACCCGCCTGAAACTCCTGCAAAGCACGTCGCAAGTCTGGGGAGACAGCAGACAAAATCACCCCATCCCTAAGGATACCAGAGGGCTCAGAATTTCCAAGGGAGTCAGGCACAAAACTCCTAGAAAGAGCATCCGCCTTCACATTCTTTGAACCTGGCAGGTATGAAACCACAAAATTGAAACGAGAGAAAAACAGTGACCAACGAGCCTGTCTAGGATTCAGACGCCTGGCAGACTCAAGGTAAATCAAATTTTTGTGATCAGTCAAGACCACCACACGATGTCTAGCACCCTCTAGCCAATGACACCACTCCTCAAATGCCCACTTCATGGCCAAAAGTTCCCGATTACCAACATCATAATTCCTCTCAGCCGGCGAAAACTTTCTAGAAAAAAACGCGCATGGCTTCATCACTGAGCCATCGGAGCTTCTCTGTGACAAAACCGCCCCCGCTCCAATCTCGGAAGCATCAACCTCAACCTGAAAAGGGAGCGAAACATCTGGCTGACGCAACACAGGAGCAGAAGAAAACCGGCGCTTAAGTTCCTGAAAGGCCTCCACAGCCGCAGGAGACCAATTAGCAACATCAGCACCCTTCTTAGTCAAATCCGTCAAAGGCTTAACAACACTAGAAAAATTAGTTATAAAACGACGATAGAAATTAGCAAAGCCCAAGAACTTCTGCAGACTCTTAAGAGATGTAGGCTGCGTCCAGTCACAAATAGCCTGAACCTTGACGGGATCCATCTCAATAGTAGAAGGGGAAAAAATATACCCCAAGAAAGAAATCTTCTGGACTCCAAAGAGACACTTTGAGCCTTTTACAAACAAGGAATTGGCCCGCAGGACCTGAAACACCTTCCTGACCTGCTGAACATGAGACTCCCAGTCATCAGAAAAAACCAAAATATCATCCAAATACACAATCATAAATTTATCCAGATATTCACGGAAAATATCGTGCATAAAGGACTGGAAGACTGAAGGAGCATTAGAAAGTCCGAAAGGCATTACCAAATACTCAAAATGGCCCTCAGGCGTATTAAATGCGGTTTTCCACTCATCACCTTGCTTTATTCGTATAAGATTATACGCACCCCGAAGATCAATCTTAGTGAACCATTTAGCCCCCTTAATGCGAGCAAACAAATCAGTCAACAATGGCAAAGGATACTGATATTTTACGGTAATCTTATTCAAAAGACGATAATCTATACAAGGCCTCAAGGAACCATCTTTTTTGGCCACGAAAAAAAAACCTGCTCCCAAAGGGGACAAAGATGGACGGATATGTCCCTTTTCCAAGGACTCCTTAACATAATCCCGCATAGCAGTATGCTCTGGCACTGACAGATTGAACAAACGACCTTTAGGAAATTTACTGCCTGGAATTAAATTTATAGCACAATCGCAATCCCTGTGAGGAGGAAGCAAACTGAGCTTAGGCTCCTCAAAAACATCCCGATAGTCAGACAAAAACACAGGAATCTCAGAAGGAGTAGATGAAGCGATAGAAATCGGAGGTGCATCATCATGACCCCCCTGACAACCCCAGCTTAACACAGACATCGATTTCCAGTCAAGGACTGGATTATGAGTTTGTAACCATGGCAGACCAAGCACTAGGACATCATGCAAATTATACAGTACCAGGAAGCGAATCACCTCCTGATGAACAGGAGTCATACGCATGGTCACTTGTGTCCAGTACTGAGGTTTATTCATAGCCAAAGGTGTAGAGTCAATTCCCTTCAAAGGAATAGGGACTTCCAGAGGCTCCAGACTAAACCCACAGCGATTGGCAAATGACCAATCCATAAGACTCAGGACAGCACCTGAATCCACATAGGCATCGACGGAAATGGATGATAATGAACAAATCAGAGTCACAGACAGAATGAACTTAGACTGTAAAGTACTAATGGCAACAGACTTATCAACCTTTTTTGTGCGTTTAGAGCATGCTGATATAACATGAGCTGAATCACCACAATAAAAGCACAACCTTTTTTTCCGCCTATAATTTTGCCGTTCACTTCTGGACTGAATTCTATCACATTGCATTATCTCAGGTGACGGTTCAGACGACACCGCCAAATGATGCACAGGTTTGCGCTCCCGTAAACGCCGCTCAATCTGAATAGCCATAGTCATAGACTCATTCAGACCAGTAGGCGCAGGGAACCCCACCATAACATCTTTAATGGCCTCAGAAAGGCCATCTCTGAACTTTGCAGCCAGGGCGCACTCATTCCACTGAGTAAGCACCGACCACTTCCGAAATTTTTGACAATAAATTTCTGCTTCATCTTGCCCCTGAGAGAGGGCCAACAAAGCTTTTTCAGCCTGAATCTCTTGGTTAGGTTCCTCATAGAGCAAACCCAATGCCAGAAAAAACGCATCCGCATTAAGCAACGCAGGGTCCCCTGGTGCCAATGCAAATGCCCAATCGTGAGGGTCACCCCGCAGGAAAGATATAATAATCTTGACTTGCTGAGCAGGGTCTCCAGAGGAGCGAGATTTCAAAGAAAGAAACAACTTGCAATTGTTCCTAAAATTCAGAAAACGAGATCTATCTCCAGAAAAAAACTCTGGGACAGGAATTCTAGGTTCAGACATAGGAGCATGTACAACAAAATCCTGTATATTTTGAACCTTAGCGGCAAGATTATTCAGGCTGGAAGCCAAACTCTGGACGTCCATGATAAACAGCTGGGATCAGAGCCATTCAAAGATTAAGAGGAGGAGGAAGTAGCCAGGCTGCAATAAGGCTAGGCAGCAAACTCTGAGGGAAAGAGGAAAAAAAAAAAAAAAAAACTTCCTCAGACTACTTATCCTCCTACTTCAGCCAATACAATTAACACTTTGTGGGCCGGTTATACTGTCATGATCCCAATGGCAGGGGATCACTAAAGGACAAGCACAGATACAAACAAGCTCTAGGGCGATGGAACCTGAGCTGACCGCGACCCTGAACCTAACACACAAATAAATGTAGCCGGGGAATGTGCCTACGATGATCCTAGACGTCTCGCTCCAGCCGAAGATCTAACTTCCCCTATTAGAAGAAACACAGACCTCTCTTGCCTCCAGAGAAATACCCCACAGAAATAGCAGCCCCCCACATATAATGACGGTGAAATGAGAGGAAAGCACATACGCAGTATGAAAACAGTTTCAGCAAAATGAGGCCCGCTAAAGCTAGATAGCAGAGGATACAAAAGTGAACTGCGCGGTCAGCGAAAAACCCTTCAAAAAACCATCCTGAAATTACTTGAACTCATGTGCCAACTCATGGTACATGAGGAGCAATTTCAGCCCACTAGATCAACCAGCAGCAAAGAATCACATATCAGCAGGCTGGACTAAAAAACCAAATAAAGCAAAACACCAAAACAGGAAAATCCAAACTTAGCTTGACCAGAAGGTTCTAGGAGCAGGGAGCAGAGGTAACAAGACACACTGGATACATTGATAACTGGCGAGGAAATGCCAGCAAAGCCAGGTTAAATAGGAAACTCCCATATCCTGATGGAACAGGTGGAACCCAGAGACCCAGGAAAGACAAGTCACCCAGTACCATCAGTAACCACCAGAGGGAGCCCAAAAACAGAACTCACAACAGGTCCCCATGCGTCTCCTCCAGTATACGTAATACTTTGTCCAGGGTATCTCTTGCCTGGGGGGTCTGAGCATACCAGAGTCCCATGCATCCCCCTCTAGGGCCATCACAGCTATTTCCACCTGCAGAGCCGGCATCATAGGATGCATCCGCATCATCCCTCGGATGCGCTCCATCCAGCTCCACAACATGACATTGCTCCCCGAGAATTTTGGCAGGTTAACTAACATGGCTCCCAGGGAGATGCTAGACCTGGGGCCTCCCCCAACTGCTTGGTCTGCCCTTTCCACGCGACCATGTGACATCCTGCCATCTACACCAAGTGTAATAGGGTGCAGGGTTGAGTATGTCACCACGGAACAGACAGACCAACTGTTGAGGGGAATTTATTAACAGGAGTAAGATTCTCCTCGCAGGTAGTAAACAGGGGGTTAATAGAGATAAAGCAAACAGAAAACAGTTAACCGAAATCGAAATGGTTAACGAGTGTTCTTGTAACTTATCAGTCCAGGGAGGTCCTGATTGGAAGGTCCTTATTCCAATGTGGGTACAGTCACCAGCAGCGCTTGAGATCCTGAAGTCTCTCCTCTGTCTCCTGGGAACTGGAGACTCTGGGGTTAAGTCTTTGCAGTCTTTTCTCCCAATGAAGTTGGAAGCAGGAAGTAACACAGCAACTCTGCTGCACAAGTCTCTGTATATTAGCCTGACAGCCTCTCTGCAGTAGCAATGCTGCACACACACTGAGCAGTTTTCTTGTCACACTCAGGAGTTCTGGCTTGTCACTGCGGTCACCGGGGCTGCGCGCTCAGGTCACTGTCAGGGGATACGTCTTCTCTGATTACAGATGCTTCTAAGTCCACACTCTCACATCCAGCCTTCACTACGGCTGGTATCTCAGCCTCAGTGCCCTCACGGGGAGCACTCTCTCTCGGAGAGTGCGGCGCTGCAGCCTGCTTTCTCTCTGGAGCGCTGTCCCCTCTGTCTCGCGCGCTCTGCTCTCCTGTTCTTTTCTGACCACACCCCTCTCTTTTCCTCTCTGCCCCCAGCAGTCACATGGTCCCCTCTGTCCAGGGTAGAAAGTCCTCCCCCCAACAACCCAGCTGTCCGACTAAGTGGTTCCAAGTAAGGAGCAGGGAAATTAACCTCCTTACAAACATTCGGATCCTTCAGACGGAACCTGAAAATCCACCTCTTCAGGAAAGCCTACAGCCTGCACTGACCCCGCTGCCTCCTCACCACTACCGGAGCTCCTGCAACCCTCAACCTATTGTCTCCATCCCCACCATCCTGTAGAATGTAAGCCCGCAAGGGCAGGGTCCACGCCCCTTTGTATCAGTCTGTAATTGTTAGTTTACTGTTAGTGATATCTGTAATTTGTATGTAACCCCTTCTCATGTACAGCACCATGGAATCAATGGTGCTATATAACTAAATAATAATAATAATAGTGCCATGCATTGCGTCGTTGTTGTTCCTGAGTGGTGCAGCTCAGCTCCTATTTAGGTGACTGGGAGCCGAGTTGCAGCATTGGAGCCCAACAACCACTGAGTGTATGGTGCTGTAATAGGTAATCTCCCACATGCTAAATACACTGTATTATATTTTTCACCCACACTGATACATTGTTGCAAATCATTGTATTACATAACCATTCTCTTTCTTAGAAAACCCAATATCCAAATGTAATTTTGGGGGAAACTGAGGTAATAGGGGAGACCGTCCTTGTCCTGTATGCTCATCTATAAGCCAGAATGGAGAGGACCAGTAAACAGCATCTCCTGCTCTGGAAGACCCAACACTTCCATGATGTCTATAGACAGTCCACTGATTACAGAGAACAATGTGCAATGTGTTATTTCTCCTTTGGAGGCGCTGTAGGGAAATTCAGCATCTCCACCGGGCAATAGGCTACAGCAGGAGGTTTGTGCAGAAGGAATCAATGTGACCATCAATCAGCTGTGACTCGTCTGACAAAAGGGGATAATTAAAGGGATTGTCCACTATTAGGACAACTCCATCTTGATCTAAATGTTTGGCAGTGATAAAGTAAAAAGGTTTATACTCACTTTCTGTGCCGGCGCCATTCCAGTGATGTCAGCACTCGCGTTCCCAACGCACACATGTGGTTGTTATGACATGTGATCCTGGCGCCCACTGATGATGGTGCCATCAGCCCTGGCATCACTTTTTTCTCCTTGGAACAAATCGAACATCAAGAGGAAGTAAGAGAGCATCCGTTGTCCTGACTTCTGCTGGATGTGCGATTTGTCCAAAGACATGGCCCGTGACACCAGCACTTACTGGGGACCGGGCTCACGTGTCATAACAACCGCACAAGAACCCCAGGAACAAGAGGGTCGACATTAGAGATGAGCGGTGTTCGAGTCGAACTGTTCGCCAATCTCAAATTTGAGCTGTTTTGGGCGGTGTTCGAGTCGTTCATTGAACCCGAACAATTTGCTTAAAATTTGGCTGTTCGGGTTTCTGATCGATAACTGTTCATTCACAAAAGCCTAACTTGATTTGCACATTAAAACTGTTTATCATTGTTAATAGACTGTTTCAGTGTACAGTGGGCGGGGGGGGGGGATAGATCTGTGCTGAAATAACGCTGATCTCCATTTTTTCTTTCTTTCCCGCATTTACAGTGGGGCAATGCACACAAGCAAGGGCATGTGTCATTGGCTGTGTATGTCACATGTCCTCCTTGCCCTATAAGAACCAGCCATTTGCCCCGTCGCCACCATCTCCTCACAGCTGCAGCTTAGTATTAGACGGCACCACTGCTGTTGTGGGCGCTATACAGACTAAGAGTGTTTTTTTGGAGCATATTGTCAGAGAGATAATATGTAATATAATGTAATATCAGCCCTTTTCAGGGTAGGTTACAGCAGTTCATAGCACTGTTTGCCAGGTAGGTCTGTGCCAGTGCTGTGCAAGTGTTTGTCACAGTATTTGGTGTAATCTAGCTCAGCCAATCCTTTTGGGCCAGTAGCATTGTCTCATAGTCATCTGAGTAGCCCGCCTGTGAAGCTAGCTACACCGCCTGTGTATCTCAATTTTTACTGCATCTAACCCAGTTAATAGTTTGGGGCCTAGGAGCAATGTCTGCATGTCAGCAGAGTAGCCCGCCTGTGAAACAAACTATACCACCTGTGTATCTCTAGTTTCACTGCATCTAATCCAGTTAATAGTTTAGGGCCTAGGAGCAGTGTCTGCATGTCAGCAGAGTAGCCCGCCTGTGAAACAAACTATACCGCCTGTGTATCTCAATTTTCACTGCATCTAATCCAGTTATTAGTTTAGGGCCTAGGAGCAGTGTCTGCACGTCAGCAGAGTAGCCCGCCTGTGAAACTAACTACACCGCCTGTGTATCTCAATTTTCACTGCATCTAATCCAGTTATTAGTTTTGGGCCTATTAGCAGTGTCTGCACATCAGCAGAGTAGCCCGCCTGTGAAACTAACTACACCGCCTGTGTATCTCAATTTTCACTGCATCTAATCCAGTTATTAGTTTTGGGCCTAGTGGCCTAGTTTTGTGGCCACAGTTTGGCCACTCAGTTCTGCTCGGTTTTCATCCATCGGTTGTTGTGCCAACAACTACAGATACAGAGTTGCCAATTAGTTAAGCACTAAACTGAGTGGCAAAAGGCCTGCTGCTGGTGGAAAGGGGAATAGGCGTGTTGGAAAGGGAAAAAAAGGTTGTGTCTGTGGGGTAGGTGGTAAAGCAACAGTAACATCTGCAGAAGAAAGACCATCTTCCAGCCAAAGTAAGATGTCTACTTCTTTTCGTGGACAATCTGATATGATCTCTTTCTTACGACCATCGCTACAAGTATTGCCAAAAATTCCAGCTGAGGCACAAAAACAGCAGGTGCTTGAACGGATATCAAGTGCTCGTTCAAGTGGGCTCTCTTCCATGTCAACTTTAACATCACAACTCAGAGTTGTCACCCCAATCGCACTTGCTTCCTCACAGCTCCCAAGTCTCCAGCTGCCTGTCTGAGCATGGGTAACACACATGGTTGAGTCTGTAGAGCTGTTTACGCATACTATAGCCTGGGAATCAGAGGTCTGCTCCAGAGCTTCTGTGAATCCAGATGAGGAAATGATCTGCACTGATGTCCAGAATCTTTGTGAGTCGGATCCAGGCCCAGATGAAGAAGGTTCTGAGCATAATGTAGACCCTTGTTCCCAAACTGTAACTCCTGTTGGTGGAGACAATGAGGAAGATGATGATGAGACTGAGATACCTGATTGGAACGAAAGCTTGACTTTTCGGTCGGGGCAGGAAGAGGTTGGCTCTGAGGACGACGGGTGTGAGAACACACAGGATGATGATGACGAGGTTGTAGACCCCACTTACTGTCAACCCCCAGTCCGCCAGTCCATGTGGTCAGCAGAGGAGGTGGAGGAGGATGCTAGAGACGAGTCTGACGACGAGGGAACAGTGCACCTTCCTGGACAGAGACGGAGTACTGGAAGCACGTCAACAACTGCATCCTCAACCCCAACTGTGCCTCAGACCAGAAGTCGTGGTGGCTCTTCAGGTCGCACGGGCTCTAAGCCTTGCATAGCCTGGGCATTTTTTGACATCGCAAAGGATGACCCAACTCATGTTGTCTGTAAGATTTGTCAACAAAATCTCAGTAGAGGCCAAAAAATCACTAGCTTGAGTACTTCATGCATGAACCGTCACATGGATATGAGGCATAAGTTGCAGCTCACTGTGCTACAATGCGGCCTAGTGGGCCGGGTCAACCACCGTCTGCCCCATCAAGTGCATCCATGTCCTCTTCATCCTCTGTGACTGTGGGGACAGCAGTCGCACATGGTTTTGGATGCAGACCTTCTACCTCTTTAACAGCCAGTGTGATTGGCAGGTCGTCAGGAGATTTGCAAGAGGAAACACCTGCTGGTGTTGAGCGCTCTCCGACATCGACACCTCATTTTGATCAAGGCAACATAACATCTCCACCTGCAACTTCCTCACAGACAAGCAGTTTGCCGGGGACACCCTACTCAACTCCGTCTAAGCACGGCACCCAGCCCTCAGTCCCTCAGATGTGGACAAGTAAAAGACCATTTCCTCCTAGCCATGACAAAGCTAAGAGGTTGAATTTCTCCATCTGCAAGCTGTTGGCTACAGAAATGCTGCTTTTCTGCATGGTGGACACAGAGGATTTTTGAGACCTTATGTCCGTCGCAGTGCCCCAGTACCAGATGCCTAGTCACCACTACTTCTCAAAGAAAACTGTGCCTGCACTACACCAGCATGTCGCACACAACATCACCACTTCCTTGAGAAACTCTGTGTGTGACAGGGTGCATTTCACCACAGACACTTGGACGAGTAGACATGGACAGGGGCATTACATGTTGGTGACTGGGCACTGGGTAACTACGGCGACATCAGGAGAAGAGGCTGCTGTCCAAGTCTTGCCATCGCCACGAGTTGCTCGTCGATCCTCTGTATCTAGAAGTTCCTCCACTGCTTCTGCCTCCTCAACCTCCTCTCGGTCCTCCACCTGCACCCAAAGCCTGTCTGGTAATGCCAACTGCATTGTAACTGCGCAGAAGGAATCCTGCACACCTCCTCACTATGCTGTCACCAGGGCTCAACGGCATCAGGCAGTGTTTACATTGAAATGTCTGGGATATGTGACTGGGGTCTAAGGGGTATCGTTTCTCCTTATGGAGAGTGACATAACATCTCTGGCTTGTCAAGGTAAGGAGGCTTATTCGCCGTGCAATGCTCCTCTGGGAAATATAATATGCAAATTGCCTCTTCTGAGAAAAAGAGGACTTAAACTCTATAGCGCCACCTTCCAACAGGTGGCGCTATAAAGTTTAAGTCCTCCTTTTCTCATAAGAGGCAATTTGCATGGGATATGTGAGTCACACAGCTGAGGAGTTGTGCTCAGCTCTGGAGACCGAGTTCCATCAATGGTTGTCTCCACTCAACCTGCAGCCAGGGAAGGCTGTGTGCAACAATGCTGCAAACCTGGGTGCGGCCCTTCGCCAGGGCAATGTCACACACGTGCCTTGCATGGCTCACGTTTTGAACCTGGTTGTCCAGCAATTTTTATCCCACTATCCCGGACTAGATGGGCTTCTGCAGAGGGCACGGTCGCTGTGTGCTCACTTACGTTCACATCCCGCAGCTCGACGACTTGCATCTCTACAGAAGTCATTGGGCCTGCCAGTTCACCGGCTGAAATGCGATGTGCCCACATGGTGGAATTCAACTCTGCACATGTTGCAGCGACTGTGGCAGCACCGACGAGCCCTGGTGCAATACATTATGACGTATAGCCTGGGCCAACGAGATCCAGAGGTGGGGCAAAACACGCTGCAGGAGTGGTCTCAGATCAGGGACCTATGCACCCTTCTGCACAGTTTTGAAATAGCGACGAAGATGTTTAGTGCTGACGATGCCATTATCAGCATGACCATTCCGGTGATTTACATGCTGGAGCACACCTTACACAGTGTTCGGAGTCAGGTGGTGGAACAAGAGGAGGAGGAGGAGGAGAGGAACAGGAGGAGTCATATGTGGAAGGGATCATATCTCCAAGGTCAAGAAGGTTGGCAGCACCAAGGTGGCTGGCATTGGAGGCTGGGGGAGACGGATTACCGAGGGCGCATGGTAGCAGCCAAACTGTTGAGGAAGGTGCAGGAGGCGAGGAAGAAGTGGAGGACGAACTGGCGCTGGGCATGGAAGACTCAACAGATGAGGGAGACCTTGATCAAATTTCTGTTGTGCGAGGTTGGGGGGAGAGGGCTGACGATGGAAACATGATTCTCACCTCGCCACCACCAAGACAACAATAACTTGGTCCTCCTGGATGCGCAAGACACATGAGTGCCTTCTTGCTGCACTACCTGCAACAAGACCCTCGGATTGTCAGAATCCGAAGTAATGCCGACAACTGGGTTGCCACACTCTTAGATCCCCGGTACAAAAGCAAATTTGGCAAAATAATTCCTGCCATAGAAAGGGATTCACGCATGCAGGAGTATCAGCAGAGACTGTTACAGAATCTAACATCTGCTTTTCCACAAAACACCAGTGGTGCACGTAGTCAATCTCTGAGTTCTAACTTGCCAACTGTGGGACTATCGAGTCATCACTCAAACCGTAACAGTAACATCGTATCTGGTGGTAACAGCAATTTTTTCCAATCGTTTCAAGATTTTTTTAGACCATCCTTTGCAAGGCCACAGGAGACAAGAAGGGTGACGCACAGCCAACGCCTAGAGAGGATGGTACAAGAGTATCTCCAAGTTAACATCGATGCCATGACTGTGGAACTGGACCCTTGCTCATTTTGGGCTTCCAATCTTAAAAAATGGCCTGAGCTCGCCACTCACGCCTTGGAGATCTTGGAGACTAACGTTCATCAAGATGAACAAATCCTGGATCCGCCAGGACTTTTCTACCCCTGTGTCATCTTGGGGAGACTAAAAGCTTGATGATTTTTGAAAATCACCTCACCAACCGTTTTAAAAAACCCTGGCGAAATTGATGCCACTTAAGCGGTGTCTGTGGCCGAATTTTGGGAAAAAATGGAGACTCTTTTATTTAGTCCCCTTGCTGAGTTTTACATGACGTTGCCATCGTCAATTCCACGTGGGTGGGGTCGTCTGCAGAGTTGTTTCCTCATACTATGGCCTGGGATTCAGAGATCTGCTCCAAAGCTTCGGTGTCTGCTAGTCAGCAGAGTAGCCCAGCCACCCACCGCCTGTTTACCTAAGTACTATTTTTAATGGCATCTGGCCCAGGAAATCCTTTTGGACCTAGTAGAATTTGGTGCCACTCAGCAGTAGTGTTGAGCATTCCGATACCGCAAGTATCGGGTATCGGCCGATATTTGCGGTATCGGAATTCCGATACCGAATTCCGATACTTCCCGCGTATCGGATACCGGAATCGGAAGTTCCCAGAATTCAAACTGAACGCAGCAGCCAATGAGGAATGATTGGAAGTGTGGGCACATCCTGTTTAGCATGGTGGGCATGTAAGTACTGGCAAGGCTTGGATTGGCTGCTGAAATGATGTCACTCTGCACTATAAAAAACGCTGCCGCCATTTTGCGCTCACTCTGCTGTGATTTCAGTTAGGGACAGGACGCTGTGTTCTAACTGAGGGCCAGTCGAGCTAGCTAATTGCTTTATTTTCCTTTCCAAAGGCTAATTTAGCAAAACGCTGTGTGTTCTTCACTGTTCACCTTGCTCTTGCCTTGCAGCGCTGTTTTAAAAGCGTTCTGCAAGGTCTGTGTGTGTGTGTGTGCAGCTCACTCTGTAGTCTGTGTGCAGCCATATACCCGGTTGTATTTAGCTCAGGGGGGGTTCACACTGCCTCACACAGTTGTCCTTTTTTGCTCTTAGTGCAGCCTGCTGCACATTTTTTCTCAAATTTCCTATTAGTGTTTTTCCACCAGTCTCCAGCTCTATTGTGGAAAAACACTACATAGGATAACCTAGAGGGGGGTTTTTGGGCCTTGCAGCGCCGTTTACGGCTGTCTGCACGGTCTCCGTGTGAGCCCAGCTCGCCCTGTAGTCTGTGTGCAGCCATAGCCGGTTGGATTCAGCTCAGGGTTCGTTACTGGCTCATACCTAGAGAAAAATTTTACTTTTTTTCAAATAGTGCAGCCTGTTTAAAATTTGAAAAAAAAAATTCCTATTAGTGTCTTTCCACTCGTATCCAGCTAAATAGTGGAAAAACACTATATAGGATAACCTAGAGGAGGGTTTGTTGGCCTTGCAGCGCCGTTTACGGCTGTCTGCACGGTCTCTGTGTGAGCGCAGCTCGCCCTGTAGTCTGTGTGCAGCCATAGCCGGTTGGATTCAGCTCAGGGTGCGTTACTGCCTCATACCTTGAAAAACAATTTCCTTTTTTTCAAATAGTGCAGCCAGTTTAAAATTTGAAAAAAAAAATTCCTATTAGTGTCTTTCCACTCGTATCCAGCTAAATAGTGGAAAAACACTATATAGGATAACCGAGAGGAGGGTTTTTTGGCCTTGCAGCGCCGTTTACGGCTGTCTACACGGTCTCCGTGTGATTTAAACTAGCTCTGTAGCCCGATCTGCACCAAAAAAAAAGTTAAGTTCACCAAACACAACTTAACACTTGTGTAGGCCACATTTGAAAAATAATAAAGTTTAGTCCACAATTTACAACATTAGTGTTTCTTACACCTGTTAGGAGGAGCATTTCAGGAATAAGCACACTAAGGCCTTAATACTTTTCTGCTTATCTTTATCTGTCAACCAAGATGAAGAGGGCAGGGAGTAAGGCACGTGGGCGTGGGCGCGGAGCAGGGAGAGGAGCAGGGAGAGGACGTGGTGATTCTGTGCCTGCTGCGGGCGCCGGTGACTCGTCGTCACTCAGTTTCAGCAGGGAACAGTCCTTCATGCGCAGCTTTGTCGGAGAGCGCCGTGCACCGCTGCTACGTGAAGACCAAATTGAAGCCGTTGTCGGGTGGATGGCAGCTAACGCCTCGGCATCGACTTCAGTTAGTGCCACATCCTCTCAGGCACAGAGCACTGGAGAGCAGCCATCTGTCTCTTCACCACCTGCCAAATTGGCCAGGCAGTCAGAGAGCCCAGGACAGGAGCCGTCTCTACTTCTGTTCTCTGAATCTCTTGGCTTGGAAACAGGGAGCCAGCCAAGCAGCATTGGAGAAATGGAAGAAGAGGCAGTGTGCAGTGATGCCCAAAAGCTTTATCTCTCTGACTCTGAAGAGGCAGGTGGGCCAGTGCCTCCGGTGACCACAGCGCAGTACGCATCTGATGATGAAACTCAGGTGCCGCTTTCTGATGCGTACTGTGCTGCCGAGACTACCCAGGAGGAGCAGTTGGTGGCAGAGGGTAGTGGAGATGATGAGGTCCTTGACCCATCGTGGCGTGAGGAACAGGAAGGTGGTGGGAGCAGCTCTGAGGAAGAGCTTCCCCTTACGGGCCAAAGAGGGAGGGGGAAGACTGCGGAGCCTGTAGCCTCCACTTTGGCACCCGTTAGGAGCCTGTCTTTTTCCAAAGCCAAAAAGGGCGCTCCCAAGACTTGCAGTGCCTGGTCCTTTTTTGACACAATTGCAGATGACATTTGTTTTGTCAAATGCAAGCTGTGTCATCAGAAAGTAAAAAGAGGTAAAAGTGTCAGCAACCTCAATACCACAAATATGTGGAAACATGTGCGGAACAGGCACGCGGTGGAGTTACAGAAACACAGTGAAGACGTAGACCAACCAACAGCGGCAGCTACCACCTCTTCATCTCGTGTTGCCTCTTCCTCCACTGTTGTCCAGAGACCTAGTGTAATTCCACCCACAGCACCACCTTCCCAGTCATCCTCACACTCCCAGTCTACTCTACAGCCATCGGTAGTCCAGGCATGGGAGAAAAGGCGGGCATTCTCCGCCAACCACCCCCGAGCACAGGCTCTGAATGCAGGCATTGCCAAACTGTTGTCCCTGGAAATGCTCTCGTTCAGGCTGGTGGAGACTGACAGCTTCCGTGACTTGATGGCATTGGCAGTCCCACAGTACAAGGTGCCCAGCCGCTTTTTCTTCAGCAGGCAGGTTGTCCCTGCCCTGCACAGGCATGTTGAGGCAAACATAAAACATGCGCTACTGAACGCCGTCAGTAGCAAGGTCCACCTCACCACCGATGTGTGGACCAGTCAGCATGGACAGGGGCGATATGTTTCCCTCACTGCCCATTGGGTTAATGTTGTTGAGCCAGGTACAGATCGTGCGAGTGGTGCAGGACGTGTCCTGCCCACTCCAAGGATTGCAGGAATCCAGTCTGTACGCATCGACTCCTCCTCTTACACCAGTTCCTCTGATTCCTCTCTGCAGGATCCATCACAGTCCACCTCCACATGGACCCGTGAACGTTTACCTATGACCGACATGAGCACAGCCGTGGCCAAACGTCAGCAGGCCGTCTTGAAACTAGTTTCATTGGGGCATCGAAGCCACACAGCGCAGGAGCTCTGGAATGCCATCAAGCAGGAGAGCGATGTGTGGTTACTGCCAGCGAATCTCCAGCCAGGCATGGTAGTGTGTGACAATGGCCGAAATCTGGTGGCAGCTTTGGCCCTTGGCAACCTCACTCACATCCCATGTCTGGCACATGTGCTCAATTTGGTTGTGCAGAGTTTTCTGAGGGACTATCCGGATCTTGATGCCCTGCTGCACAAGGTCCGCCTAGAGTGTGCTCACTTGCGGCGTTCCAGCTTGGCCAGATCCCGCATTGCTGCTCTGCAGCGCCGATTCCGCCTTCCGAAACACCGCATCATATGTGACCTACCTACCCGGTGGAATTCCACGTTACATATGTTGGAGCGGTTGTGTGAGCAGCAGCAAGCAGTTATGGAGTACCAGCTGCATCAGGCGCAAAGAAGTCGCAGTCAGCGCCGATCAGACTTCACAACCACAGAGTGGGCCACTATGAAGGACGTCTGCCAGGTTTTGCGTCCTTTTGATTATTCCACGCGGATGGCAAGTGCAGATGATGCACTAGTCAGCATGACTGTCCCCCTTATCTGCCTGCTTCAGCACACTTTGCAAGGGTTAAGGGATGATGTGGTGGAAGAGGTGGAGGATGAGGAGTCACCTTTTCCATCAGCTTCTGGAGAGTCAGCGCCACGTGGTTCCTCACAAAGGGGTACGCAGGGGCCAATTTGTGAGGAGGATGAGGAGGAGTCAATGGAGGAGGAAGAGCTCCATCCAGAGGAGGGAGCGACACAATTGTCCAGTGGTCAGTGTGTACAGCGAGGGTGGGGTGATGACGAGCGGGCAGAGATCATGTCTCAAGCAGGGGACAGCGTTTCTGGGCCAGTTGGCACTCTGCAGCACATGGTGGATTTCATGCTGCAGTGCCTGAGAAACGACCGCCGCATCGACCACATTCTCAACATGCCTGATTATTGGGTGTTCACCCTCCTCGATCCTCGCTACCGGGACAACGTCCAAAACCTCATCCCTGCGTTGACCCGGGAGCGTAAATTGCGGGAGTACCACGACACACTGGTGAATTCCATCATCTTCTCCTGTCCAACTGAGAGGAGTGCTGCTAGTGCTTTACAAAGCAGCTCAGTGCGTCGAGGCAGTGGGGGAGGCTCTGCCCAAAGAGGGAGCAGAAGCAGTGCCTCTGCCCAAGGCAAGCCCAGTATGGCACAACTCTGGCACACTTTTGTGTGCCCGCCCCAAATGTCTACACCATCACCGGCGGCTCCAGTCAGCAGGAGGCAACGGTTCCGTCAGATGGTGACAGACTACATGGCTTGCCCTCTTACTGTACTCCCAGACGGCTCTTCCCCGTTCAAGTTTTGGGTCTCTAAGCTGGATACATGGCCAGAGCTAAGCCAGTATGCATTGGAGGTGCTGGCTTGCCCTGCGGCTAGTGTCTTATCGGAACGTGTCTTTAGTGCCGCAGGTGGTGTACTAACAGACCGTCGCATGCGACTATCCTCCGATAACGTTGACCGGCTTACTTTCCTGAAAATGAACCAGGCCTGGATCTCGCAGGAATTTGCCACTCCTCTGCCTGATTAAGTAATTGGGTGTCATCCAGGTCTCCTGCTGTGTTCATCTTTCTACCACCTGAACTGCTATTCCTGGGCTCCAACACCGCCAGTTGCAGCTCAGAAGTGCAGGCTGCACAGTAAAAACATACGACCCAGTGTTATTGGGTTTCAGTAACGTCAGCTGATCCCCAGCTGTGTAGCCGGCAATGTGTCCTGCGACCGCCACGCTGGCACAACAACCTAAATGTAAGGGAACCTGTCCCCCCCCCCGCCCCCCGTCGTTTGTTACTGAAAGAGCCATCTTGTGCAGCAGTAATGCTGCACAAGGAAAAGGTAGCTCTTTTTTTTTAGCTCTTTGCACACGCAGAACTTAACACTTATAAAATGTGTTCACTGATACCGTTATACCGTCCCGGAGCTGGGACTTTCCTTCGTAATGTGACGCAGCACAGCCGTCATTCCTACCCCCTTGGTGCCATGCGCTGCCTCCTCAGCGTTGTTTTAAGCTGTCACGGAGCCTGCGCTGTTCTGTTATCCCTTGGGCATGCCCTATTTGCGCTGCCTGTCTTCTGACATAATTTGGTGTCAGGCTGGCTGCGCCTGTGCGGCCGCGCTGCCCGAGATCCCGCCTCGCAGTGTCTTCTGATTGAGTCACACTGCGGGCCTGGGATCCATGGGCATGCGCAGTGCATATCTTCCCCTTGGGCTCTCGCTCATTTCCCTCCGCCTTCTTTAGACTGTGCGCCGTCAGCTGATCCCTAGCATGCCACGGCCGTGACACCGCACAGTCTGAAGAAGAGGGAAGGAGGGGAGTGAGAGTCGAGGTTATGCACTGTGCATGCCCATGGTTCCAAGGCCCGCAGTGGGATTACGTTAGACGAGACTGCGAGGTGGGATCTGGAGCAGCGTGGACGCACAGGCACTGACAGCCTGACACCAAATTATGTCAGAAGACAGGCAGCGCTAATTGGGCATGGCCAAGGGCTAACAGAACAGCGCAGGCTCCGTGACAGCTTAAAACAACGCTGAGGAGGCAGCGCACGGCATCAAGGGGATAGGAATGACAGCTGTGCTGTGTCCCATTACGAAGGAAATTTGCACCTCCGGAACGGTTTAACGGTATAAAGGGACACATTTTTAGTGTTTACTTCGGTGTTTGCAAAGAGCATAATTAAAAGAGCAACCTTTTCCTTTTGCATCCTTAGTGCTGCACAAGATGGCTCTTTCAGCTACAAACGTCTTGGGGGGGGGTTAAAGGTTTCCTTTCAACTTGCTCCAATCAGGCTTCGGCCTACACTCTGTTCCTCTGCTCCTCCTGCTGTCCCTGGGCTCTAACACCGCCAGTTGGTGCCTGGAAGTGCTGTGTGCACAGTCAACAGTCGCTCCTCTGTTATTGGGGTTCAGTAACGTCAGCTGATCCCCAGCTGTGTGTGCGGCAATACCTCCAATCTGCTCCTCCTGCTGTCCCTGGGCTCTAACACCGCCAGTTGGTGCCTGGAAGTGCTGTGTGCACAGTCAACAGTCGCTCCTCTGTTATTGGGGTTCAGTAACGTCAGCTGATCCCCAGCTGTGTGTGCGGCAATACCTCCAATCTGCTCCTCCTGCTGTCCCTGGGCTCTAACACCGCCAGTTGGTGCCTGGAAGTGCTGTGTGCACAGTCAACAGTCGCTCCTCTGTTATTGGGGTTCAGTAACATCAGCTGATCCCCAGCTGTGTATCCGGCAACGTGTCATGCGACCGCCACGCTGGCACAACTAAAATGTAAGGGGACCTGTCCCAACCCCCCCTCCCCCAGGCGTTTGTTACTGAAAGAGCCACCATGTGCAGCACTAATACTGCACAAGGGAAAGGTCGCTCTTGAAATTATGCTCCTTGCAAACGCTGAACTACACACTCATGTAATGTGTCCCCTCACACCGTCCAACCGTCCCGGAGGTGGGACTTTCCTTTGTAATGTGACGCAGCACAGCCGTCATTGCTACCCCCTTGGCACCGTGCGCTGCCTCCTTAGCGTTGTTTGATTCCGTCATGGACCCTGCGCTGTTATGTTATCCCTTGGCCATGCACAGTTTGCGCTGCCCGTCCTCTGACGTCATTTGTTGTCGTCCTGGCTGCGCCTGTGCGTCCACGCTGCCCGAAATCACACCTCGCAGTGTCGTCTAATGTGATCCCACAGTGGGCCTGGTATCCATGGCCATGCGCAGTGCATATACTAGCCTCTCACTCCCCTTTTTCACGCTTCTTCAGACTAGGCGGCGTCAGCTGATCCCTAATAGCATGCCACGGCCGTGACGCCGCACAGTCTGAAGAAGCAGGAAGGAGGTGAGTGAGAGGCGATGATATGCACTGCGCATGCCCATGGATCCCTGGCCCGCAGTGGGACTACATTAGATGACACTGCAAGGTTGGATCTCGGGCAGCTTGGACGCACAGGCACTGCCAGCCTGACACCTACATGATGTCAGAAGACGGGCACCGCTAACTGTGCATGGCCAAGGGATAACATTACAGCGCGGGCTCCGTGACAGAACCAAACAACGTTGAGGAGGTGGCGCCCGGCACCAAGGGGGTTGGAATGACGGCTGTGCTGTGTCACATTACAAAGGAAAGTCCCACTTCCGGGATGGTTTGACGGTGTGAGGGGACACATTATATGAGTATGTACTTCAGCGTTTGCAAGGAGCATAATTTTCGGAGCCACCATTTTCCATGTGCAGTATTACTGCTGTACAAGATGGCTCTTTCAGCAACAAATGCCTGGGGGGTGGGGGTTAAAGGTTCCCTTTCAACTTGCTCCACTGCAGGCTTCGGCCTACACTCTGCTCCTCTTTGATTCCCTGGGTTTCAACACTGTCAGTTGCCACCTGGAAGTGTTGTCTACACAGAAAAAACACTAGGTGATGTGTCAGTGGGGTTCAGCACCGCCAGCTGTTCCCCTGCTGTGTAGTCGGCAACGTGTCCAGCACAAGCCACGCTGGCACAACAGAACAAAAGCTGCCACCAGTGCAGGCTTCGGCCTACACTCTGCTCCTCTCCTCCTCCTGCTGACCCTGGGCTCAAACACCGCTAGTTTTTGCCCGGAAGTGCTAGCTGCACAGAGAAAAACACCAGCCAATGTGTTAGTGGGGTTCAGCAACGCCAGCTGTTCCCCTGCTGTGTAGCCGGCAACGTGACCTGCAAACGCCACGAAGGCACATGAACTGAAATTAAAGGGAACCTGGCCCCACCCCCCCAGGTGTTTCTATGTATAACAGCCACCTAGTACAGCAGTACTGCTGCATTTGTACAAGGTGGCTGACTTTTTCTCCTTGCCCAAGTGGAACTCAACACGTACAAAATGTGTCTCATTGAGACCATTCCACTGTCCCTGAGGTGTGACTTTCCTTTCTAATGATACGCAGCACCCCCCTTGGTAGCGTTTCCCGTCTTTTGTCATCATGGTTAGCTGGCTGCGCCTGTGCATCCGCCCTGCTAGAAACAACGCCCCTCGTTGTCATATTTATTTTGTCAGCGAGGGTGTGGTTTATGGGCACGAGCAGTGCATATGTTCGCCTGTCTTAACTCATCTCCTTCCGCCTTCTTCAGACTGTGCGGCCTCCTGGCCGTGGTAGGCGATAAGGGATTAGCTGAGGCCGCCCAGTCTGGAGCAGGTGTAAGGACATGTGTAAGCGGCAAACCTATTTACTGCACAAGGCCACGAATCCCAGCCACGCAGTGTGATTTTTTGAAAACACACTGTGGGTCTGGGATTCATGTCCATCGCTAACCGCAACGGCCGACATGAAATGAGGTCAGAAGACAGGAAGCGCTCACAGCGCATGGCCAAGGGATCACAATAGCGCAGACTCCTGTACAGCAAATAACAACGCTCAGGAATCTGCGCCCAGTACCTAGGTGCAAATTTTGACACCTGTGCTGCGTCTCCTTAAAAAGACAACTCACGCCTCCACAACTGTTTGACAGTATAATGGGCTAAATAGTGTACGTGTTTTAGTCAGCGTGTGCAAGGAGCAAAACAAATAGAGCAACCTTTTACTTGTGCAGCATTAATGCTGCACAAGGTGTGGCTCTTGTACCTTGCAACACCTGAGGGGGGTTAAAGGTAACCTTTGAAATTGGTTCAACTAGGCTTCGGCCTACACTCTGCTCCTCTCCTCCTCCTGCTGACCCTGGGCTCTAACAACGCTAGTTTTTGCCCGGAAATGCTAGCTGCACAGAGAAAAACACCAGCCAATGTGTTAGTGGGGTTCAGCACCGCCAGCTGTTCCCCCGCTGTGTAGCCGGCATCGTGTCCAGCACAAGCCACGCTGGCACAACTGACCAAAAGCTGCCACCAGTGCAGGCTTCGGCCTACACATTGCTCCTCTCCTCCTCCTGCTGACCCTGGGCTCAAACAACGCCAGTTTTTGCCCGGACATGCGAGCTGCACAGAGAAAAACACCAGTCAATGTGTCAGTGGGGTTCAGCACCGCCAGCTGTTCCCCTGCTGTGTAGCTTGCAACGTGACCTGCAAACGCCACGCAGGCACATGAACTGAAATTGACGGGAGCCTGCCCCCCACCCCCAGGTGTTTCTATGTAAAACAGCCACCTTGTACAGCAGTACTGCTGCATTTGTACAAGGTGGCTGACTTTTTCTCCTTGCCCACGTGGAACTCAACACGTACAAAATGTGTCTCATTGAGACCATTCCACTGTCCCTGAGGTGTGACTTTCCTTTCTAATGATACGCAGCACCACCCTTGTTAGCGCTGCCCGTCTTTTGACATCATTGGTTAGCTGGCTGCGCCTGTGCGTCTGCCCTGCTCGAAACAACGCCCCTCGGTGTCTTATTTTTTTGAACAGCGAGGGTGTGATTGATGGGCATGTGCAGTGCATATGTTTGCCTGTGTTCACTCATCTCCTTCCGCCTTCTTCAGACTGGGTGTCCTCATGGCCGCGGCAGGCGATAAGGGATCAGATGAGGCCGCCCAGTCTGAAGCAGGTGTAAGGACATGTGTGAGCGTCAAACATATTTACTGAACAGGGCCACGAATCCCAGCCACGCAGTGTGATTTTTTGAAAACACACTGTGGGTCTGGGATTCATGTCCATCGCTAACCGTAACGGTCGACATTAAATGAGGTCAGAAGACAGGAAGCGCTCACAGCGCATGGCCAAGGGATCCCAATAGCGCAGACTCCTGTACAGCAAATAACAACGCTCAGGAATCTGCGCACAGCAGCTAGGTGTAAATTTTGACACCTGTGCTGCATCTCCTTAAAAAGACTAGTAGTCACGCCTCCACTACTGTTTGACAGTATAATGGGCTAAACAGTGTACGTGTTTTATTCAGCGTGTGCAAGGAGCAAAATTAAATAGAGCAACCTTTGACTTGTGCATCATTAATGCTGTTCAAGGTGTGGCTCTTGTACCTTGCAACACCTGAGGGGGGGGTTAAAGGTAACCTTTGAAATTGGTTCAACTAGGCTTCGGCCTACACTCTGCTCCTCTACTCCTCCTGCTGACCCTGGGCTCAAACACCGCTAGTTTCTGCCCGGAACTGCTAGCTGCACAGAGAAAAACACCAGTCAATGTGTTCGTGGGGTTCAGCACCACCAGCTGTTCCCCTGCTGTGTAGTTGGCATCGTGTCCAGCACAAGCCACGCTGGCACAACCGACCAAAAGCTGCCACCAGTGCAGGCTTCGGCCTACACTCTGCTCCTCTCCTCCTCCTGCTGACCCCGGGCTCAAACACCGCCAGTTTCTGCCCGGACATGCTAGCTGCACAGAGAGAAACACCAGCCAATGTGTTAGTGGGGTTCAGCACCGCCAGCTGTTCCCCTGCTGTGTAGTCTGCATCGTGTCCAGCACAAGCCACGCTGGCACAACTGACCAAAAGCTGCCACCAGTGCAGGCTTCGGCCTACACTTTGCTCCTCTCCTCCTCCTGCTGACCCTGGGCTCAAACAACGCCAGTTTCTGCCCGGACATGCTAGCTGCATAGAGAAAAACACCAGCCAATGTGTTAGTGGGGTTCAGCACCGCCAGCTGTTCCCCTGCTGTGTAGCTGGCAACGTGTCCTGCAAACGCCACGCAGGCACATGAACTGAAATTGAAGGGAGCCTGCCCCCCACCCCCCCAGGTGTTTCTATGTATAACAGCCACCTTGTACAGCAGTACTGCTGCATTTGTACAAGGTGGCTGACTTTTTCTCCTTGCACACGTGGAACTCAACAAGTACAAAATGTGTCTCATTACAGACCATTACAATGTCCCTGAGGTGTGACTTTCCTTTTTAATGACACGCAGCACCCCCATTGTTAGCGCTGCCCGTCTCCTGACATCATTGGTTGGCTGGCTGTGCCTGTGCGTCCCCCCTGCCCGACACAACGCCCCCCGTTGTCTCATATATTTTGACTGCGAGGGTGTGATTGATGGGCACGAGCAGTGCATATGTTCCCCTGTCTTCACTCCCCTCCTTCCGCCTTCTTCTGACTGTGCGGCCTCATGGCCGCGGCATGCGATAAGGGATCAGCTGAGGCCGCCCAGTCTGAAGCAGGTGTAAGGACATGTGTGAGCGGCGAACATATTTACTGCACAAGGCCACGAATCCCAGCACCGCAGTGTGACTTTAGGAAAAGCCACTGTGGGTCTGGGATTTATGGCCATCGTTAACCGCACCGGCCAACATGAAATGAGGTCATGAGACGGCCTGCACTAACAGGGTATTGCCAAGGGATAACACAAGAGCGCAGTTTCCTGTACTGCAAATAACAACGGTAAGGAATCTGCGCACAGCACCTGGGTGTAAATTTGTACACCTGTGCTGCGTCTCCTTAAAAAGACTAGTAGTCACGCCTCCACTACTGTTTTACAGTATAATGGGCTAAATAGTGTACGTGTTTAATTCAGCGTGTGCAAGGAGCGAAAATTAAATAGAGCAACCTTTGACTTGTGCATCATTAATGCTGTTCAAGGTGTGGCTCTTGTACCTTGCAACACCTGAGGGGGGGGTTAAAGGTAACCTTTGAAATTGGTTCAACTAGGCTTCGGCCTACACTCTGCTCCTCTACTCCTCCTGCTGACCCTGGGCTCAAACACCGCTAGTTTTTGCCCGGAACTGCTAGCTGCACAGAGAAAAACACCAGTCAATGTGTTAGTGGGGTTCAGCAACGCCAGCTGTTCCCCTGCTGTGTAGTCGGCAACGTGTCCAGCACAAGCCACGCTGGCACAACAGAACAAAAGCTGCCACCAGTGCAGGCTTCGGCCTACACTTTGCTCCTCTCCTCCTCCTGCTGACCCTGGGCTCAAACAACGCCAGTTTCTGCCCGGACATGCTAGCTGCACAGAGAAAAACACCAGCCAATGTGTTAGTGGGGTTCAGCACCACCAGCTGTTCCCCTGCTGTGTAGCTGGCAACGTGTCCTGCAAACGCCACGCAGGCACATGAACTGAAATTGAAGGGAGCCTGCCCCCCACCCCCCAGGTGTTTCTATGTATAACAGCCACCTTGTACAGCAGTACTGCTGCATTTGTACAAGGTGGCTGACTTTTTGTCCTTGCCCACGTGGAACTCAAAACGTACAAAATGTGTCTCATTGAGACCATTCCACTGTCCCTGAGGTGTGACTTTCCTTTCTAATGATACGCAGCACCCCCCTTGGTAGTGCTTCCCGTCTTCTGACATCATTGGTTGGCTTGTTGCGCCTGTGCGTCCGCCCTGCCTGAAACAATGCTCCTCGTTGTCTTATTTTGACTGCGAGGGTGTGATTGATGGGCATGAGCAGTGCATATCTTCACCTGTCTTAACTCATCTCCTTCCGCCTTCTTCAGACTGTGCAGCCTCATGGCCGCGGCATGCGAGAAGGGATCAGCAGAGGCCGCCCAGTCTGAAGCAGGTGTAAGGACGTGTGTGAGCGGCCAAAATATTTACTGCTCAAGGCCACGAATCACAGCACCGCAGTGTGACTTTATGAAAAGGCACTGTGGGTCTGGGATTTATGGCCATCGTTAACCGCACCGGCCAACATGAAATGAGGTCATAAGACGGGCAGCTCTAACAGGGCATTGCCAAGGGATAACACAAGAGCGCAGACTCCTGTACAGCAAATAACAACGCTCAGGAAGCTGCGCCAAGCACCAAGGCGTTACTTGGGACACCTGTGCTGCGTCTCCTTAAAAAGCCAAGTCACGCATCCACTACAGTTTGACTGTAGAATGGGCTAAATTGTGTACGTCTTTCATTCAGCGTGTGCAAGTAGACAAATTAATAGAGCAACCTTTCACTTGTGCAGCATTAATACTGCACAAGGTGTGTCTCTTGTACTTTGTAACACCTGAGGGGGGGTTAAAGGTTTCCTTTGAAATTGGTTCAAATAGGCTTCGGCCTACACTCTGCTCCTCTCCTCCTCCTCCTGCTTCAACACGGGCTCTAACATCGCTAGTTTTTGACCGCAAGTGCTAGCTGCACAGAGAAAAACACACGCCATTGTGTTAGTGGGGTTCAGCAACGCCAGCTGTTCCCCCACTGTGTAGCCGGCAAAGTGTCCTGCAAACGCAACGCAGACACAAAGCTGCCTCCAGTGCAGGCTTCGGCCTACACTCTGCTTCCCCTGCTTACCCTTAGCTCCAACACCGCTAGTTGGGGCTCTAGGAAGACAATCTTTAATAGGCAACGCATCTGGGTTCCAGCACCGCCAGCTGGTTCTCGGCAGTGTTCTTGTCACAGGTACTCCCTCGTGCCAAGCCTGGTTTCAGCACCGTCAGCTGTTTCCGGGTTGTGTCAAGCTCACTGAGACGCCTATGCTTGCCCCGTCGTGGTGCGGTCGGGTTAGCCAACTCCAGGGTGCCTCCAGTTTAGGAGCTTCCTATGTGGGCTGCGTGAACTGGTAGTCAAGGCTGGTTCTGTAGTGCCAGTAGGCCCAGCTCCCCCTGTAGGACTGTTGGGGTTCGGTAACTGCGGCTGCCTCGCGGCCTAGCTGTTCTCTCCTCTCCTGTGGGCCTTGGGGTCCACCACCTGGTTCCAGCACCGTCAGCTGGTTGCAGGCCGAGCCTTTGGCTTAGGTGCCTCCTCCTGGGTATCCGAGTTCCGCCAACGTCAGGCGGTCCTTGGTAGTGCTTTTAAGCGCGGGCACCTACAGCTTAGTAACCGGGTTCCAGCACCGCCAGCTGGTCCTCGGTCGTGCCATTGGCTCTTGCACACTGGGGCAACGCATCTGGGTTCCAGCACCGCCAGTTGGTTCTCGGCAGTGTTCTTGTCACAGGTACTCCCTCGTGCCAAGCCTGGTTTCAGCACCGTCAGCTGTTTCCGGGTTGTGTCAAGCTCACTGAGACGCCTATGCTTGCCCCGTCGTGGTGCGGTCGGGTTAGCCAACTCCAGGGTGCCTCCAGTTTAGGAGCTTCCTATGTGGGCTGCGTGAACTGGTAGTCAAGGCTGGTTCTGTAGTGCCAGTAGGCCCAGCTCCCCCTGTAGGACTGTTGGGGTTCGGTAACTGCGGCTGCCTCGCGGCCTAGCTGTTCTCTCCTCTCCTGTGGGCCTTGGGGTCCACCACCTGGTTCCAGCACCGTCAGCTGGTTCCGGGCCGAGCCTTTGGCTTAGGTGCCTCCTCCTGGGTATCCGAGTTCCGCCAACGTCAGGCGGTCCTTGGTAGTGCTTTTAAGCGCGGGCACCTACAGCTTAGTAACCGTGTTCCAGCACCGTCAGCTGGTCCTCGGTCGTGCCATTGGCTCTTGCACACTGGGGCAACGCATCTGGGTTCCAGCACCGCCAGCTGGTTCTCGGCAGTGTTTTTGTCACAGGTACTCCCTCGTGCCAAACCTGGTTTCAGCACCGTCAGCTGTTTCCGGGGTGTGTCAAACTCGCTGAGACGCCTATGTTTGCCCCGTCGTGTTGCAGTCGGGTTAGCCAACTCCAGGGTGCCTCCAGTTTATGAGCTTCCTATGTGGGCTGCGTGAACTGGTAGTCAAGGCTGGTTCTGTAGTGCCAGTAGGCCCAGCTCCCCCTGTAGGACTGTTGGGGTTCGGTAACTGCGGCGGCCTAGCTGTTCTCTCCTCTCCTGTGGGCCATGGGGTCCACCACCTGGTTCCAGCACCATCAGCTGGTTCCGGGCCGAGCCTTTGGCTTAGGTGCCTCCTCCTGGGTATCCGAGTTCCGCCAACGTCAGGCGGTCCTTGGTAGTGCTTTTAAGCGCGGGCACCTACAGCTTAGTAACCGTGTTCCAGCACCGTCAGCTGGTCCTCGGTCGTGCCATTGGCTCTTGCACACTGGGGCAACGCATCTGGGTTCCAGCACCGCCAGCTGGTTCTCGGCAGTGTTTTTGTCACAGGTACTCCCTCGTGCCAAACCTGGTTTCAGCACCGTCAGCTGTTTCCGGGGTGTGTCAAACTCGCTGAGACGCCTATGTTTGCCCCGTCGTGTTGCAGTCGGGTTAGCCAACTCCAGGGTGCCTCCAGTTTAGGAGCTTCCTATGTGGGCTGCGTGAACTGGTAGTCAAGGCTGGTTCTGTAGTGCCAGTAGGCCCAGCTCCCCCTGTAGGACTGTTGGGGTTCGGTAACTGCGGCTGCCTTGCGGCCTAGCTGTTCTCTCCTCTCCTGTGGGCCTTGGGGTCCACCACCTGGTTCCAGCACCGTCAGCTGGTTCCGGGCCGAGCCTTTGGCTTAGGTGCCTCCTCCTGGGTATCCGAGTTCCGCCAACGTCAGGCGGTCCTTGGTAGTGCTTTTAAGCGCGGGCACCTACAGCTTAGTAACCGTGTTCCAGCACCGTCAGCTGGTCCTCGGTCGTGCCATTGGCTCTTGCACACTGGGGCAACGCATCTGGGTTCCAGCACCGCCAGCTGGTTCTCGGCAGTGTTTTTGTCACAGGTACTCCCTCGTGCCAAACCTGGTTTCAGCACCGTCAGCTGTTTCCGGGGTGTGTCAAACTCGCTGAGACGCCTATGTTTGCCCCGTCGTGTTGCAGTCGGGTTAGCCAACTCCAGGGTGCCTCCAGTTTAGGAGCTTCCTATGTGGGCTGCGTGAACTGGTAGTCAAGGCTGGTTCTGTAGTGCCAGTAGGCCCAGCTCCCCCTGTAGGACTGTTGGGGTTCGGTAACTGCGGCTGCCTCGCGGCCTAGCTGTTCTCTCCTCTCCTGTGGGCCTTCGGGTCCACCACCTGGTTCCAGCACCGTCAGCTGGTTCTCGGCAGTGTCTTTTGCTCTTGTACCTTCTGCTCCCCATCCTGGTTCCAGTACCGTCAGCTGGTTCCGGGCAGAGCCTTTGGCTTAGGTGCCTCCTTCTGGGTATCCAAGTTCCACCAACGTCAGGTGGTCCTTGGTAGTGCTTTCAGGCACGGGTACCTCCTGCTTAGTAACCGGGTTCCAGTAACGTCAGCTGGTCCTCGGTAGTTCCATTGGCTCTTGGACCTTTGGCTACCCATCCGGGTTCCAGTACCGTCAGCTGGTTCTCGGCAGTGTCTTTTGCTCTTGTACCTTCTGCTCCCCATCCTGGTTCCAGTAACGTCAGCTGGTTCCGGGCAGAGCCTTTGGCTTAGGTGCCTCCTTCTGGGTATCCGAGTTCCGCCAACGCCAGGCGGTCCTTGGTAGTGCTTATTAGCACGGGTACCTCCTGCTTAGTAACCGGGTTCCAGTAACGTCAGCTGGTCCTCGGTAGTTCCATAGGCTCTTGAACCTTCGGGTAGCCATCCGAGTTCCAGTTCCATCAGCTGGTTCTTGGCATTTTCTCAGCCTTCTTGTACCTTCTGCTACATTTCCAAGTTTAAGACCCTAAAGTCGACGACCCGGAAGACCACCCCGATGACGACGACCCGGAAGACCACCCCGATGACGACGACGACAACCCGGAAGACCACCCCGATGACGACGGCGGAGACGACGACGGCGGAGACGACGACGGCTGAGACGACGACGGCGGAGATGACGACACTGGAGACGACGACCCTGGAGACGACGACATGGAAGACCGAGAAGCAGAAGAACAAGAGGCTGCAGAACAAAGAGCAGAAGAACATTAAGCATAAGACTTAATATCAGAGCAAAAGATATTATCTAAATTATATGCAGAAGAAGACTAAGCAGTGTATGGGGGTGAGTCCGTTCCTCCTCGTGGTGCCCCTGGATAAAGCCTGATGCTGCAGGCCAAACTGAACGCGGACAAATGTAACTTTTGTGACTGGCAGAACGGAAGGTGTAATCTTCCAACTTTTATAGATAACAACTACGGGAATGCCTGTCACAAATGAGAATATGATGAAGAAGTAGAATAGGAAGAATAATAACAGTGGAATAAAAAGAATATGTAGAATAGGAAGAATAATAATAGTTGAATAAAATGAATATGAAGAATGTAATAAAAAAAAAAAATAGGTAGAAGATGAAGAAGAAGATGAATAAGGTGAAGAAGAAGTTGATGTCAAAGATGCTGATGATGATGAAGATGAAAGTGTGGGAAAAGTAAAAAAAAAAAAGAAAAAAAAAGAAGGGGAAGGGCGTGGAATAGTGAAACATCAATATCTGACAAAATAAAAAAAAATTTACATACTCAATATCTTTTTCACTCCGAACGTCTTAAAAAAAAACCAAAACATGCTATTCTATTTGATTGGGCTAAACCTCATTGCCTTTAATGTCTCCGCCACCTCCCACAATACATCCTACATTATTCTTAGTTGTTTTCCTTGATGTAGAATGAACCTACAAGGAAAGAAAGGGTTTATTTTAATTCCGATATTTTGGTCCCATTGACTTGCATTGGGATCGGGTATCGGTATCGGCGATATCCGATATTTTTTGAATATCGGCCGATCCCAACCGATACCGATACTTTCCGATATCGGAAGGTATCGCTCAACACTACTCAGCAGCATACCCCACCCATGAAGCAAGCTACACCGCCTGTTTACCTAAGTACTATTTTTTAACGGCATCTAGCCCAGGAAATCCTTTTGGGCCTAGTAGAATTTGGTGCTACTCAGCAGCGTACTTCACCCATGAAGCAAGCTACACCACCTGTTTACCTAAGTACTATTTTTTAACGGCATCTAGCTCAGGAAATCCTTTTGGGCCTAGTAGAATTTGGTGCTACTCAGCAGCATACCCCACCCATGAAGCAAGCTACACCGCCTGTTTACCTAACTACTATTTTGTAACGGCATCTAGCCCAGAAAATCATTTTGGGCCTAGTAGAATTTGGTGCTACTCAGCAGCGTACCCCACCCATGAAGCAAGCTACATCACCTGTTTACCTAAGTACTATTTTGTAACGGCATATAGCCCAGGAAATCCTTTTGGGCCTAGTAGAATTTGGTGCTACTCAGCAGCATACCCCATCCATGAAGCAAGCTACACCGCCTGTTTACCTAACTACTATTTTGTAACGGCATCTAGCCCAGAAAATCCTTTTGGGCCTAGTAGAATTTGGTGCTACTCAGCAGCATACCCCATCCATGAAGCAAGCTACACCACCTGTTTACCTAACTACTATTTTGTAACGGCATCTAGCCCAGAAAATCATTTTGGGCCTAGTAGAATTTGGTGCTACTCAGCAGCGTACCCCACCCATGAAGCAAGCTACATCGCCTGTTTACCTAAGTACTATTTTTTAACGGCATCTAGCCCAGGAAATCATTTTGGGCCTAGTAGAATTTGGTGCAACTTAGCAGCGTACCCCACCCATGAAGCAAGCTACACCGCCTGTTTACCTAACTACTATTTTGTAACGGCATCTAGCCCAGGAAATCCTTTTGGGCCTAGTAGAATTTGGTGCTACTCAGCAGAGTACCCCACTCATGAAGCAAGCTACACCGCCTGTTTACCTAAGTACTATTTTGTAACGGCATCTAGCCCAGGAAATCATTTTGGGCCTAGTAGAATTTGGTGCAACTTAGCAGCGTACCCCACCCATGAAGCAAGCTACACCGCCTGTTTACCTAACTACTATTTTGCAACGGCATCGAGCCCAGGAAATCATTTTGGGCCTAGTAGAATTTGGTGCAACTTAGCAGCGTACCCCACCCATGAAGCAAGCTACACCGCCTGTTTACCTAACTACTATTTTGTAACGGCATCTAGCCCAGGAAATCCTTTTGGGCCTAGTAGCAATTTCTGCTACTCAGCAGAGTACCCCACCCATGCAGAAAGCTACACCGCCTTCTTTCTTTCTCAATCTAACCCGTCGGCTCTGGGGTGTCCACTCTCCCTCCAGCTCTCTCCTTCTCACAGGTGGACTACTGCGTGTTTTCACACTGTGGCGAATCTTTTGGGCCCAGGCATAAGAAGTCGTCGAGGTAATGGATAATATGTGCCGCCTTACAAACGTCCATGACGACACATTTGAGGAAGCAACTAAACGCCTCAAATAGTGAGCAGGATATGGAGCACCCCATGGGCAAACAGCGATCTATGTAGTATGCTCCTTCACAGAAGCAGCCCAATGGGAGGACATTATTCGGAGGCACAGGTAGTAACCGGAAAGCCCCCTCAATGTCTGTTTTGGCCATTAGGGTGCCCCTTACCAACTTCTTAAACGCCTGATTGCCTCGTCAAAGGAGGTACAGTACATAGTACTGTACTTGGTTCCACATCGATGTTGTCGTTTACTGACCTACCCCTTGGATATGACAAATGGTGGATTAGTCTGAATGTATTGGCTTCATTTTTTGACACAACTCCCAACGGGGGTACCACTACGTCTTCTAAGGAAAGTGTTCTGAATGGACCCGCCGCCATTCTACCTCAAGATTTTTATTTTTTTTGTCAATACGTCTGTGTGTTGATAGAGTGATTTTAGATTTTTACTCCAGCCTTTCTTGATTTTAGAAGGGCATGACATTCCTATTTCTGTGTCTCTGTGCTGTTCCATGTATATTCCTCAGTTTCCATGTATGTTGTTATATTTTACTCTGCTGCCACCCAATGGCCTTTTTCTGTATGGCAGCTTGTTTTTCATGTATTTCTTGTGGGCATGTCTTACATCCGGTTCAGGGGTCAAATCTTCTCTTCCTCTGGCAGCCATTTCCAGTTTACTCTCTGTTGTGAGAGGACGTGCTTTTGAACTGGGCTTAGCAAGGCATCAGTCTTTCGACCACTCTCTCATGCTGCTCACACTTGCAGACACACTTGGTGCTACATCTTACTGTACCCTGTCTACCCTGCATTTCTGGAGAAGTTACTGTATTACCAGTTATACGCTGTATGTCCAGATCTACAAAATAAACAAGTCTGGATTACACAATCCCTGGAGTGCATCATCTCTCTGGACGCTGAGCAGCATTGGTCCTGTCTGCCTCACATCGAAGAAATACGGAGGTACGTTTCTCTCTCACAACACTTATTAATCAACCACACCTCCATTCGCCTCATGTGGGGACAGAACAGTCGAAAGACTGCCTTGAAGCCCGGCCAGAATCACCCTTATATCACTATTCACGTGCCCGCTCTCTGCCCGCTCACATACTGCAGCCCTGCTCTGCTAAGAAATCTCCTGCAGCATCACCTCAGACTGCATTGTACATAAAGACTCTCTGTGTATTATACCACACTGCTGCAGATCGTCGGACCGCAGAACCCCACAATTCTCCAACAACACCTTGGGAATCTTATCAGGGGGTCGCAACTAAGCTGCACCGCAATTTCCAGCCCCCAATTCAAAGGTTCAGTTTCTTAAAGGGACAGCGCACCTTAAATCAAAATGGCCGAAAAGGACCTTCCACAGTTCCCCAATGCTGAAACAGAGCAAATACAACCTGATACTGTCCATTATGAAGACCAGGAAGCAGAGCCCGCTTCCACAGCAGACCCAGATGCACGACCAGTACGTTCCATCAAGCCAACATTAAAGGTCCTCGAGAATTACTGTTCCACAAGGGATGAGTTCAATGACAACTTGGACGACCTATGGGAACGAGTCGCCTCCCTTATGTCAAGCGTCCAACGCCATAAAAATGATGCAGCGGGTTTACAGGACACTATAAGACAGCTAGACGTGGCCCACGGCAGATACAAGAGACTGTCCGCGAAGTATGCTGCCTTCCTAAAAGAATCTAAAATCGACGAAGCCCTATCAGAGTTAAGCAAGGCAGATTCCACAGACAGAGAAAGGGACGCCGCCGTGCAAGACGCCAAAGATAAAGCGGAGCTTCGTATCACCCATCTGCAAGAAACTAGATCGCACAGGTCAGCCTCGTCTAAACACTCTGCTCGGTCATACAAATCATCCTGCTCAAGAACTTCAGCCCTCAGCGACAGAATCCTAGAGGCCCGTTTAAATGCAGAGCGGTCCAAACTAAGACGTTCATACACCGAAAAGAAAACAGAAGCAGAAGCGAAGAGAGCAGAAGCAGAGGCTAGAGCAAAGATTCTTCAAACAGAAGCAGAGGCTCAAACAAGGATTCTTCAAACAGAAGCAGAGGCTAGAGCAGGGGTCGGGAACCTATGGCTCGCGAGCCAGATATGGCTCTTTTGATGGCCGTATCTGGCTCGCAGACAGGGGGCCCGGGGCCGGCAAGTCAGACGCCCCTGGTCACCGCACTATGTCCGCCTCCTGCTCCCGCACACTTCCGTCACTTACTTCCAGGGGCGGATTATCAGAGGGTCAATATGGGCGGTAGCCCAGGGCCCAGTGGTCTGGGGGGGCCCTGGGCTACCGCAGATTAACCCTCTGATAATCATTTGTGAATGCCGGCCCGTGCCGGCCGCCGCCGCCGGCGTTTATGTGCCCCCCGGACCCGGTGGGCGGAGAGAGGGGGCCGCATAGGGCCCCTTCTCATCTGCTCACCGGGCCCCTTGCAGCGCTGCGGCGGTTTCCTATTGATGTGCGGGCGCGCGCCCGCACATCAATAGTTAACAACAACAGCCGCCAGCCAATTGGAGGCTGGCGGCTGATGTCGGCCGCAGCGCACACGTCGCCGGCGTCTGACGTCATTGTCAGTCGCCGGCGAGTGTGCGCTGCTGCAGGGAGCTCGCCGCCTGGAGCGCGGACAGGTGAGGAGACTGCTTGTTTTTTTTTGTTTTTTTTTGGATCAGTTATCGGTGGACACACTGGGGGAGTGGGGGGCAATGCTGGAGGACACACTGGGGGGCAATGCTGGAGACACTGGGGCAGATTGGAGGACACACTAAGCGGGCAAAGCTGGAGACAGTAGGGCAGATTGGAGGACACACTGGGGGCAATGCTGGAGACAGTGAGGCAGATTGGAGGACACACTGGGGGCAATGCTGGAGACAGTGGGGCAGATTGGAGGACACACTGGGGGCAGATTGCTGGAGGACACACTGGGGGCAGATTGCTGGAGACACTGGGGGCAGATTGCTGGAGACACTGGGGCAGATTGCTGGAGACACTGGGGCAGATTGCTGGAGACACTGGGGCAGATTGCTGGAGACACTGGGGCAGATGATTGCTGGACACACTGGGGCAATGCTGGATACACTGGGGCAATGCTGGAGACACTGGGCCAGATTGCTGGACACACTGGTGGTAATATGCTGGACACACTGGGGCAGATTGCTGGACACACTGTCTGGGGGCAATATGCTGGACATACTGGGGCAGATTGCTGGACACACTGGGGGTAATATGCTGGACACACTGGGGGTAATATGCTGGACACACTGGGGGCAGGACTGGAGGCATGGGCAGAATGTAGACACGGGGCATGATTGGAGACATGGGGCAGGATGGATACAATAATAAAATAGACAATTGACATAACTGACAATGCGTTGTGTGACATGTCCAACATTCCAGCTTCTTTCTTCTGCGAATGCCTCAAAGCTGGCATTCTCTCAACATCAGGTGGGAAGAATGCCAGCTTCCAGTCATGCGCAGGAAAAAGAAGAAGCCAGACTGCTGGACTGATGTCATGCATCGCAAGCTCACAATGTAAGTTATTTATTTAATTTTTTACTGCTAATTACCATTGTTTCAGTCCAGTTGTGGCTTTATACAGCAGGGAGGAGCATTCCTTGCTGTACTAAGTGAACATTGGAGCGATTGATCTGTCAATGGCCCTTTAAACATATTGCACGGCTCTCGCGGAATTATATTTCAAAATATGTGGCGTTTACGGCTCTCTTAGCCAAAAAGGTTCCTGACCCCTGGGCTAGAGCAAAGATTCTTCAAACAGAAATGGAGGAAGAAATTGCATTAGCCGAAGTAAAAATACTCGAGCAAGCATTGAAGCAAAACCTCGACCCAATTTGCCTGCCACCACAGGAAGAAGACGACCCAGCTGTTCGTACCAGAGACTACGTGCAGAAACAGATACCTGCAGCGCACACCTTCTCCAGTGACGTTCAACCCAACATTGCGGAAACGTCCAAGTCAGCCCAACCTATGGTGCCAGTATCGCCCACAGCCCCTACAGAGAACCAAGACCAACGCCGTGATGTACCCCCTCAGGAACAATCATCATCGCAAGACGACCACAAGGCACACTCCAGCCCGCCTCCACAGTTCAAGCAGCAGTCATCGGAATCTCTAGAGGTTAAACCACAGCTCAACCCTGCAGCGACATCATTCTACCCGGGAACAATTCACCCTTCCACGCCACACAGCTTATACGCCCGAGGGGCACCACAAGCTAATATGGTAACAAGGAGTGAAGGATCAGACATGTCCGAGTTTGCCAGGTTCATGGTGAGCAGGGAGCTAATCAGCACTAGCCTCTCAAAATTCGACGACTGTGCAGAGAACTACAGAGCCTGGAAAGCAACCTTCAAGGCCGCCATTGCTGATCTCAACCTATCCGCGGAGCAGGAGCTCGACCTCATGGTAAAATGGTTGGGTCCTGAATCCACAAACCGTATCAAGAGTCTTAGGACCGTCTATGTGGGGCAAGCTGAAGCAGGTCTCGCTGTGGCCTGGCAGAAACTCGAAAGAGCCTACGGCAGCGCTGAAGCCATAGAAAAGTCCCTATTCAAGAGACTGCAGAACGTTCCAAGGATCAACCTTAAGGAAGCCCACAAGCTTCTGGATTTAAGTGACCTGCTTATGGAGCTGGAACTTGCTAAAAGAGACCCTCGTCTGTCTGGACTGTGCTACCTGGACACTGCCCACGGGGTGAACCCGATCATCTCAAAGCTGCCACACAGTCTGCAAGAGAAGTGGGCAGTGTGCGTCTCCAGGTATAAAAGGTCACATGACGTCACCTTTCCTCCGTTCATTCAGTTCTGCAAGTTCATTGACGAACAAGCCCAAATGAGGAACGACCCTAGCCTCGACTTCCTGGAGTCTAACACTGCAGCTCCAGCAACACCTTCATCAAGGTATGAAAGCGTCGCACATAGACGCAAGGACTCAAGGAACAGTGTAAGCGTCAGAAAGACTAACCTGCCATCACCTGCAGTACCTGCCGACAAGCAGTACACTATTCCGTCGAGGGATAAGTCTTTCAATCGTGAGTGTCCCATTCACAAAAAACCACACTCACTGAACAAATGTAGAGGCTTCAGGTCCAAAACCATGCAGGAGCGCAAGAAAATCCTCAACGAACTTGGGATATGTTTCAAATGCTGCGCTTCATCAGAACACATGACCAAGGACTGTAAATCTGCCATTAAGTGTGAAGAGTGTCATAGCGACAGACACCCATCAGCCTTGCACCCAGGCTCAGCCACCAGCGATCCAGCAGTCGCAGTTACCTCTGGTCCCGCTACAAACCATGGCGGGGAGCCACAGAATCACGCCAAGTCCACCACAGCTGTGTCCTGCTCATGCTCAGAGGTATGTGGGGAGAATCAAAGTGCTAAATGCTGTGCCAGGATATGCCTAATCAGAGTCTATCCAGAAGGGCAACCAGAGAAGGCTGTAAAAATGTATGCCATCATTGACGATCAGAGCAATCGATCCCTAGCTGGACCTAAGTTCTTTGAAGCCTTTAGAATCAAGGGACCAGCAGCGCCCTACACTCTGAATACTTGCTCGGGGCGCATAGAGACTAGCGGCAGAAGAGCACAAGGTTTCATCGCTTCTCCTGTCAATGAAGACGTAGAAATACCCCTACCTACGCTAATTGAATGCGATCAAATACCAGACCAAAGGGATGAGATCCCTACCCCGGAAGCTGCTTTCCACCAACCACACTTAAGGCACCTAGCCAGCGTTATCCCACCTTTGGACACAGATGCTGAAATCCTACTTCTGCTCGGCAGAGACAATTTGAGGATACATAAGGTCCGCCAACAGTGTAATGGTCCTGACTACGCCCCCTACGCCCAGAGACTTGACTTGGGGTGGGTAGTCATAGGAAATGTATGCTTGGACCAAACAGGAGTCCATTCCTTTAAGACGTACGTACGCCGAGACGGGCGCACTACCTTCTGCAAACCATGTCCTCATCACTATGAGGTGAAGGAAAAGCTTCCAGATTCTGTACAGCTGCCTGATGTTATCCCTTCTCCCTATGCAGACGACTTGGGAAAATTGGTGTTTCATACCACTAAGGATGACAACAAAGTAGCCCCATCTATGGAAGACAAGGAATTTGTCAGGATAATGGACAATGAGTTCCTTAAGGACGAAACCAATCACTGGGTTTTCCCCTTACCCTTCCGAGCTACCAGGGTAAGGCTCCCGAACAATCGTGAACAAGCCTTGTCCAGATTTAACTCTCTCCAGCGCACGCTAAGCAATAAACCGGAGATGAAAGAACACATTGTCACCTTTATGGGCAAAATATTCCATAACAACCATGCGGAGCCAGCGTCTCCCTTAAAGGAAAACGAGGAGTGCTGGTACCTACCCTCATTTGGAGTATATCACCCGAAGAAACCTAAACAAATTAGAGTTGTCTTTGATTCAAGCGCCAAACATCAAGGCGTATCTCTCAATGATGTCCTCCTCACAGGTCCTAATCTGACAAACAACCTAGTAGGAGTGTTGATGAGGTTCAGGAAAGAGCCCATTGCCATCACCGCCGACATTGAACAGATGTTCCACTGTTTCATAGTCCGAGAGGACCACAGGAATTTCCTCAGGTTCCTGTGGTACAAGGACAATGACCCCAGCAAAGAGATGGTGGAGTATCGCATGCGGGTGCACGTATTCGGGAACAGCCCTTCACCCGCTGTGGCAACATATGGCCTGCGGAGAACCGCACAAGAAGGAGAGTCCGAGTATGGAACAGACGCCAGAGACTTTGTAGAGAAAGACTTCTACGTAGATGATGGACTAAAATCTCTACCTACAGAAGAAGCTGCAATCGACCTACTCAAAAGGACCCAACATATGCTGTACCGAGCTAAGCTTAGACTGCACAAAATTGCCTCAAACAGCCCAGCTGTCATGAGAGCCTTTGAGTCAAGCGACCACGCACCTGGATTCAAGGACATAGACATGGGACCAGACCGTCCGCCTGTGCAGAGAAGCTTAGGCCTGAGGTGGAACCTGTCAGCCGACACCTTCGGATTCCAAATCAACTGTGCAGACAAACCATTCACTAAACGTGGTGTCCTGTCAGTGGTAAATAGCCTGTATGACCCACTGGGATTCGTAGCACCAATTACCATACAAGGTAAATCCCTTCTGAGACAGCTGTCCGAAACTGTCAAGGACTGGGATACCCCTCTACCTCCTGATAAGGAACCAAAATGGGAAACCTGGAAGCAGTCTTTGTGTGCCTTGGATAAAATCCATATACCGAGATGCTACGCTGGAATCTCACTTGCTGCTAGCACGAGGACGGAACTCCATGTGTTCTCGGATGCATCCACGGAGGCCATTGCAGCTGTTGTCTACCTGAAGGTAACGGGATCTGACAATCAAGATCATGTTGGGTTCGTTTTCGGCAAAGCTAAGTTGGCTCCCAAGCCTGACCACACTATTCCCAGGCTGGAACTCTGTGGGGCTGTGCTTGCAGTAGAACTCGCAGACTTTATTCAGCATGAGCTGGACACTCACATAGATGATGTACAATACTACAGTGACAGTAAAGTTGTCTTAGGTTACATCTACAACCAAACAAGGCGCTTCTACGTGTACGTCAGTAACCGCATTGAGAGAATAAGAAGGTCTTCCAAACCTGAACAGTGGCACTATATCCCATCCGAACTTAATCCAGCCGACCATGCCACTAGACCTATGTCTATAAATTCCATTGCTAACTCTTCTTGGCTTTCAGGTCCAAAGTTTCTGCTGGAACAGAAGGGAAGTGAATGTGTTCAGGAACTCTTCAGCATCCAGGATCCGGACGATGATCCAGAAGTCCGCCCCGAGGTCAGTGCTCTGGCCACGAATGCAAAACCAACCTCCACCCTCGGTTGTCAGCGCTTCGAACGCTTCTCCAATTGGATGAAACTCGTCAGGACTATTGCAAGGTTAGTCCACATTGCGAGATCTTATCACAATTCACATGGAGACAAAGACTGTCATGGTTGGCACGTCTGCCAAAAAATACTACCAATCGAGGACATTCCGGTAGGATAAACTATGAACAGAACACTGCACTAGTACTTTACCCATTGGATTACAGTGGGTCAGAGATAGTTTGGCCTAGTGCAGCTTCTCTGATCCGAAGATGGGTTTTCCATTGGATTATCTCAGGAACTGACTTAATGTCTTGTTTAAAGTTATTATTGCATTACATGCATGTTTGGTTTCATTTTCTAGGTTGTTGGACTTTTTAAGGACATTGATATAGTGAAATCCCTTTCGGAATTTCAGACGGGGAGTGTGCTGTTCCATGTATATTCCTCAGTTTCCATGTATGTTGTTATATTTTACTCTGCTGCCACCCAATGGCCTTTTTCTGTATGGCAGCTTGTTTTTCATGTATTTCTTGTGGGCATGTCTTACATCCGGTTCATGGGTCAAATCTTCTCTTCCTCTGGCAGCCATTTCCAGTTTACTTTCTGTTGTGAGAGGACGTGCTTTTGAACTGGGCTTAGGAAGGCATCAGTCTTTCGACCACTCTCTCATGTTGCTCACACTTGCAGACACACTTGGTGCTACATCTTACTGTACCCTGTCTACCCTGCATTTCTGGAGAAGTTCTGTATTACCAGTTATACGCTGTATGTCCAGATCTACAAAATAAACAAGTCTGGATTACACAATCCCTGGAGTGCATCATCTCTCTGAACGCTGAGCAGCATTGGTCCTGTCTGCCTCACATCGAGGAAATACGGAGGTACGTTTCTCTCTCACAACACTTATTAATCAACCACACCTCCATTCGCCTCATGTGGGGACAGAACAGTCTCCTCCTCCTTTTACTCCTCCACGTCTTTTCTTTTCGCATGACTATATGTAGTTGTGACTTTTCCATGTGTTTGTTGTGTCTTCTGAGCAGTTTGTCAGCTTTTGGACACCTTTTAAGGTGTTTTCTATGTGTTTTCCATGTGTTTGTATGTGTTTGTGTTTGCCTGCCATTGGTTTCAATGGGGTTCGATGATGTTCGTCGAACGTTCGACGAACATTTCGTCGAACATGTCCCTATTCGACGAACCGAACGCGAACACTAGGGAAGTGGCTCAACACTAGTCGACACTGCTGGAATGACGCCGGCAAGGAAAGGTGAGTATAAGCTTTTTCTTTTCTGGGGGCCAAGCGTGGGGTATGAGAAGGGGTTGTCCAAGTAGTGGACCACTTCTTTAGGAGCCACAGACCTCTATGGGCTTCATTCCCAGCACATTGGGGCTTTACCTCTGACCTATAGATTTTTTATGGGAGAAACTTTACATGAAACTGGACGAAACAACATCAGGAGCCATAGTGCTGGAAAATAAGACTCGGGCGAGACTCACTACATGGACTTCTGATGAAAGAAAGACAAGAACAAATATTTAGGAGGTAAAAGATGGATTTAATTTATAGATGGTAGTTATTATATATTTCACCATTATGTATTTATATTAATTATACATCTATGAGAATAATCTAATTTATAGGCCACGTTATCCCACAGGAGGGTGAAAACCCCATGTGAGGAATAGGCCGATTCACAGGGGGGAAAATTCATTCCCGACCCCAAATAAAGCTTGAGGGTCAGAATAAGCCCCAGGATCAAGCGCTGATACCGAACCTGGGGAATAACATTATATTGTAAGTTAAGGTATTAAGAAATGTACAGTATATTTTATCATGTTTGTACTGAGTTCCTGCTACAAATAAATATATAACTTATTTTTCTAATGTACAACCATACAACCATGAAGAAATCATATAAAAAAAAGTGGTGTGAATAAACCAAATTACAAATAGAATGTATTAAAAGAATATTTGTATTGAGGTAAATAAGATAAATAACAAAACCAAAAGGTAAAAATATGTGTATATACCAGAGTTAGCCACAAGATGGCTGCAACAGTAATGTTACAAGGTATTTGTAGAGGGAATTGAAATGAAAAAACTTCTGCTAACCTGATGTGACTGAAATAATGTATCAAAAAAATAACAATCAGTCGAGTGAATAGTCACAAAACAGAGACAGGGAAAAGCCAGTGAAGTAAAGTAATTACCTATGACCTGCTGTGGCGCCAAAGAATCCCTACGTACGTTTCGGCTGAATGAGCCTTCTTCCGAAACGTATGTAGGGATTCTTTGGCACAGAGGCCCCAGGCAGCTCACAGGGCCCCAGGCAGCACACATGGGCCCCATGCAGCATACAGGAGCCCCTGGCAGTGCACAGGGGCCCCAGGCAGCATACAGTGCCCCTTGGAAGTGCACAGGGGCCCAAGGCAGTATACAGGGGTCCCTGGCAGCGCACGGTGCCCCAGGCAGTTCACTAGGGCCTCAGGCACCACACGGCGGCAGAAACAGCGAATGAGGTCCTAGACAGCACATGGGGTACCAGATAGCGCACAGGGGTCAGAGACAGCTCACATGGGCCCTGTGCGCTGTCTCTGCCTCCCTGTGCGCTGTCTGGGGCCCCGATCTTGAGTATATCACTCAATTCTGTGTGCTGTCTGCGGCCCCATGCGCTATCTCTGTCCCCTGCGCGCTGTCTGGGGCCTCTTGCGCTGTCTGCGGCCCCATGCGCTATCTCTGTCCCCTGTGCCATGTCTGGGGCCTCTTGCGCTGTCTGGGGCCCATGCGCTATCTCTGTCCCCTGTGCCATGTCTGGGGCCCATGCGCTATCTCTGCCCCCTGTGTGCTGCCTGAGACGCCTGTGCGCTGCCCGGGGCTCCATTATTAAGTATATCACTCAATGGTTCTCAAAAGCCTGAAAAATCTGATCTCCAGCAGCTGGGGTACATTCTGACCCAGAGCGGTATAATCTGGTCTCGGCCACTTTAGCCCCGGGTATATTCTGGGCTGGGGGTTAATCTGGACTGTTACACCGGGATCAAAGACTCGTGCCTACCTTGTGTAGTGTACATGTGTTTTTAAAAAATATATTGTATTTCATTATTTAATATTAAAATGTTTCTGTTTGTGTAAAATAAACATTTTTTTTACATTTTTTAAAAATGTTTAAACTTTTTTGCTTCATTAATTTATTATTATTATTATTATTATTATTATATTATTATATATTATTATATTATTATAATACTACTTATTATTAGATTAGGCTAAACCTATTTAAGGCCGTGTAGATCCAGAGGAAGGCGAAAACCCGCTATGAGGGCCAATTGTCCTCATATAAGGGGGAAAAATTCCTTCCTGACCCCAAAAATGGCAATCAGAATAAATCCCAGGATCAAAAGCCGAAATCTCCATCTACGTTCTATGTATCTGTGTGTGAGTGTATATACCTATCGTGTAGAGTAAGTGCCTAGTGTTATGTAGTGTGAGTGATGAGGTTTAACAATGATAAATGTAAGGTTATACACATGGGAAGAAGGAATCAATATCACCATTACACACTGAACGGGAAACCACTGGGTAAATCTGACAGGGAGAAGGATTTGGGGATCCTAGTTAATGATAAACTTACCTGGAGCAGCCAGTGCCAGGCAGCAGCTGCCAAGGCAAACAGGATCATGGGGTGCATTAAAAGAGGTCTGGATACACATGATGAGAGCATTATACTGCCTCTGTACAAATCCCTAGTTAGACCGCACATGGAGTACTGTGTCCAGTTTTGGGCACCGGTGCTCATGAAGGATATAATGGAACTAGAGAGAGTACAAAGGAGGGCAACAAAATTAATAAAGGGGATGGGAGAACTACAATACCCAGATAGATTAGCGAAATTAGGATTATTTAGTCTAGAAAAAAGACGACTGAGGGGCGATCTAATAACCATGTATAAGTATATAAGGGGACAATACAAATATCTCGCTGAGGATCTGTTTATACCAAGGAAGGTGACGGGCACAAGGGGGCATTCTTTGCGTCTGGAGGAGAGAAGGTTTTTCCACCAACATAGAAGAGGATTCTTTACTGTTAGGGCAGTGAGAATCTGGAATTGCTTGCCTGAGGAGGTGGTGATGGCGAACTCAGTCGAGGGGTTCAAGAGAGGCCTGGATGTCTTCCTGGAGCAGAACAATATTGTATCATACAATTATTAGGTTCTGTAGATGGACGTAGATCTGGGGATTTATTATGATGGAATATAGGCTGAACTGGATGGACAAATGTCTTTTTTCGGCCTTACTAACTATGTTACTATGTTACTATGTTACTATGATGTGGATGTGATGGGTGAAATACTTACCCGGCCAGTGCTGAGTTCAGGGATAATGGCCTATAGTAGACTATTGTTCCTGAACTCCTCAGATGGACACTTAGCACCGGCCACTCCGGGGAGGTTGAAAATCTTCATGCTGAAGTAATGTCAGATATTGGCGCCAACGACCTAGGGAAACGATATGATGGCAACGGTGTGGCTTAAAGATGGCCTGAAGAGATTATGATCTTGGGCAGCCGAGGTGACATATAGCAGCACAGACATGAGTTGTTACTGTCATTGATGCCGTCCAATAAGGGGAATGTCTCCATCCATGACATCTGTGAAGTCTCTGTACATAAGAGCAGGAATGGAAATAAAGACTTGAAACCCACATATGCCCTCAAATAATGCAGCATGAGAGGGAGCTAGAAACCCATTTTTCTTATAAGTGAACCCCAAAAATCTACTGTACCCCAACTAATAACATCCATTACCTGTGGGTCTCTCTGGGACTTTTTCACCAAAACAAGTAATTTCCACAGCTCCATATTCTCCGACAACTGGTTCTCAAAAGACTTGAGTGCATCCCGACACACAGAACACCAGACCCAGCATTGTGATGTCACACAGCGTCAGAACTGCTCTATCTGTGGGTGGCGATGCTGATGATGTCATCAGTGATGTCATGTGAATGATACGCAGTATCTGGAGCAGTGATGCTACAGGGCAGTGCCACCTCTGATGAAGTCATAGAGACATTAAACATAACATAACATCCGACATGTGAATATCTGCAGAGAAATCACATTTGCTTATAGAAATTATGGACATTTTGTGCTGCCTAATTATGTTTCTGTTATTCTTTATCTTTATACATTTTTGAGCTTCATTTCTCTAGCGCCGAGCTCCAAATTTCCTTCACCATTTTTTATTGTGCTATCTCACACACAAATCCTCTTATCGCAGTAAAAATCCACTTTTTGGTCTCATAAAATTCTCTTCACCACCTCAGATTTTTTTTATATTTTCTTTATATGTTTAATCTTTTTTATTATTTTCATTATTATTGATCTGCTCCAGAAGACTACAGACTGGTTGGCTCCAGACGTCTAAAGTGATATAGGTGAAAATGATAAGTAGTACAAATCTACATAACAAGCCCGAATTGTACTTTCTAAAAGATATCTTTATTATATATATTAAAATTAGGGATGAGGGAACGTCCTCAGTGATACACAGATTTCAGTCTCAAGATGGTGCTGTTACCCAGAGACAGGGTTGCTAACCTACTAAAAAAATGTTTCTGTACACCTGGACTCAAATTAATGGTCAGCCTAAAATCTGTACGGACATTTGACATGCCCCTAAAGACCACCCCCCAAAGAACATGCCCCTAAATACCAGAATAGGAGTGCTCTCCGACAAAGAAAGGAATCTCAGACGATGAAAATCATACCTGATCTGTCTGTGATCCATAGATAACCAATGTAGAAAGCTGATCAAATATTTAAAATGCTATAAAAGAGTCAATCAATAAAAAAATATCAATAAAAATCAACATAAAGCTCAATTATATAACAGAAAGAACAACATAAAAGACACACTACATAGTCCTCAAAACAGTATTATCAGCACCACATAGCGCTCCATACAGTATAATGAGCCACACATAGTGCTCCATACAGTATAATGAGCCACATATAGTGCTTCATACAGTATAATGAGCCCTATATAGTGCTCCATAAAGAATAATGAACCCCATATATTGCTCCATACAGTATAATGGGCCCCATATATTGCTCCATACAATATAATGGGCCCCATATAGTGCTCCATACAGTATAATGGGCCCCATATAGTGCTCCACACATTATAGTGGGCCCCGTATATTGCTCCATACAGTATAATGGGCCCCATATAGTGCTCCATAAAGAATAATGAGCCCCATATATTGTTCCATATAGTATAATGGGCCCCATATATTGCTCCATACAGTATAATGGGCCCCATATAGTGCTCCATACAGAATAATGAGCCCCATATATTGCTCCATACAGTATAATGGGCCCCATATATTGCTCCATACAATATAATGAGCCCCCTATAGTGCTCCATACAGAATAATGAGCCCCATATATTGTTCCATATAGTATAATGGGCCCCATATATTGCTCCATACAGTATAATGGGCCCCATATAGTGCTCCATACAGAATAATGAGCCCCATATATTGCTCCATACAGTATAATGGGCCCCATATATTGCTCCATACAATATAACGAGCCCCATATAGTGCTCCATACAGAATAATGAGCCCCATATATTGGTCCATACAGTATAATGGCCCCATATATTGCTCCATACAGTATAATGAGCCCAATATATTGCTCGATACAGTATAATGGGCCCCATATATTGCTCCACACAGTATAGGGGGCACCATATATTGCTCCATACAGTATAATGAGCCCCATATAATGCTCCATACAGAATAATGAGCCCCATATATTGCTAAATACAGTATAATGGGCCCCATATATTGCTCCATACAGTATAATTGGCCTCATATATTGCTCCATACAGTGTAATGGGCCCCATATATTGCTCCATACAGTATAATGGGCCACATATATTGCTTCATACAGTATACTAGGCCCTATACATTGCTCCATACAGAATTATAGTACCCATTTATTTCTCCATACAGTAAAATAGGCCCCATATATTGCTACATTTGACCAGTAACAGGATCTCTTTATAGTTTACATATAGGGGCCCTTTCTCTGGCCCAATCATATCAGAACTGTTCGTGAGGAGAGATAACAAGAGCCAATCAAACAACACAAACTCATTTAAGCTGTTGCTGAGGCACCAGTCAGATTATCCCCTGATAAACTGAACTCTAAAGGTACCGTCACACTAGACGATATCGCTAGTGATCAGTGACGTTGCAGCGTCCTGGCTAGCGATATCGTCCAGTGTGACACGCAGCAGCGATCAGGCCCCTGCTGTGATATCGCTGGTCGGGGAACAAAGTCCAGAACTTTGTTTCGTCGCTGGATCTCCCGCTGACATCGCTGAATCGGCGTGTGTGACGCCGATTCAGCGATGTCTTCGCTGGTAACCAGGGTAAACATCGGGTTACTAAGCGCAGGGCCACGCTTAGTAACCCGATGTTTACCCTGGTTACCAGCGTAAAAGTAAAAAAAACAACCACTACATACTTACCTACCGCTGTCTGTCCCCGGCGCTGTGCTTCTCTGCTCTGGCTGTGAGCACAGCGGCCGGAAAGCAGAGCGGTGACGTCACCGCTCTGCTTTCCGGCTGCCCGGCGCTCACAGCCAGTACAGGAGGAGTGCAGAGCACAGCGCCGGGGACAGACAGTGGTAGGTAAGTATGTAGCGTTTGTTTTTTTTACTTTAACGATGGTAACCAGGGTAAACATCGGGTTACTAAGCGCGGCCCTGCGCTTAGTAATCCGATGTTTACCCTGGTTACCGGCATCGTTGGTCGCTGGAGAGCTGTCTGTGTGACAGCTCTCCAGCGACCAAACAGCGACGCTGCAGCGATCCGGATCGTTGTCGGTATCGCTGCAGCGTCGCTTAGTGTGACGGTACCTTTATTAATACACTGTCAGGTCTGTGACATCATGCAACCACAAACTTATACCAGCTGTGTGGGTTTCCATGCCAGTCAAGATGTGGACGGTACAGAGGAAAGTTCAGTCTGTTATGTGGCTCGCTAAATTTGAATCCGTGACCAAAGTGCTAAGTGAATATTGGCGCCACCACGAAGCGCCACCACATAGGAATAACATTACTTGGTGGGATAAGCAGTTGAAGGAAACTGGCAGTTTGATGGAGAAACCCCGTTCTAGTAGGCCATCAGTCATTGACGAGTCTGTAGAGGCTATGCGGGATAGCTACCTAAGGAGCCCTAAAAAATCTGTGTGTGCGTGTGTTCGACAATTACACCTAAGCAAGACTACAGTTCATAAGGTGTTAAAGAAACGTCTCTGTTTTACAGGGTACAAATTGTGGCCGTTGCACGCTATCAAACTGGCAGATAGACCAAATAATGCGCGTTTGCTGCAGATATGCTTCATGAGATCGACAACCATACAAGATTTTTGCAGAAGATTGTGTTTAGCGATGAGGCGACCTTCCATAAAACAGAGAATCACAGACGTTATTCAATCTGTTACACCAGATGTCCTTACCCGTGTGTGGCAAGAACTTTACTATCGTTTCGATGTGTGTAGGGCAACAAATAGAGCCCACATCGAACGGCACTGAATAGGTATGAAACTGGGAAAGTTTTTCTTTTATTTGGAGCAGACTTCACATTTCTATCGTTTTTTTGTTGCTTTCCAGTGACTGGTCAAAAGTGCACCGTGACTTTACGGACACACTGTATTGCTCCATTCATACAAAAAAAATAGCCAAATGCTGACCTCTCCCTGTTCCCCGCTGCCAGTGCTCCAGTGTCCACTGCTCTGGTTAGGTTTCCTAAGCATCTTCTGATTCTTTTTGATGTCTCAGTGCAGAGGTCATTCTATAGTGACATCAGCGCAACTTCTGCGCTTAGACGTCACAGAGAAACAGAGATGTTTACGTGCCCAGGCCTCCAGACAAATGCACTAATGTTCACATGGGATGCATTCTGGATAGAACTGGACAGCCTGCCTAATCTAATAGTAGGGGCGTGACCAATAAGCTGTAAGCTGGATGCTCTGCATTGCCATTGTATGAACAGCGCCACAGACAGACAAACCTTTTTTTGTGTGCATTAATATGCCAAGTAACCACCCCCTCCATGGATTGGCAGGTCGTGAGTGGTTGTCTCATCGGCTTTTTTTTCACCTGTGCTAGGTGGGTCCATTGCATCCTGTTAGTGCATTTGTCTGGAGGCCTGGGCAGGTAAATATCTCTGCACTGTTTATACTTTTCTCAATGTTTTGTAGGATTTTTAAGTACTTTTTCTTTGCTGCTTAGGAATAGAGTCACAGAGAATCAGAATACGCTGAGCTGACCGGAGCAGTGAACACCGGAGCACTGGCAGCGGTAAATAGAGAGAGGTGAGAATTTGAAACAGTTGAAGGGGTGAGGCGGCCAGTGCCAGCGCTAGCGTTAGGCCTACTGACAACATACAGTTGAATCTAGAAGTTTACATGAATAATATCAAAAGACACATCTGCATGTTTATAAAATCAGAATAAACCTTTCCCATTTTAAGTCAATTAGGATTACCATAATTATTAATATTTGCGAAATGCCAGAATAATGAGAGAGAGAGAGAGAATGTTTTAAGGCATTTTTATTACTTACGGCAATGTCTAAAGTTTACATACATTTCATTAGTATTTGGTACCATTGCTCTTAAACTGAATGACTAAGATCAAACATTTGGGATATCCTTCCACAAGCTGCACACAATAGTTGGTCGGAATTTGTGCCCATTCCTCCTGACAAAACTGTTGTAACTGTTCCAGGTTTGTAGGGCGCCTTCCTCGCACCGGCCTTTTCAGCTTTGCCTATAAATTTTTAATATAATTGAGCTCAAGGCTTTGTGATGGCCACTCCAAAACATTGTCTTTGATTTCCTTAAGCCACTTCGTTACCATTTTGGCAGCATGCTTTAGGTCATTGTCTATTTGAAAGACTCATTTCCGCCCAAGCTTTAACTTCCTGGCTGATGTCTTGAGATGTTGATTCAGTATTATTATTATTATTATCATTATTTATTTATATAGCACCATTAATTCCATGGTGCTGTACATGAGAAAGGGGTTACGTACAGAGTTATTGATATCATTTACAGTAAACAAATTTCCAATAACAGACTGGTACAGAGGGGAGAGGACCCTCTCCTTGTGGTCTTACATTATATATGATAATGGGGAAGAGACAGAATGTCGGGGGTGCAGCAGCTCTGGTGGTGGTGAGACGGCAACTCTGGTGTTGGTGAGGCGGCAGCTCGGGTGGTGGTGAGGCGGCAGAATGATTATTGCAGGCTGTAGGCTTTCCTAAAGAGATGTGTCTTCAGGTTCCGTCTGAAGGATCCGAGGGAGGTGGATAATCGGACGTGTTAAGGCTTGGAATTTCAGAGGATGGGGGATATTTGGGCGGAGTCTTGGAGGCGGTTGTGTGAGGAACGAATAAGTGTTGAGGAGAGTAGGAGGTCTTGGGAGGATTGAAGATTACGTGAGGGAAGATATTGGGAGATTAGTTCAGAAATAGAGGGAGGGGACAGGTTGTGGATGGCTTTGTTGATCAGTGTTAGTAGTTTGAATTGGATTTGTTGGGGAATTTGGAGCCAGTGGAGGGATTTGCAGAGGGGAGAAACAGGGGAGTAGCGAGGAGAGAGGTGGATTCGCCAGGTAGCAGAGTTGAGGACAGACTGGAGTGGTGCAAGAGAGTTAGCGGGGAGACCACAGAGGAGGGTGTTGCAGTAATCGAGGTGGGAGATGATGAGCGCATGCACAAGAGTTTTGGTAGATTGTGGGCTGAGGAAGGAACGGATTCTGGCAATATCTGGCAAACCCTAATCCTATCAACCACACTAGAAATAGCCGTGGATTGCACCTAACGCTCCCTATGCAACTCGGCACAGCCAAAGAAACTAGCTAGCCCTGAAGATTGAAAATTAAAGCCTACCTTGCCTCAGAGAAATTCCCCAAAGGAAAAGGCAGCCCCCCACATATAATGACTGTGAGTAAAGATGAAAATACAAACACAGAGATGAAATAGATTTAGCAAAGTGAGGCCCGACTTACTGAACAGACCGAGGATAGGAAAGGTAACTTTGCGGTCAGCACAAAAACCTACAAAACACCACGCAGAGGGCGCAAAAAGACCCTCCGCACCGACTCACGGTGCGGAGGCGCTCCCTCTGCGTCCCAGAGCTTCCAGCAAGCAAGAACAATCGAAATAGCAAGCTGGACAGAAAAATAGCAAACCAGAGAAAAACAAGCAGTCACTTAGCTTCTGCTGGGAAGACTGGTCACAAGAACGATCCAGGAGTGAACTAGACCAATACTGGAACATTGACAGGTGGCCTGGAGCAAAGATCTAAGTGGAGTTAAATAGAGCAGCCAGCTAACGAATTAACCTCGTCACCTGAGGAAGGAAACTCAGAAACACCCACAGCCACCAGAGAAAGTCCATGGACAGAACCAGCCGAAGTACCATTCATGACCACAGGAGGGAGCCCGACAACAGAACTCACAACAGTACCCCCCCCTTGAGGAGGGGTCACCGAACCCTCACCAGAGCCCCCAGGCCGACCAGGACGAGCCAAATGAAAGGCAAGAACCAGATCGGCAGCATGAACATCAGAGGCAAAAACCCAGGAATTATCTTCCTGACCATAACCCTTCCACTTGACCAGGTACTGGAGTTTCCGTCTCGAAATACGAGAATCCAAAATCTTCTCCACCACATACTCCAACTCCCCCTCAACCAACACCGGGGCAGGAGGATCAACGGATGGAACCACAGGCACCACGTATCTCCGCAACAATGACCTATGGAACACATTATGGATGGCAAAAGAAGCAGGAAGGGCCAAACGAAATGACACAGGATTGATAACCTCAGAAATCTTATACGGACCAATGAAACGAGGCTTAAACTTAGGAGAGGAAACCTTCATAGGAACATAACGAGACGACAACCAAACCAAATCCCCAACACGAAGTCGGGGACCCACACGACGCCGGCGGTTAGCGAAACGTTGAGCCTTCTCCTGGGACAATGTCAAATTGTCCACCACATGAGTCCAAATCTGCTGCAACCTATCCACCACAGTATCTACACCAGGACAGTCCAAAGACTCAACCTGCCCTGAAGAGAAACGCGGATGGAAACCAGAATTGCAGAAAAACGGCGAAACCAAAGTAGCCGAGCTGGCCCGATTATTAAGGGCGAACTCAGCCAACGGCAAAAAGGACACCCAATCATCCTGATCAGCAGAAACAAAGCATCTCAGATATGTTTCCAAAGTCTGATTAGTTCGTTCGGTTTGGCCATTTGTCTGAGGATGGAAAGCTGAGGAAAAAGACAAATCAATGCCCATCCTTGCACAAAAAGATCGCCAAAACCTCGAAACAAACTGGGAACCTCTGTCAGAAACGATGTTTTCCGGGATACCATGTAAACGAACCACATGCTGGAAAAATAGTGGCACCAAATCAGAGGAGGAAGGCAATTTAGACAAGGGTACCAAATGGACCATCTTAGAAAAGCGATCACAAACCACCCAAATGACCGACATCTTTTGAGAGACGGGGAGATCCGAAATAAAATCCATAGAAATATGCGTCCAGGGCCTCTTCGGGACCGGCAAGGGCAAAAGCAACCCATTGGCACGAGAACAGCAGGGCTTAGCCCGAGCACAAGTCCCACAGGACTGCACAAAAGAACGCACATCCCGTGACAAAGACGGCCACCAAAAGGATCTAGCCACCAAATCTCTGGTACCAAAGATTCCAGGATGCCCAGCCAACACTGAACAATGAATCTCAGAGATAACTCTACTAGTCCATCTATCAGGGACAAACAGTTTCTCCGCTGGGCAACGGTCAGGTCTATCAGCCTGAAATTTTTGCAGCACCCGCTGCAAATCAGGGGAGATGGCAGACAAAATTACCCCCTCTTTGAGAATACACGCCGGCTCAGGAACACCCGGAGAGTCAGGCACAAAACTCCTTGACAGGGCATCAGCCTTCACAATCTTAGAGCCCGGAAGGTACGAAACCACAAAATCAAAACGGGAGAAAAATAACGACCATTGAGCCTGTCTCGGATTCAACCGTTTGGCAGACTCAAGATAAGTCAAATTCTTGTGATCTGTCAAGACCACCACGCGATGCTTGGCTCCTTCAAGCCAATGACGCCACTCCTCGAATGCCCACTTCATGGCCAACAACTCTCGATTACCAACATCATAATTGCGCTCAGCAGGCGAAAACTTTCTAGAAAAGAAAGCACATGGCTTCATCACTGAGCCATCAGAACTTCTTTGCGACAAAACAGCCCCAGCTCCAATCTCAGAAGCATCAACCTCAACCTGAAACGGGAGCGAAACATCTGGCTGGCACAGCACAGGGGCAGAAGAAAAACGACGCTTCAACTCCTGAAAAGCCTCTACAGCTGCAGAAGACCAATTGACCACATCAGCACCCTTCTTGGTCAAATCAGTCAACGGTTTAGCAACACTAGAAAAATTAGCAATGAAGCGCCGATAAAAATTAGCAAAGCCCAGGAACTTTTGCAGGCTCTTCACAGATGTCGGCTGAGTCCAATCGTAAATGGCTTGAACTTTAACAGGGTCCATCTCGATAGTAGAAGGGGAAAAAATGAACCCCAAAAATGAAACCTTCTGAACTCCAAAGAGACACTTTGACCCCTTCACAAACAAGGAATTCGCACGAAGGACCTGGAACACCATTCTGACCTGCTTCACATGAGACTCCCAATCATCCGAAAAGACCAAAATGTCATCCAAATATACAATCAGGAATTTATCCAGGTACTCTCGGAAGATGTCATGCATAAAGGACTGAAATACTGATGGAGCATTGGAAAGCCCGAATGGCATAACCAGGTACTCAAAATGGCCCTCAGGCGTATTAAATGCTGTTTTCCATTCATCGCCTTGTTTAATACGCACAAGATTATACGCCCCTCGAAGATCTATCTTGGTGAACCAACTAGCCCCTTTAATATGAGCAAACAAATCAAACAGCAACGGCAAAGGATACTGAAATTTGACTGTAATTTTATTGAGAAGGCGGTAATCAATACAAGGTCTCAAAGAACCATCCTTCTTGGCCACAAAAAAGAACCCTGCTCCCAATGGTGACGACGACGGGCGAATATGACCCTTCTCCAAGGATAGCTTTATATAACTCCGCATAGCGGCGTGTTCTGGCACAGATAAATTGAACAATCGGCCCTTAGGAAACTTACTACCAGGAATCAAATTAATTGCACAATCGCAATCCCTATGAGGAGGTAGGGCACTGGCTTTGGGCTCATCAAATACATCCCGATAATCCGACAAAAGCTCTGGAACTTCAGAAGGAGTGGAAGACGAAATAGACAAAAATGGAACATCACCATGTACGCCCTGGCAACCCCAGCTGGACACAGACATAGATTTCCAGTCCAATACTGGATTATGAACCTGTAGCCATGGCAACCCCAAAACGACCACATCATGCAGATTATGCAACACAAGAAAGAGGATCTCCTCCTGATGTGCAGGAGCCATGCACATGGTCAATTGGGTCCAGTACTGAGGCTTATTCTTGGCCAAAGGCGTAGCATCAATTCCTCTCAATGGAATAGGATACTGCAAGGGCTCCAAGAAAAAACCACAGCGCCTAGCATACTCCAAGTCCATCAAATTCAGGGCAGCGCCAGAATCCACAAATGCCATAACAGAATAGGATGACAAAGAACAAATCAGAGTAATGGACAATAGAAATTTAGACTGTACCGTACCAATGGTGTCAGACCTAGCGAACCGCTTAGTGCGCTTAGGACAATTGGAGATAGCATGAGTGGCATCACCACAGTAAAAACATAGCCCATTCCGACGTCTGTGTTCTTGCCGTTCAGCTCTGGTCAAAGTCCTATCACATTGCATAGGCTCAGGTCCATGCTCAGATAGTACCGCCAAATGGTGCACAGCTTTACGCTCACGCAAGCGTCGATCGATCTGAATGGCCAAAGACATAGACTCATTCAGACCAGCAGACATGGGAAATCCCACCATGACATCCTTAAGGGCTTCAGAGAGACCCTTTCTGAAGATTGCTGCCAGGGCACATTCATTCCACTGAGTGAGCACAGACCACTTTCTAAACTTCTGACAATATATCTCCGCTTCATCCTGACCCTGACACAGAGCTAGCAAGATTTTCTCTGCCTGATCCACTGAATTAGCTTCGTCATAAAGCAATCCAAGCGCCAGGAAAAACGCATCAACATCACGCAATGCCGGATCTCCTGGCGCAAGGGAAAATGCCCAGTCTTGAGGGTCACCGCGTAACAAAGAAATAATGATCTTTACTTGTTGAACAGGGTCACCTGAGGAGCGAGGTTTCAAGGCAAGAAACAATTTACAATTATTTTTGAAATTCAAGAACTTAGATCTATCACCAAAAAACAAATCAGGAATTGGAATCCTAGGCTCTGACATCGGATTCTGAACCACAAAATCTTGAATGTTTTGTACCCTTGCAGTGAGATTATCCATCAAAGAGGACAGACCTTGAATGTCCATGTCTACACCTGTGTTCTGAACCACCCAGATGTAAAGGGGAAAAGAGAGACAAAACACACTACAAAGAAAAAAAAATGGTCTCAGAACTTCTCTTATCCCTCTATTGAGATGCATTAGTACTTTGGGCCACCTGTACTGTTATGACCTGGTGGTCAGGACAATAATGGACCTGGTGGATAAGAGCACACGGAATGACCTGATAGTTACTGATAATATAGGACGAGCTCTGGGACGTGGGAACTCTGCTGACCGCAAACCCTAATCCTATCAACTACACTAGAAATAGCCGTGGATTGCGCCTAACGCTCCCTATGCAACTCGGCACAGCCAAAGAAACTAGCTAGCCCTGAAGATTGAAAAATAAAGCCTACCTTGCCTCAGAGAAATTCCCCAAAGGAAAAGGCAGCCCCCCACATATAATGACTGTGAGTAAAGATGAAAATAGAAACACAGAGATGAAATAGATTTAGCAAAGTGAGGCCCGACTTACTGAACAGACCGAGGATAGGAAAGGTAACTTTGCGGTCAGCACAAAAACCTACAAAAGACCACGCAGAGGGCGCAAAAAGACCCTCCGCACTGACTCACGGTGCGGAGGCGCTCCCTCTGCGTCCCAGAGCTTCCAGCAAGCAAGAACAATCGAAATAGCAAGCTGGACAGAAAAATAGCAAACCAGAGAAAAACAAGCAGTCACTTAGCTTCTGCTGGGAAAACTGGTCACAAGAACGATCCAGGAGTGAACTAGACCAATACTGGAACATTGACAGGTGGCCTGGAGCAAAGATCTAAGTGGAGTTAAATAGAGCAGCCAGCTAACGAATTAACCTCGTCACCTGAGGAAGGAAACTCAGAAACACCCACAGCCACCAGAGAAAGTCCATGGACAGAACCAGCCAAAGTACCATTCATGACCACAGGAGGGAGCCCAACAACAGAACTCACAACAGACAGGGCAGAGTCGAGAGTTACCCCGAGCTAGCAGATTTCAGGTGCGGGAGAGAGCGTGATGCCGTTTACCATAATAGACAGATCAGGTAGGGGGTATACGGGACATGAGGGAAAGATGATGAGTTTGGTCTTGTTGATACAGCCCATGTTGATACAGTAATCATTTTTATCCCAATATTTATAAGCCAAAACCAGGAATGGGTGATAAATGCAGAAGGGGTGCAAATGTTTCTATTATGTGTTTCCTCTGACCGTTCCACTCCTGGTTTTGGCTTACAAATACTAGGATAAAAAACTCACCAAATACTGAATGTGTGCATGAGGCCTTAGGTTGATATGCACATGTCGGACCAAAGCACGTTCATCTCTGGGACAGAGAACCCATCTCCTTTCGGAGCGGTATGATGGCTGGACATTCCCATCTTGTTTCTACTTGCATATAATTGTTTGTACGGATGAACAAGGCACCTTCAGATATCTTGAAATTGTACCCATGGATGAACCAGACTTCTGCAAGTCCACAATTCTCTTCCTGATATCTTGGCTGATTTCTTTCAACTTCCCATGATGCTACACAAAGAAGCAGTGTGTTCCAGGTGTGCATTAAAATACATCAAAAGCTCCTAAACACATTACATCATCATATGGGCTGTCCAGAATAGTTGAAAGGCATAATCTTAATGAATGTAAACTTTTGACATTGCAGTAAGTAATAAAAATGCCATAAAACATACTCTCTCATTTTTCTGCATTTGGAAAATATCAATAAATATGGTAATCCTAATAAATTATTATGGGAATTATAATAAATTATTAATAAATAGGGTAATCTTAATTGATGTAAAACGGGAAAGGTTTATTCTGATTTCCTGTCAGATATTGAGAAAAACATGCATATGTGTCTTTTTATATTGTGTATGTAAACTTCTGAAAAGGAAAAAAATGAAGTCAGCTTACCAGACCCAGTTTAGGTCTTATGTTTGCAATCCAGCGCCTCGCACAGATAGGATGAGACAACCACAGAGAAATCCAATCTGAGAAGAGGAGTCCAGCAAAATAACGTTGGTATATCAAATGTAACTTTTATTTCATATAGATAAAATTAACCAACATATGGCATCTAGCTTATGCACACTAGTACAGCAACTCAGCGATCAACGCGTTTCGACATTCTGTCTTAGCTATGACTAAGACAGAATGTCGAAACGCGTTGATCTCTGAGATGCTGTACTAGTGTGTATAAGCTGGATGCCATTTGTTGGTTAATTTTATCTATGTAAACTTCTAGTTTCAACTGTATATTGCACCTAGTCTCGGATCATCAACCAGATGGTGATGAGCAGCAGCAACAGGCAGGTCAGCAGCAGAATTTCGGCATTCCTCTTCATGTAAAGACCCACATATAAATGTGCCTCTGCTCCTTTATAATAGCACAGCTGCCAGCTGGCCACCCTCCAGGCTACCATGTAACTCTTCTACCAGGACAGGTGCTGTTTGTACTGTGCATGACAATCTTTTTAGCGCATGCACAGTACAAACTTCAGGGGAGCGGGAAAATTCACAGAAGGTGCTTTTTGCTGCCAGATGCTATGGCTGAGAAAAGTACTGGGATTATGTCCGCAAATTTACTGTCCGTAAATTTACGGACAGTTGGCATCTATGTTCGTCAAGCATAGGGTGGTATTCAATTTAAAACTCGTATCCCAGCCATGCATGTTTTGCGCCTGTTGCACTGCATGCATTGAATGCCTGTGCGTCACTGTAATGCCGTAGCCATCTTAGTTGTGATTGGCTGGCCATGTGACATCATCAAGGATTATAAAACAACAGGCTCAGCACACTGACGCCATTGCACAGCTCTGTGGCTGTTCACATTGAAGAGAGAAAATGTTTGTCCAGGCCTGTGTGTGCACAGAACAACAATTCAGAGTCCTGTAGTCAGGGCCGTATTTGCCACTAGGCACTTGAGGGCACGTGCCTAGGGCGGCGGGATGCGGGGGGGCGCCCTTGAGCTAGGTTTTTTCTTATTTTTTTTTTTTTATAAAACTCCGGGGTCAAGTTTCCGCCCCCCCCCTCCCTCCCTCCCTGAAGACATAATACTCACCTTCCTCCAGCGGTGGCTGCAACTGCATCTCAGCGCCGTCCTGTCTTCAGCGGTCACATGGTACCGATCATTAAGGGTGATGAATATGCGCATATTCATCTCACCTTAATTAGTGCTACCATGTGACCGCTGAAGACAGGAAGGAAGACGCTGCAGAGATGCCAGGAAGTTCTGTGCTGCGCGGTGAGAGGTAAGTATGACAGGGAAAAAAGGTGGGGAGCCATGCACACAGGGGAGAAGGATGGGGAGCCATGCACACAAGGGAGAAGGATGGGGAGCCATGCACACAAGGGAGAAGGATGGGGAGCCATGCACACAAGGGAGAAGAATGGGGAGCCATGCACACAAGGGAGAAGGATGGGGAGCCATGCACACAGGGGAGAAGGATGGGGTGCCATGCACGCAGGGGAGAAGGATGGGGAGCCATGCACACAGGGGAGAAGGATGGGGTGCCATGCACACAGGGGAGAAGGATGGGGAGCCATGTACACAAGGGAGAAGGATGGGGAGCCATGCACACAGGGGAGAAGGATGGGGTGCCATGCACGCAGGGGAGAAGGATGGGGAGCCATGCACGCAGGGGAGAAGGATGGGGAGACATGCACGCAGGGGAGAAGGATGGGGAGCCATGAACGCAGGGGAGAAGAATGGGGGAGCCATGAACGCAGGGGAGAAGAATGGGGGAGCCATGAACGCAGGGGAGAAGGATGGGGAGCCATGAACGCAGGGGAGAAGGATGGGGGAGCCATGAACGCAGGGGAGAAGGATGGGGGAGCCATGAACGCAGCTGAGAAGGATGGGGAGCCATGAATGCAGGGGAGAAGGATGGGGGAGCCATGAACGCAGGGGAGAAGGATGGGGGAGCCAAGAACGCAGGAAAGAAGAAAGGGGGGGCCATGAACGCAGGGGAGAAGAATGGGGGAGCCATGAACGCAGGGGAGAAGGATGGGGGAGCCATGAACGCAGCTGAGAAGGATGGGGAGCCATGAACGCAGGGGAGAAGGATGGGAGAGCCATGAACGCAGGGGAGAAGGATGGGGGAGCCATGAACGCAGGGGAGAAGGATGGGGAGCCATGCACGCAGGGGAGAAGGATGGGGAGCCATGCACGCAGGGGAGAAGGATGGGGAGCCATGAACGCAGGGGAGAAGGATGGGGAGCCATGAACGCAGGGGAGAAGAATGGGGGAGCCATGAACGCAGGGGAGAAGAATGGGGGAGCCATGAACGCAGGGGAGAAGGATGGGGAGCCATGAATGCAGGGGAGAAGGATGGGGGAGCCATGAACGCAGCTGAGAAGGATGGGGAGCCGTGAATGCAGGGGAGAAGGATGGGGGAGCCGTGAACGCAGGGGACAAGGATGGGGGAGCCATGAACGCAGGGGAGAAGGATGGGGGAGCCATGAACGCAGGGGAGAAGGATGGGGGAGCCATGAACGCAGGGGAGAAGGATGGGGGAGCCATGAACGCAGGGGAGAAGGATGGCGGAGCCATGAACGCAGGGGAGAAGGATGGGGGAGCCATGAACGCAGGGGAGAAGGATGGGGGAGCCATGAGCGCATGGTGGGATGATGGGGGAGACATGCACGCAGGGGAGAAGGATGGGGGAGCCATGAACGCAGGGGAGAAGGATGGGGGAGCCATGAACGCAGAGTGGGAGGATGGGGGAGCCATGCACGCAGGGGAGAAGGATGGGGGAGCCATGAACGCAGGGGAGAAAAATGGGGAGCCATGAACGCAGGGGAGAAGGATGGGGGAGCCATGAACGCAGGGGAGAAGGATGGGGGAGCCATGAACGCAGCTGAGAAGGATGGGGAGCCATGAATGCAGGGGAGAAGGATGAGGGAGCCATGAACGCAGGGGAGAAGGATGGGGGAGCCATGAACGCAGGGGAGAAGGATGGGGGAGCCATGAACGCAGGGGAGAAGGATGGGGGAGCCATGAACGCAGGGGAGAAGGATGGGGGAGCCATGAACGCAGGGTGGGAGGATGGGGGAGCCATGCACGCAGGGGAGAAGGATGGGGGAGCCATGAACGCAGGGGAGAAGGATGGGGGAGCCATGAACGCAGGGGAGAAGGATGGGGGAGCCTTGAACGCATGGTGGGATGATGGGGGGAGCCATGCACGCAGGGGAGAAGGATGGAGGAGCCATGAACGCAGGGGAGAAGGATGGGGGAGCCATGAACGCAGAGTGGGAGGATGGGGGAGCCATGCATGCAGGGGAGAAGGATGGGGGAGCCATGAACGCAGGGGAGAAAGATGGGGAGCCATGAACGCAGGGGAGAAGGATGGGGGAGCCATGAACGCAGGGGAGAAGGATGGGGGAGCCATGAACGCAGCTGAGAAGGATGGGGAGCCATGAATGCAGGGGAGAAGGATGGGGGAGCCATGAACGCAGGGGAGAAGGATGGGGGAGCCATGAACACAGGGGAGAAGGATGGGGGAGCCATGAACGCAGGGGAGAAGGATGGGGGAGCCATGAACGCAGGGGAGAAGGATGGGGGAGCCATGAACGCAGGGTGGGAGGATGGGGGAGCCATGCACGCAGGGGAGAAGGATGGGGGAGCCATGAACGCAGGGGAGAAGGATGGGGGAGCCATGAACGCAGAGGAGAAGGATGGGGGAGCCATGAACGCATGGTGGGATGATGGGGGAGCCATGCACGCAGGGGAGAAGGATGGGGGAGCCATGAACGCAGAGTGGGAGGATGGGGGAGCCATGCACGCAGGGGAGAAGGATGGGGGAGCCATGAACGCAGGGTGGGAGGATGGGGGAGGCATGAACGCAGTGTGGGAGGATGGAGTATAAATATGGAGTATAAATACTGGGCCCTATAAGGGGGACACAGTGTGAGAGGACAGTGTGAAGAGGGGACCGGTATAGAAAGGAAAGGTCAGTGTGAAGAGTATGTACCATAAGAGGGACAGTGTGGGGGTCATATTTTGTGCAGATAATATAGTGAGGGGCAATTTTTTATTCAGGAGCATTATAATGACACTTGTATCTTTAAGGGCGTCATGTGGAGACTTTCTGCAAAAGAGCGGCGAAGATGGAAGTCTGCAGAGACGGCTGTGGATGAGAAAAAACTCATCATGGGATCTGGACAAGATGAAGAAAAGGAGAACGGCTCCAGAGGCGACGTCATCTATCAGGTACCTGCATGTAAATGTTATTTGTGATGCTAACTCTCATGTTTTTATATATGTTAGGAGATTTAAAGGGACACTGTCACCTGAATTTGGAGGGAACAATTTTCAGCCATGGAGGCGGGGTTTTTTGGTGTTTGATTCACCCTTTCCTTACCCGCTGGCTGCAATATTGGAATGAAGCTCATTCTCTATCCTCCGTAGAACATACTTGCACAAGGCAATCTTGCTTTGCGCAGGCGTGTACTATGGAGGACAGAGAATGAGCTTCAATCCAATATTGCAGCCAGCGGGTAAGGAAAGGGTGAATCAAACACCCGAAAAACCCGCCCCTATGGCTGAAAATTGTTCCCTCCAAATTCAGGTGACAGAGTCCCTTTAAAGGGGATGTCCAGGCTTGTGGTGAGTCTGCAGTCATTCTTTGTGACTGCAGACTTCTGAATTCTCACAGTGCACACTGCACGCTGTCAGGATTCTCTCAGGCAACTTTCACATCAGCGATTTTTGCCAAAGTCACTGCCGATAGTGTCATACTCACCAAACGGGGAGGCAGCACTAAAAGTGCCTAGGGCAGCAGAAACTCTAAATACGGCCCTGCCTGTAGTGTTGAAACTGGTGCTGAAGATGAACCATCATGCCATCAGTCCTTTTAAGGGCTACCGTATTTTTGGACAATAAGACACACTTTTTTCCCCAAAATGTTTTTGGGAAAATAGGGGTGCATCTTATAGTCAGAATATACTTACCAGTAGTGTGGCGACAGCAGCAGTCGGGTGATCCTGCGGCGGTCCCGATCTGACGCTGCAGGACAAAGATCACACTCCCTTCCTAGGCTGGTGCAGGGTCGACGTGCTCTGTGGTGCTTTGTGAAAGCCCAGAAGCCCCTGCACATCCATTTCTGCGATGCGGTGGCCTCCAGGGAAAATGGCTACTGGGGCCAACGCATGCTCAGATTGAGATCTCGGGAACAAGATCTTGTCCAGAGATATCGGGAGATGAGATCTCGGTGCCGAGATCTCGTCTCCCAATATATCAGGACTGGATCTTGTTGCCGTGATCTCAATCTGAGCATGCGCCACCCCTGGCGGCCATTTTCCCAGAGACCACCGCATCGCAGCAATGAAATTGCCGGGGCCTCTGGGCTTTCACAAAATGACGGCGGTGCCATCCCCCATACTACAGAACACTGCCGATCTAGCCTGGGATGGGATTTCCCGGAGGCTACCACATCACAACAATGGATGTGCGGGGGCCTCCAGGCTTTCAGAAAATTTTGGCTGAGCTCCCCCCCCCCCCTCCTGCACCACAGAACACCACCGGACCAGCCTGGGATGGGAGTCATATCACCGGACCACCGAACACCCCCTGTGACCATGCTCCACCAGTGCTGCTGATTTCCCGCCCCCCAGTAAGCTGAATCCAGACTGTAAGATGGACCCCCATTTGACACGTTAATTTTTTTTCCCTATTTTAATTCTGAAAATTTGGGGTGCATCTTACGGTCCGGTGCGTCTTATAGTCCAAAAAATATGATAACTGTTTGCTTTGCTGCTTGTATCATACACATTCTGCTTTTTGCCTAGGGAGGGAGAAAGAGTTGCATGCGTAGGAACAGTGGCAGAATACGGTCTGTAGACAGGGATCAGGGTTGTGCAGTCCCTTGCAAAATATATAAATGCAGCATTTTCTTGTTTGTGTGAAAAAATTTTATATGCTGTGTGATCTACTGAGTATTACGGTATGTGCTGTGTGGTGGTACATCTTGGTGTTATACAACATTCAAAAAAAATGTTGACTTTTTTATGGATTAAATTACTCACCTGTAAAGCATTACATGCTCTGGGGTATTTTTTTGTGATATATACCGTGGGGAAAAAAGTATTTAGTCAGCCTCCAATTGTGCAAGTTCTCCCACTTAAACAGATAAGAGAGGCCTGTAATTAACATCATAGCTAGACCACAACTATGAGAGTCAAAATGAGAAAACAAATCCCAAAAATCATCATGTCTGATTGATTTGGCAAGATTTATTTTGGAAATTATGGTGTAAAATAAGTATTTGGTCATTAACAAAAGTTTAGCTCAAAAAATTTGGTTATATATCCTTTGTTGGCAATGACAGAGGTCCAACGTTTTTTGTAGGTATTCAAAGGTTGGCACACACACGGTTGATGGTATGTTGGCCCATTCCTCCATGCAGATCTTTTCTACAGCAGTGATGTTTTGTGCCTGACCCTGGGCAACACAGACTTTCAACTCCCTCTAAGGGTTTTCTATGGGATAGAGATCTGGAGACTGGCTAGGCCACTACAGGACCTTCATATGCTTCTTATGAAGCCACTCCTTTGTTGCCTTGGCGGTGTACTGGGGATCATTAGCATGCTGAAAGACCCATCCGCGTCTCATCTTCAATGCCATTGCAGATGGAAGGAGGTTTGCACTCAAAATCTCACGATACATGGCCCCATTCATTCTTTCATGTACATGGATCAGTCGTCCTGGTCCCTTTCCAGAGAAATAGCCCCAAAGCATGATGTTGCCACCCCCATGCTTCACAGGATGTGTGATGTTTTTTGGATGAAACTCAGCATTCTGTCTCCTCCAAACACGGCGAGTTTTGTTTCTACCAAACAGTTCTACTTTGGTTTCATCAGACCATGTGACATTCTCCCAAAACTCTTCTGGATAATCCAAATGCTCTCTAGCAAACTTCAGAAGGGCCCGGACATATACTGGCTTAAGCAGTGGGACACGTCTGGCACTGCAGGATCTGAGTCCCTGGCGGCGTAGTGTGTTACTGATGGTAGCCTTTGTTACAGTGGTTCTAACTCTATGCAGGTCATTCAATAGGTCCTCCCATGTGGTTCTTGGATTTTTTGCTCATCGTTCTTGTGATCATTTCGACCCAACAGGGTGGGATTTTGCATGGAGCCCCAGATCGAGGGAGGTTATCAGTGGTCTTGTATATCTTCCATTTTCTAATTATTGCTCCCACAGTTGATTTCATCACACCAAGCTGCTTACCTATTGCAGATTCAGTCTATCTAGAATGGTGCAGGGCTGCAATTTTGTTTCTGGTGTCCTTCAACAGCTCTTTGGTCTTCACCATAGTGGAGTTTGGAGTGTGACTGTTTTGATGTTGTGGACAAGTGTCTTTTATACTGATAACAAGTTCAAACAGGTGCCATGACAACAGGTAATGAGTGGAGGACAGAGGAGAGCCAGAAATCTTGCATATTTTTAGATGACCAAATATTTTTTCCACCATAATTTGCAAAATAATTCTTGCTAAATCAGAGATGGTGATTTGTTCTTTTTTGGCTTATTGTTCTTTTTTGAGCTGTTTGTTAGGACACACTGAGTGTACCAGTCAAGTTCTTCCACACCAAACTCACCCAACTATGCCTTTATGAACCTTGCTTTGTGCACTGAGGTAAAGTAATGCTAGAACAGAAAAGGGTCTTCCCCAAACTGTTCCGACAAATATGAAAGCATATGATTATCGAAAATGACTTTTATGCTCAAACATTAAGATCTTCATACCTTGAATCAAGGGCTCTAGGCAATCCCCTGAATATTAAACACATGGTGTGATCCTTAATCCATCAAACTTATGTTTGGCACATCACATTTTTTCATACCATGAATAAGACCTGAATGGTCGAAACGCATCGGTTTGGACCACCAGGGACCCCATTCTCATGATGCATGTAGTCCAACATTGGTTTTAAAGCACGTCTCCAATAAAATTGAAATTTTAACTTTATGAAAATCCACGCTGGAGATCTTTCTCTTTTCACAATGTGCTATGGACTACGTCTCTGATCAAGGTGGATCCGTGCGTGGATGAATACTGGATGTCTTCTGAGACTGGTGAGCTGACTTTTTTCCTATTTTTTCCCCCATCATTCACATGCATTTCAATTACTGGCACATTGCACTACACCAAAGTCAAGTGGCTTTACAGCAATCTATTCAAGATTGGAATTGTGCTTGGTGATGTAAGGCTTCCATGCAGATCCATGACCATAAAGCTCCTGGTGCACAGTTTTTGTACTTATGCTAATGCCAGAAAAGGTTATTGAGTCTTTAATTCATTACTGACTTTTAGGCACTATGTGACCCTGCTGTGTAATATTACATAGTCTCCAACTTTGTGCATGAGTTGCTATAATTTCAAAATACTTCAATTTTTCCATAATGCCATTCACAGTTGATCGTGCATTATTTAGGAGGGAAAAAATTAATGAACTTACTTTTTACACTGATAACGGCCTATTACAGGATCACAAAGGTATCAGTGAGCTTTTCCAAAGACCTATTCTTTCACAGATGCTAGTAAACGTAAACTGCATGGCATGTGGCCGGATTTTATACATTTGTGGCAATTCAAAACTTGATTCAATGATTAAGATTTGTGTCCAGATACTTTTGTCCATATCGTATAAGTGTCATCTATGATCATAGAAAAAGCAATGGAGCACATTTGTGACGACAGGTTCGCCAAATAGGTGACACAAGGCTCCCAGTAAGGCTACGTTCACATTTGCGTTGTGCGCCGCTGCGTCGGCGACGCAACGCACAACGCAAATAAAAACGCACCAAAACGCACGCAAAAACACTGCGTTTTGCGACGCATGCGTCCTTTTTTGCCGAAATTTGGACGCAAAAAAAATGCAACTTGTTGCGTTTTCTGCGCCCAACGCTTGCGGCAAAAAAAAACGCATGCGTTGCACAACGCAGCACAACGCATGTCCATGCGCCCCCCATGTTAAATATAGGGGCGCATGACGCATGCGTCGCCGCAGCGTTTCCCGACGCTGCGTTGGGAAACGCTAATGTGAACGTAGCCTAATAAGGACAAATTCTGCCAAAGTAAAAAGTGTCATAGGAAGATAACAGAATATGTGCTATGTTAGATGGACGTTTCCCTAAAAACATCATGTCATGTAACATAGAGCAAGCGCATAAAATGGAAGGCCCTCCTTATTCTACATTCCCTCAATGAGTTTTTTTGTTTTTTTACGCTGTGTATTTTTTAAAAAATGCAAGCAACTTATTTTACTTAATGGGTGCAGAAAATCTGCAAAATCAAAACCTCACCAAAAGCTCATCATCGGTACCTAGCCTAAGGCTATGTGCACATGATGCGGACTTGCTGCGGATCCGCAGCGAATTTTTCCGCTCAGAAACGCTGCAGATCCGCACCGTGATTTTCAGTACCATGTAAATCAATGTAAAAAAAAAAAAAGTGCAGATGGTGCAGAAAAATCAGTGCGGAATTGCTGCGGATTTAAAAGAAGTGCATGTCACTTCTTTTGTGCAGATCTGCAGCGTTTCTGCACCCCTCCATGATAGAAATCCGCAGTGGCAAAAACTGCAATAAAATCCACATCAATTCTGCGGCAAATCCGCACAAAATCCGCATAAAAACCACGGCAAATCCACAGCTGCGGATTCTGCCAGGAGATGCGGATTTTGTACCGAAAATTCTGCACCACATTTCCTACGTGTGCAGATAGCCTGACTTAGAAAATGATCACATAATTAGTTTACCATAATTGTGCTGTAGCCAATCTAGCGAAGAGTGACAAATTCACAGTATTAATGAAATTGCAGCATAAACAGATGCAAATGTACATTGTTCTATATAATTGTCACTTATATATATGCCGATTAATGCTAATGTCATCCAAATCAGGAAAAGTGAAAAAATTAATCTCTCATAATTATCCCTTTCCCAATAGGAGAAAGTACAAATCTTGATAATTATACCAAGGAAGACAATCAAGCCTTGTAAATAGAATGTCTTGATCTATACTTACTTTTTTATATTAATATTATCTATAATTACATTTCTGTGCATTATTGCAACCAGACATATTTATGCATAATGATTTTGCTTATGTTACTATATTACTGTACAGTGATTAACAGAAATCATCATCGCTGTCCCCATCAAGACTCACAATTTAAATTCCTGATCAGTATGCATTTGGAAGAAACTGGAGAAAATGCACGCAAACATGAGAAGAACATACAAACTCTTCGTAGATGTTGTCTTTGGTAGGATTTGAACCCAGGACCTCAACACTGCAAATGATTAGTGCTAATCACTGAGCCACCGTGCTGCCATTATCCAAGCTATACAGTCCATGATTAGTCCAACATTGGAAAGAAAAATCAATACTTGATGTGAAATGTGGCCAGAAGTCCAACAGTTTGATGATATACTAAGGAACATACATAGCACCTCTACTGTGGATATAGTATTCGAGTGTATATAAGTCCTCTGGTGGTGAGGGAATGCCATAAAAAGTATCCAGTTTAGTGCACCATTAATCATATCAGGTGCACAATCCTCTGATGCAAGTACCCCAGCAAAGTTTTGAGCAAATATTATCCTCAAATGGTAAAAAAATAGTCTAGTTCTTTCCTAATCATCTAAAAATGGGATGTAAGGAAATAAATCAACAGTGATGTCTTAAAAAATCAATATTAATGTATAATACAAAAATAATTAGTAAGAAAAAAAGAAAAGAAAAATTATTAACAGCGCTATGCAAACAAATAGTTGACAAAAGAACAAACTAACACAGAACTGCGAAACTGTCAAAATCTAAAGTGTGTAAATAAAGTGTTAAAAGAGTAAAAAAATAAACTTATACAAATAAGCATATAGTAATGTGAAAAATCATGACTAGGGTTGAGCGACTTTTCTTTTTATAGGATCGGGTCGGGTTTCAAGAAACCCGACTTTTTCAAAAGTCGGGTCGAGTGAAATCGGCCGATCCTATAGAAAAGTCGGGGTCGGGGTCGGCCGAAACACAAAACCCACTGCAGTGCATTGGGTTTCTAATGGTTCCCAGGGTCTGAAGGAGAGGAAACTCTCCTCCAGGCCCTGGGATCCATATTTAAGTGTAAAATAAAGAATCAAAATAAAAAATATTGATATACTTACCCTCGGACGCGCCCTGGTTCTCACCGGCAGCCTTCCTTCCTAAGAATGAGCGCCTGAAGGACCTTCAATGACGTCGCGGCTTGTGATTGGTCGAGTGAGCGGTCACATGGGCGTCACGCGACCAATCACCAGCCGTGACGTCATCTAAGGTCCTTCAGGCGCTGATTCTTAGGAAGGAAGGCTGCGGGTTAGAACCAGGGCGCGTCCGAAGGTGAGTATATACCTATTAGGAATATACTCACCCTCGGACGCGCCCTCGGACGCTTCCTTCCTAAGAATTAGCGCCTGAAGGACCTTAGATGACGTTCGGCTTGTGATTGGTCGCGTGACGCCTATGTGACCGCTCACGCGACCAATCACAAGCCGCGACGTCATCAAAGGCCCTTCAGGCGCTCATTCTTAGTAAGGAAGGCTGCCGGTGAGAACCAGGGCACGTCCGAGGGAGAGTATATCAATATTTTTTTTATTTTTATTCTTTATTTTACACTTAAATATGAATTCCGATACCGATTCCCGATATCTTAAACATATCGGAACTCGGTATCGGAATTCCGATTCCAGATCAGAAGATCGCCGACCTCATGGCCGACCCCACACAGGGGTCAGGTCGGGTTTCATGAAACCCGACTTTGCCAAAAGTCGGCGACTTCTGAATCTGGCCGACCCATTTCGCTCAACCCTAATCATGACCTAACAAGGATGAGCTCTGTTGGATTAGTGGATGTATAATGCAAAATAAAGATGATCTTGTATAAAAGTGTAAAACTCAAATAAATGTGATTAGGTGAAAAAGAGAACTTAGCACAAAGTGTAAAAACGAAAAACTATTTAAAAGTGCAGTATAAAGAGTCCCCATAATTCATGTATCATGGAGTCCTTATAGCTTTCTAAATAGATATGTGCACATTACGCCTTTTAGACGTCTGGATATCAAGTTTTTCATACAGAAAACTGTTCAGGAAACACCAGCTTTTATTATCTTAAAGCATCTTTTGCAGCATCTTTTCGGTCATTTTTTACCAATTTCTGCTGCTGACATTTTTTTTCTTTACTGGTATTTTATTGTCGTGCTATTTGCTTTAAGTACTTAGTATCTTAGAAAATTTGACACATTTAAGGCCGGTTTCACACGTCAGTGTCTCCGGTACGTGAGGAAACAGAAACTGTCACCTCACGTACCGGAGACACTGACACACGTAGACACATAAAAATCAATGCATCTGTGCAGATGTCATTGATTTTTTGCGGACCGTGTCTCTGTGTGCCAAACACGGAGACATGTCAGTGTTCGTGAGAGCGCACGTATTACACGGACCCATTAAAGTCAATGGGTCCGTGTAAAACATGTACCGCACACGGACATTGTCCGTGTGCAGTCCGTGTGCCGTGCAGGAGACAGTGCTACATTAAGCGCTGTCCCCCCCCACTGGTGCTGAAGCGTTTGCTGCAGAGAAGATATGAATAATAGTGTTTAAAATAAAGATCTATGTGCCTCCCATAGGGGTGGAGCCACATATTCATTACTGTAATCGGCGGCCCCACGTGACCGCATACAGGAGAAGATGCGGCCAGAACAGGAAGCAGCGCCGGCGAAGGAGCAAGCCGGGTGAGTATTTTCAGAACAGCGGGGGGGCGCACAGGGGGTGGGAGGGCGGGGGGCACATAGATCTTTATTTTAAACACTATTATTCATATCTTCTCTGCAGCAAACGCTGCTGCAGGGAAGATATGAATCGCGGCTTCAGCACCAGATGCTGGTATGTGTGGTACCCAGCACGGTGCGTGTGGTACCCAGTGGGCACACGGGCGGCACACGTGTGCCGCCCGTGTGCCACACTGATGTGCCACAGAAACGTAGGGGCACACGGACACGGATAATTCCGGTACCGATTTTTTCCGGTACTGGAATTATCTGGACGTGTGAAACCGGCCTAATAGACACTCCAAAGACTGAACATATGTACAGCAATTCATTTTTACATTGAAATGCAAATGTTCATTCTTTTTAGCCTTTTGCTTTAGGGCTTTTTCAGGAATGTTAAGATATGTACCTGCCTGAAAAAGAGGTCATGTGCACATACCCACATGGAGCCAAAAAGGGCAGTTGCCCCAGGCCCTACACCTAAAGAGGCCCACCCGGGGCTATGCTACCCTTAACTGATACAGTTAAGCCCCACGGTAGAGCAAGGAGGCACAATATCCTCACACTATCACTCTCTGTAGCTTGTAGTCTACAGAAGGGCTGAGGCGCCAATGCAGTCCCAGTCAAAGTGCAGTGACGTCATCGCACTTTCCCTGGAATCTGACGTCCTATACATGCGCCGTCGCAATGACAGTGCAGTGGCCTGGCCAGAGAATATGTGAGGGTCCTGGATTAAGTGACTATATGATTTTTTTTATTTTTATTAAAACTTGGGGGGCATCATAAACAATAGGGGACTCTGAAACAGTGAGGAGTTCTCATGCATTATAGGGACTACTGTGAGGGCCCTTATAAAATATGGGGCCAATTATACAATTTGGGGGATAATATAAGGGCCATTATGCAGTTTGGGTGTTAATTTGGAGCCATTATACAGTTTGGGGCTAATGTGGTGTTAACTATATAGTGTAGGAGCTAATGCGGGGGCCTTTACACACTTGGAGGATAATGTGAGGCCCAGTATATATTTAGGGGGCTAATATGGGACCCATTACACTGTTTTGGGGCTAATATACAGTTTGGGGGCTTATGTTAAGGCCATTATACAGTTTGGAGGCTAATGTGAGAGCAATTACACTGTTTGGGGGCTAATGCAGAGGCATTATACAGCTTAGGGTCTAATGTGAGGGCCATTATGCAAATTTATTGCTAATGTGGGGCCAGTTAACAACATGGATGCTAATGTGGGGGCCATTAAACAGTTAGGGGCCTACTGTGGGAGCAATTATACAGTTTGTGGTCTACTGTGGGTGGCACTTATACAATGTGGGGGTTCTCATACATTGTAGAGACATTTGTGGGAGTCTTCATACAGCATGGGAGCCATTATACAGCATTAGAGCTAATGTGCGGGTATTGTACAGTTTGGGGCTTACTGTAGGGCCATTATAAGGTGTGGAAGCTAAATGCTGGGGCCATTATACAATTTGAGGGCTAGTGTGGGGACTACTGTGGAGGCTATTTACAATGTGAGGACCATTATACAGTTTGGGTTCTTTTGTGGGGTATCAATATACTGTGTTTGGGGGAAGCAGAGGAGGAATCATACTATGTATAGAAGATAATAATAAAAGAGCAAAGAATCCGCACCACTGCAACAAGGGTTCACTGCGCCTCACACTCACCACAGCCACGTGCCATAAATGCCCCAAAAGGATCGGGCGCTCAATCTGAAAAAAGTATGCAGGAAAATTCCAATGAAAGAAGAAAACTGTGAGCACTCACCATCCTAAAAATCAGTCCTTTATTGCAATGGAAGAATCTTCAGCAGGGGAGAATGTGAATTGTGACAGACGATGGCCGTTTCGCGCTACTGCGCTTCCACGGGTAGGAAGTGCCAAGTGTTTTCAGATAAGGGCCATAACAAGGCTACATGAGAGTGATTCACGATAAAAATTATTTTATTATATTGAAATACTCAAACTTCAATAGGGAGTCACCGACCTTCAACTTGTCCTCAGAATCATCACAAAAATTGCGTGCTACCAAAATATAAAGACCTACAGCAAATGTATAAAGGTAAACTGTACAAAGTACTTTATTGCTATAAAATGCATCACAAGGATATATATAACAAAGGCAAAAAAAATTTCATGCACAAAATGCTCATATGATAATAACAGAAAAGGCAAAAAAACGAATCTATGATATGGGAGACTAATGATAATTATAGCCACCCATATATAAATAATAAGGATACATTCTATACACATCAAAATGTCCAAAGCATCCTATAGACACGGACTGGTATCAATATATTTGTATAGACTCAACAATACTGATCTAATAATGATGATCTAGCCTAACGATAGGCCATCGATATAAAGTACTGGATAATTTCCTTAGAAAGAGTATTTTAGATTGTACTGCAAAAAAACATTTTATTCAAGGTTGATGACGATTTCATGTTGAGGTAGATACAAGTTGCTCAGTATATTTGCTTATAATATATTAGTAGCATTTTTAATACTTTTAATATTTTATGCCAAATTGTACACATCGGAGGGTAATTCCAGCACCTCCAGGATTGGTCTGAGAGAGCAGTTGTGGTTGTTCTGGAACTGTGTACATTGGTTCAAAGAGGAAACTGCTTCCATTAATATCTGTGCTCTGCTTCTTCCTTCTCAAGAACAAATCTACAAATCTTGAGTTGCGAGTCATAAATTAGTAACGTGTCGTTTTATGCGCCTGCGCCAAATAAAGGATAAGTGCAGTAAAGAGACAAGACAGGCTCGAATATGACAGCAGCTCCATTCTGATTTTCACATTGTATCAGAAGATCAGTAGACGTTGTACATGCCGGACTAGCACAGTAGAGCATAAGTGGATTATGTCTCTTCTGATTGGACTAGCACAGTAGAGCATACGTGGATTATGTCTCTTCTGATTTGACTAGCACAGTAGAGCATAAGTGGATTATGTCTCTTCTGATTGGACTAGCACAGTAGAGCATAAGTGGATTATGTCTCTTCTGATTGGACTAGCACAGTAGAGCATACGTGGATTATGTCTCTTCTGATTTGACTAGCACAGTAGAGCATACGTGGATTATGTCTCTTCTGATTGGACTAGCACAGTAGAGCATAAGTGGATTATGTCTCTTCTGATTGGACTAGCACAGTAGAGCATACGTGGATTATGTCTCTTCTGATTGGACTAGCACAGTAGAGCATACATGGATTATGTCTCTTCTGATTTGACTAGCACAGTAGAGCATATGTGGATTATGTCTCTTCTGATTGGACTAGCACAGTAGAGCATAAGTGGATTATGTCTCTTCTGATTGGACTAGCACAGTAGAGCATACGTGGATTATGTCTCTTCTGATTTGACTAGCACAGTAGAGCATACGTGGATTATGTCTCTTCTGATTGGACTAGCACAGTAGAGCATAAGTGGATTATGTCTCTTCTGATTGGACTAGCACAGTAGAGCATACGTGGATTATGTCTCTTCTGATTGGACTAGCACAGTAGAGCATACGTGGATTATGTCTCTTCTGATTTGACTAGCACAGTAGAGCATACGTGGATTATGTCTCTTCTGATTGGACTAGCACAGAAGAGCATAAGTGGATTATGTCTCTTCTGATTGGACTAGCACAGTAGAGCATACGTGGATTATGTCTCTTCTGATTGGACTAGCACAGTAGAGCATACGTGGATTATGTCTCTTCTGATTGGACTAGTACAGTAGAGCATACGTGGATTATGTCTCTTCTGATTTGACTAGCACAGTAGAGCACACGTGGATTATGTCTCTTCTGATTGGACTAGCACAGTAGAGCATGAGTGGATTATGTCTCTTCTGATTGGACTAGCACAGTAGAGCATAAGTGGATTATGTCTCTTCTGATTGGACTAGCACAGTAGAGCATACGTGGATTATGTCTCTTCTGATTGGACTAGTACAGTAGAGCATACGTGGATTATGTCTCTTCTGATTGGACTAGCACAGTAGAGCATACGTGGATTATGTCTCTTCTGATTGGACTAGCACAGTAGAGCATACATGGATTATGTCTCTTCTGATTGGGGTAGGGCAGTGTAGATGTCTGAAAACATTGCATACCGTAGAGATAAAATAAAGAACATAAAAAATCTTTTCCAGTATCTAATAGAACAAAAATATATCAAGGTTTGCTTCTAGGCCAAATTACTGTGTAATCCTGTAGCAAATATTACCAGTAAAGCTTTGTCAAGCTATCGTGCATGGTAATTGTTAGCAAATTACTGAACAGTGAGTTATTTTTCTCACTTTTCTGCATATAATGGACTGAAAATAATAAGGCTTCCTAGAAAATAATCACACCGAAATACTGTCCAATAAAACAATCCGAATACAGCGTGACTGGAGAAAGCAATTAGCATATCCTAATCCTATAAAAAGAATGCATCAATTGCTCAGACTAATTGCTGCTATCTCCCTCTGAGATGTACAATATATACTATACATATAGGGAAAGTTAAATTAGCAACTTAGAAAATGAACTGAATATGTTATGTGCAAAAGTAAAAATGTTGCAACTTCCTTGCATAGTACTGGGGCTACACAGCAACTTTTTCATGCCTTTCTTGTGTCTTACTGCCTTGTAAACAGCAAAATCTCTTATTTTTCCTCTCAATTCTTTAAACCTTGAGTCATTTAAATCAGTATAATGAGTGTTCCCTGCACTAAAGGTACCTTCACACATAACGATATCGTTAACGATATCGTTGCTTTTTGTGACGTAGCAACGATATCGTTAAGGAAATCGTTCTGTGTGACAGCGACCAACGATCAGGCCCCTGCTGTGATGTCGTTGGTCGCTGAGGAAAGTCCAGAACTTTATTTAGTCGCTGGACTCCCTGATCGGTGTCACACACGCCGATCCAGCGATGTCTTCACTGGTAAGTATGTAGTGTTTGTTTTTTTTACTTTTACGCTGGTAACCAGGGTAAACATCGGGTTACTAAGCGCGGCCCTGTGCTTAGTTACCCGATGTTTACCCTGGTTACCCGGGGACCTCGGGATCGTTGGTCGCTGGAGAGCGGTCTGTGTGACAGCTCTCCAGCGACCAAACAGCGACGCTGCAGCGATCGACATCGTTGTCGGTATCGCTGCAGCGTCGCTGAGTGTGAAGGTACCTTTAACCCCTTCACAAAAGACCGTTTGATCCACATCCCCAGGTGTGGAAGGGACTCAGTAGCTCATCCCCCTCCACACAGCAGAACCCGGCTACCATATATTACATAATTGGCATCTGTCTTAGACAGTCACAACTGGCGCCAAGTTCCAGTCCCAACTGATAACCATTTAAATGCCTCTGCCGATCTATGATAGTAGCGTTTACATAGATTGGTCACAGTTATTTTGGCTAAAGGTTGTGCAACCAAGTATTAGGCTGAGGGTGCCAATACTTTTGTCTGGCCCATTTTTGGAGTTTTGTGTGAAATGATCAATGTTTTGCTTTTTGCTTCTTTCGCTTTTATGTTTTTTTTTCATTTAAGACAAATTAAATGAAGATAATGATACCAAAGAATTTGTGATTGCAATCATTTTCAGAAAGAAACTGAGTATTATCTGACAGAATTGCAGGGGTGTCAATACTTTTGCCCACAACTGTATGGTACTTCTGGGAATCAGAAACCATTCCAGCAAAACCTGCATTCAAAAATAACATTCCTTCAATTCTGAGCTTTCCTGTGTGCCAAATTGGTAACCTCTGAGCACATACTCAAGTTCTCATTTATCTGGGGTTCATTTTTCCCCTCTTACCCTTTGTGAAAAAGCAACATTTTGTTTAACCAACATGTAAATGGAAAAAATGTAATTTGTCATTTTCACCAAAACCTGTAATAAATATCAGGGAATCACCTCTAGGTTCAAGATGCCTACAGCACCTCTAGATGAGTAGTGTAGTCTCCAAAATAGGCTCACTTATGGAAGGTTTCTTAGCGACTATTCCAGCCAAAATTCTGTACCAAAAGTTTATAGAATTTTGTCTCTTCGGAGCCCTGCCATGTGCTCACACAGTAATTTCTAACCATGTTTAGGGTAACGGTGTACTTTGCACAACAAAGTGGGTGGATCATTTTTCCCATTACAGTCGTGAAAATGAAAAATTTGAGGTTAAAGCAACATCTTAGTGGAAATAAGTTTTGCTCTCTTTTTCATTTTTTCATTTTTTTCATTTTCACAGCCCAGTTTTATAAAATTCTGTGCAGCTCACGTGGGTTTAAGATACTCACCAAACCCTAGATGAATTCTTTGAGGAGAGTAATTTCTAAATAGAGTCTTATGGTGGATTTCTGCTGTTTTCGCACCTCATACCTGACTTCCACAGTTTATTGCAGCAAAAACTGTACACCAGAAATCAATGGGTGCCCCACTGTATGCCCAAACAGTAGCGTTCAACCATTTATGGGGTATTTGGGTGCTCAGGAGAGCTAGCATAACAAATTGTGGGGTCTATTTCTTTCTGTTACCCCTATGAAAATGAGAAATTTGAGACTAAAGCAACATTTTCATTGAAAAATTAAAAGTTTGAACTTTCCGCAATCCAATGTTATAAATGTTTGTGAAAAAACTGTAGGTCCAAATACGAGTAGTATCTACCTTCTAGATAACTACCTTGACAGTTGCTCCTAAAATGGGGTAACTTATGAGAATTTTCTGCTGATTCGTCACCTTAATAGCTTTTGGATGAGACATAGTGTTAGGTGTCGAGTTCCCGCCGCTGCACAGGGATCTCCAACCATGTCCTGTGTGGTCTCCCATTCTTCCCCAGCCACAGAGGAGCCTGCTCAGCCGAGACATTGGTCCCAGCGTCTTGCTCAAGCAGATACTGTGCGCTTGGTTACTGCTGCCATCCCAGGCTCAGCTATTGTAACCAGCATTAATTAGCAGCGAGCAGATGCTCCAGGGACTAAGTCCTGCTTTTTGCCAACTGAGCATGCCCGTGGGATGACCTCTCATGGGAGGTCGGGGGTCACATGCTCAGGTCCTGAAGCGGTCCTGATAGGAGTGTGAGGGAATAGTATTGAGGGTAAAATGATGAGGGGACAATGTGAAGGTAAAAGTGTGTGTGGACAATATTGGGGGGGCAAAGTGTGAGGGGACAGTATTAGTGGATGTGAGGGGGCAGTATTGGATTAAAAGTTAGAAGAAAAATATGGGGGGGAAATGTGAGAGCACAATATGGAAGTGGAAGAATGAGTGGACAGTTTGGGGCAGTGAATGTGAGTAGACAGTGTCGTGGGAATGTGTGAGGGTACCATTATGGGGAAAAGTGTGAAGAAACAGTATGGGGTGTAAAAGTGTGAGGTGACAATATATAGGCTAGGTAGTGTGGGGCTGCATCATAAAGTAAGGGCAGCATGGCGGGACAATGTAAGGACACAGCAAGTAGAGGACAGTATGCAAAAAAGGGACTGTGAGAAGGGGCATAGTATAGCGATTGAGCAGTATAGGGGGACACTGTGTGCTGCAGAAAACTGGAGAAAATTAAAGTCTACTGAGACTAGCTATGGAAGCGGAAATTGATTATGAAATCCAGAAAAGATAAAGAAGAAAAGAAATAGAACTCCAATTAGAGAAGATGTCACCTAGGATGCAAATGCTTATTTCCGATAGTCTCTTCAGTTCTGTGGTTCCTGTATGTACCGTTGTCTGATGATAGCTGTTAGCAACAACTCTCAATATTTAATGACCTATGTTAACAACATACTGTGATTGAAGGTTTATGTCATTCAATTGTATATGGAGCTAATCTGACATTACAATTGAGCGCAATAAAATTGTATTAATGATGGTATTCCTGTACTACTGGAGCTTGTGATGCTTTATTTCTGTACTTTTGGTGATTCTGGTGATGTATTTATGTACTGTTCTTGGTTCTTTTGTTGCATTGATCAGCTGATAGTGTTTAACAAGTGTTAAACATTTAGCCAGAAAGATGAATTTGTTTGTAAAAATCACTGATATCTAAAGAGTTTACTATATTTCAATCTTAACTCAAAATAATAGTTTTACTTCTCCTGGCAGACCCCTATAAAATGTTACATTTTGAAAACACAAGAAATTACTATTTTTGTACCTTCCTGTGAGCTTAACTTAGTTCATCTAATGACATAGCAAAATCTTCTTCAGTACGTTTAATTAATGCCTAGCAGTCAGAGACACGCTACAGTAGTTTGTGGACGATTAAAAAGTAAGGCAGCAGTGGTAATTGGAACTCTAAAGGACTAAATCTGGATTAGCGCTTTTCGCAAATAGGCATTAAATAATGAGATGAACGTCCTAACTGATGATTCCCTCTGTAATTGGCTGTCGATCTTGCTCATTAGAGAGTAATTCTTCTCATTTGCTTAATTGTTACACTATTGTTCAATACTAAGGAAATTACTGGAATAAAGAGTTACATCTATGTTTGCAAACACTATGGAAAGTTAACCTCTCCTGCATTCTGACACTGAATGCCTCCATTTGAAATAGCGCAGTCATTGATGTAAATATTTTGGTTGCCATTACATCAGCATCCTGTTTTTCTGTGATCTGCAGAGAAGCTTTTTTGTGACCTTCAAGAAAGAACCTGGCACTCAACTTAATGCTCGTGAGATTTTAATGGTAGTAGCCAAAAAACGTTTCGGTCCCATATCTGGACCTTCATCAGTTACTACAAACGTGAATATAAAGAAGATATTATTTACAAATATATACAAAAAGAAACAAAAGAAAAACATAATGTGCAAAGAAAATATGTACATAGTTCAGAGAACCACAAAGTTACACAACGCAAAATGTCACATCCATGACAAGAGGTACTTAGGTCATCTCGATAAAAAAACTGGGATAGACAAGCAAGTGTCAGGCTGAGTGAGACCGCCGGATATCTAGCAAAGGGGTGTGAGATAAAGGGAATGAGGATGGAACATACCGTACTATGATGAAAAAGTGAATGACTGTAGGGTCATATAAGGCACAGCATGGTCTGCGTCTGTAGTAATAGAGGGGAGATTATAATGGCATAGGTACGTGACCTAAGTACCTCTTGTCATGGATGTGACATTTTGCGTTGTGTAACTTTGTGGTTCTCTGAACTATGTACATATTTTCTTTGCACATTATGTTTTTCTTTTGTTTCTTTTTGTATATATTTGTAAATAATATCTTCTTTATATTCACGTTTGTAGTAACTGATGAAGGTCCAGATATGGGACCGAAACGTTTTTTGGCTACTGCCATTAAAATCTCACGAGCATTAAGTTGAGTGCCAGGTTTTTTCTTTTAGTATCACATGGTGTGGGAACCTACCTGGGCACCACTAGTAGTAGTGCACACGGCTTTATCTTTGTTTTTGTGACCTTCGGCAGCTCTTTTGTTCTATTACTGCTCTGGATTTTTGATAAAGAAAGATACTGTATACAAAGAGGACCTGTCACTTGGTAAAAAAAAATGAGATAAATACCTTCTTCTGATTATGCTGCTTCTTTCCGTTTTGCACGACATTCATCCATTGCAAAGATATTTACATTTGTTGCTTTTGGAGCGCGGTATGTGAAATCTCTACTTGCAGTTCAACTGGACGTTTCTTCAAAGTCTTTACTTGGGATGTTCATTTTCACCCCTCCCCGACGCTGTCAATCACAACTCGGTAGAGGCATCATTCAGATGCAACCTCTGACAACACCATTGAGTTTAATGAAGCAGACACAGTCACTTTTTGCCCTATCTGGCCTCTATTTTGTATAATCAGCATGGAGAGATAGACTATAGAAAAATATAAAATCTAACTTTTATTGCTTTCATTAAAATAGATAAATCTAGAGCAGAAGGACAAATTTATATTGACCAACCTTCAGAAACATATAAGGAACAAGTGCTCATAACAGCTAGTATTCGTAAAAAAAATAGTTCAATTTCAACCATCTGTCCTAATGTTGCCGTTCACTTAATATATTATGGGGAAGTGGTCCCATGATAATACGCCAAGCACTTGGCATGAGAGGGACACGTCTCAAAAGTGAGGTCAGATGCCATATTGATTATGCAAGGTAAGGCAATACTGTGCAAACCTGTTGAGGGTTTCCTTCCACTGCATGAACTTTTCTCCTGTCTCTCCTCCCCCACTTTTTTGCTAATACATACACCCCCCTGAATAATCCTCGATACCGAGGAGGAAACGCTTAGGGAGGGTTACTTTGGGGTGCTATGTCAAGAAGTGATACACTTAGGTACTGCCCTTGTAATGGCAGGAGTCTTCTACAGGGCACAACAAGGTACCTTAGTGCCAGATTCTGATCTAGTACTGCTCCTGCCTACCTGTGACCTTGGAGAGATACATCTCATCAAGTCATATGGGTGAGATTGAACCATATAGTTAGAGCACTGACTATTATGAGCACTTGCACCTCATATGTTTGTGAAGGTTGGTTGGTATAAATTAATCCTTCTACTCTAGGTTTATCTATTTTAATGAAATCAATAAAAGTTAGATTTTATACCTTTCTATGGTCTATCTCTCCCTGCTGATCATACATTTTGTATTTGAGAGGTTATTAGGATCCCTCTTTATTATATGTTTCCAGTGGGTACAAATGGCCTTTGTTTTGCCAGTGTTTGCCTTAAAAAAGGCAGTGGGCAGAAAAGCATAGTCAACCATGCTTTTTCGCTCATCTAAGTAAGGTGGACACTTCTAAAACAGAAGCCAGACAATCCAAAATGTGACTGTGTCTGCCTCAATAAAAGCTCTGAAGAAAACCAGTTGTCCTATCGGAGGTTATGTTGGAATCCCATTTTGCCGCATAGAAAACGTGCCCCTCTCACCTCTTTGGAGGTGCCAATAATGGCGGAGCACTCCATCTTCATGACCACAGATTGACTGCCTTGTACCCTGATGACTCCATCTGGGATGAAACGCGTAGGGAGGTGGTCTTGAATCTAAGTAACCCATGAAAGGGGCACGTTTTCTATGCGGCATCGTCATGAATTGGTGAGACCGTTCTAATTATTTATGTACTGCTCTTTTTGACAGCATAATACAGGTGATCCTCAGTGGTAATGAATGTTGTTTCGCATATGCTGTTTTCTGACAGTAGCATCAATACCATTATGGATTGATGCATCTGGTTCTCCTGTCCTGCCTAGCTAGGAGTCTGGTGAAGAGACTGTAGTGGGATTACAGGGAACTAGCCTGTCTGCATTATTCTTCTTTGTCTCTGGACTTATTATCAGATGACTGTTTGGTTAACGGTTGGTTGATATACATGTTTGTCTTTTTGTGTCGTGTCACGAGATTTTAATGGTTCTATTAAATGTTATGTTTTAGGTTCCCTTTTTGCTATTTTCTACTTATAATTTGGGTCTTTACATACTTGGCGATTAACCCTTTGCTAAATATCAATCCATAATCCACTTGTAATGCAATATAGGTGTTTCATCATCCCGGACCATGTGGGCTTGTGTTGTCCCACAGCGATACATATGCACGCACAGCGAGATGCACACCAGAAATAACAGATGCACTTAATGGTTTTCAGAATCAAATATGTTAATCTTCTGTCTTTCTCATTTCACAGCAGTTAGTCAATTCAGAGCAAATTATTCTATCTAAATGTAAATAGGAAACAGTAAACCAAATGTAAAGCCCTATTATGAGATAGATCATGGAACGTCTACATAATTTAGTGTTTAGGAAATATTGAACTTATTACTTTTATCAATTTTACATAGAAATCCATAAAATGGCACAATTTCATGCAAGCCTATGTAATGCATAACAAATAAACGGCCATACGAAATTATAGTCCATCGCTATCTCCTGCATTACACCTGTATACAAGTAGATAGCCAGGTCAACAGTATTATCCTACATTTCCAATTATATGAAACACTAGAAACCGGTTATTAAATTTCTCCAGAGGATTGCAGACATCATTATTACTCCTTACAGGTCACTTCTGTAATTTAAAGGAAGCCGAATCATCTTGTGTAAGGTCAATACACAATATATCTTATAATTGACACGTGCAATGAGTGATTACTGACAATATATGGTACAAATCTTCATAAGATTAGAGAGCAATGCTACAGGAGCTTCAGATAATTGTTTTATGGGTGACAGTTTTATGGGGATAACTGTTCTCAATCCATCAAAATAGCAATAGTAATAGAAAAGAGTCCTCAAATATGTATACTCATATTCATCATTCTTAACTTTTGGATGGCTGAACAGAATCTGCTTAAAATGGAGAACCTGATTTATAAAAAAAAATAACGTCTTTAGCAAATAGACTAATTAAAGATTTGACTCTTTCCGATAGGGAGGCGACAATACTAGAGGAGCAGCAGACTTGACTGACATGCTAAACATGGGGGAACTCAAGTCACTCTTCTCAGTTTGGATGCCAAAAAGGCATTTGATTGCCTCAGCTTGCCTTTCCTGTTCTCCACAATCAGTGCATGTGATATGGCATCGCTGGCCATTTTATGACTGTCTTGATGGTTTTCTACTTCATTTATCACAGTACAACCTCTGGTTTATTTCTTATAATTAACGGCACTGGTGTTATGACCTGGTGGTCAGGACAATAATGGACCTGGTGGTTAAGAGCACACGGAATGACCTGATAGTTACTGATAATAAGGACGAGCTCTGGGACGTGGGAACTCTGCTGACCGCAATCCCTAAACCTATCAAACACACTAGAAATAGCCGTGGATTGCGCCTAACGCTCCCTATGCAACTCGGCACAGCCTGAGAAACTAGCTAGCCCTGAAGATAGAAAAATAAAGCCTACCTTGCCTCAGAGAAGTTCCCCAAAGGAAAAGGCAGCCCCCCACATATAATGACTGTGAGTAAAGATGAAAATACAAACACAGAGATGAAATAGATTTAGCAAAGTGAGGCCCCACTTACTGAACAGACCGAGGATAGGAAAGGTTACTTTGCGGTCAGCACAAAAACCTACAAAAAGACCACGCAGAGGGTGCAAAAAGACCCTCCGCACCGACTCACGGTGCGGAGGCGCTCCCTCTGCGTCCCAGAGCTTCCAGCAAGCAAGACAACAAATTAAATAGCAAGCTGGACAGAAAAATAGCAAACCAAAGTAATACAAGCTGGAACTTAGCTTCTGATGGGAAGACAGGTCACAAGAACGATCCAGGAGTGAACTAGACCAATACTGGAACATTGACAGGTGGCATGGAGCAAAGATCTAAGTGGAGTTAAATAGAGCAGCAGCTAATGAATTAACCTCGTCACCTGTGAAACTCAGAAACACCCACCAGAGGAAGTCCATGGACAGAACCAGCCGAAGTACCATTCATGACCACAGGAGGGAGCCCGACAACCGAATTCACAACACACTGGGCCCTGATGTCCCCATTACTGTTTGTTACCTGTATAAAGATTCCTTGGATCCTAAGATCTATTAAATTCACATACTGCACAATGAGACTCAAGGTTGGGGCTAGACATTTTATACTTTTTTTTTGCTTTTGGAAAATGTCCTCTTATTTCTTACTATCATGCCCTACTAAATTTGTACACTGTTCCTTGGGATATGGACAGCTTTCGAATACAAAATTAATACCAGTAAAAAAGAAGTATTATTCATCAATGTACCTAGTTGTTTTTTTTTTAAATATTGTTTTTAATGGAAAGATGTTGCAATCAAACAGAAAGGGGTCCATCTTACTCCGGCATAATTAGCACTCTCTTCACGGAACTTTCCCAAACTATTTAGGGAACTCAAGACTTTCCTTAAGAAGGTTAAGGGTGAAGGTTATCCAGCAAAATTACCATCTTGCTAAAGTTTTTCTACTTTTATTAAAACTTTAAAGTGTCGCTGCATCTGTGTAAACTTAAATTACTCCAGGCATCTACCTTACATTTTATATTGTCCGAAAAATGGCATATAATTTCTAAGAAGCTCATGATGTTTAGTAAACTGTATGGTGAGGTTGAAAGTGCTGGAAATTTTTGGATAATATTGGGTGGTCCGTTTTGGCTGAATCACCTCATTGAGATGTGGCAGATGGAATACCTGACAGCCACACACTTAATTTCCAAATAGATAGCTTTGATTCTATTTCAGAGGTAAGTGATTATTTTTGGACACAGTACAGCAATTATTTTATTTTATTGTCACCTCTTGCCTATACTTTTCTTATCTTTTGTATCAGTCCTTTTTGACAGATTGTTTTAATTTACTCATTGCGATTACACTTGTACCATATGGATAATTCCTAAATGACAAATAATGACATTTGTTTAGGTATTTGTCATATGGGACCTTGCATTATGCCTAATCATGCTGGAACATACAAGGAAGCATACATTGTGTGCGCATTATTACGCTATTTTTATTTTTGATAATTTTATTACCGAACAACTATAGTGCTGTCGATCAATCCAGAAGGTTAGCAAAGCTAAAACCTGAATATTTAAGAGATTAAAAGTGAGGTTTTGTCTTTCTCCCGAGAATATCTATGAGTGCAAAATTGGACAACTATTAGTGTACAGAATTATTATGCTACCGAATGAAAAACGTAAATGATCAGAGAATAATGTAGGGATGAGTGAACGTGCTCAGTGATACTCGTGACCACTCAAGTATCATGGTGTTGGGATGTACTTGGTACTTGGCAAACAATGGACAGTGCTTGAGTTCAAACACAAGTCCCCACCCCTCATCTTTGTGACCTGTTACACAGTCAGTATACGTGAGTAACTGTAATTCCATAGCCATCTTGGTTGTGGAATTACTGTGATTGTCTGGCTTTTTGAAATCTTCAAGGATTGTAAAAGAACAGGCACCACCTGGCTCCGCACACTGACGCCATTGCACAGCCCTGTAACACTTTGTATTGGAGGAAGAGAGTGCTTGTCAAGGTCTGTGTGTGCAAAGTATATCGAATCAGAGACCTATAGTCTTAATACTGGTGCTGAAGCTGAGCCATCATACTAACAGCCCTTTTAAGGGCTAATCATTTGTTTTGCAGTTTATATCACATACAATCTGCATTTAGTCTGGGGAGGGACAGAGAGTCAGAGGCGCAGGGAGAGTGACAGAATCCAGTTTGGAGACAGGGATTAGGCCTGTGCAGTCTGTTGGCAAATCTACAGCTACAGCTTTTTTTGGAGGGAGCTGAAAAAATTGAATACATTTTGATCCATCAAGTATTACGTGCTTTCAGGTCTTTTATTCATTACATAACACACCTAAAAATCATTGCAACATTTTCCTGGGCTACATTTCACAACCAAACACTATTCCATAGAATGGAGCACACTTCTGAGATTTCTAAAACTGAGAAAAAGCTTTTAAAAATGTGTAGGCCTCCATTTCTCAGCGATTCAGTGTTACATGGTCTGTGATCTCTAAAACTAAGAAATAGCTTTTAAAATTTTTGATGGTATCCATTTTTCGGCCATACAGTGTTATGTGGTCTGGAAACATTTCTGTAAGCTCTAAATCTGAGAAAAATCTTTTTAAAGTGTTGTAGGCTTCAATTTCTCATACAGTGTTACGTGGTCTGTGAACATTTCTGTGATCTCTAAAATTGAAAAAAAGCTTTTAAAATCTTTGTAGGCTTCCATTTCTCAGCCATACAGTGTTACATGGTTTGTGAAACATTCTGTAATCTCTAAAATTGATAAAAAGGTTTTAAAAAATTTGTATGCTTCCATTTCTCAGCCATACAGTATTACGTGGCTGGGTACATTTCTGTAATATCTACAACTGAAAAAGAGCTTTTAAAAATTGAGTAGGGTTACATTTCTCAAGCATATAGTATTCTGAGGTATATTTCTGTGATCCATAAAAGTGAAAAAAACATTGAAACATTTTGATAGATTGAATTTGATTATCATCCTTACACATTTGCATTCTTTCTGCTACATTACTGTGGAATAAACTAAATGCTTTGACTGCTGCAGTGACTCATTTTTTTCTTTTAATAAAAATAAACTTGGTTTCAAGAGACCTACTTAAACAGTAACTGCTCACAATTAAACATGAAGCTTTGTATGCGGACCAGGAGGGGATGGAGGAAGACGTAACACAGAGAAAATGTAGCCTGCCCAGCCTCATCTCATCTGTTCAGCACAGATTAGGTATCAATGAGGAGGTAGACGCTAAGGAAGAGGAAAAGGAGAAAGAGGAGCTGATGGCTAGCGCAACAGAGGCTAGTGGCCACACATTTGTCCCGCGTCTCCTACGTGGATGGGCTGTGAATGGGAATGAGGAGGAAGAGATGGAGGAGATGGAGAGTCACCATCATAGTGGAGACAGTGAAGTAATAGCTATAGGGAGCTTGGCATGTATGGCCGACTTTAGGTACTGCTGCTTTCCCTCGACCCATAACGGTTCACAACAGACAGGTGCTTTTGCCCATCATCAAAGGATGCAGACAGGCTCACTCGCATAAAAATGAACAAAGCCTGGATTAGCCCACACTTTTTCATACCACCAGATGATAGCAGCACATGAAGTGTTTGTAATATTCAATATTTTAACGAGACTCGCCAGTTGTTGCCTTTCAGGGGTCTATGGATGACCCTCCTTTTAATTTTTGTCTGGCCTTGCACTTTCTGTAAAGCCTTTATGACTGTATAAGTACAACAACTACACTTTCAAAATATTTTAGTTCAAAATTTTTTTATGGATTCAATGGCTCATCCATACAGTATAACATGGGAATTGGTGCATTACGGTGGTATTTAAAACTTACAAAAAGAATAGAAAAATAATTCAGAATTAGAATACTCATCCATAGAGTGTAAGGGTATGTGTCCACGTTCAGGATTGCATCAGGATTTGGTCAGGATTTTCCATCAGTTTTTGTAAGCCAAAACCAGGAGTGGATGATAAATACAGAAGTTGTGCATATGTTTCTATTATACTTTTCCTCTAATTGTTCCACTCCTGGTTTTGGCTTACAAATACTGATGAAAAATCCTGACCAAATCCTGATGCAATCCTGAACGTGGACACATACCCTTACATGCTTTCTGTCACATTTTAGTGGTATATAACAGAACAAAAAAGCATTTGAAAATGTTGCTTGTTTGTTCACATTTCTTATCCATATACTGTGCCGTGTTCTGGGGTACATTCTTGTGACATATAACACTAAAAAAAACATTTAAAATTTATGCTGGGTTACATTTCTGAAACACACAGTATTATTTGTTCTTGGGTACATTTCATTGGTACATAACCCTCAAAAAACTTGTTCAAAATGTTATCGTTATTATATTGATCACCCATAGACTATTCCGTGGTTTGGAGTGCATTTTCTTGGTATATAACCTTCAAAAAACGTATTCAAAATATAGCATATTACATATATTGCTTAACCATAGGGTAGTCCATCTTTGTATGCACATTTCCTTCTGTATAAGCCTCAAAAAACATGTTCATAAATTTATTGGTATTTTTGCCCACTCAAAGACTATCCCATGATTTGGACTACATTTCCATGCTATATAAGCTTCAATTAACTTGTTGAAAATGTATCGGTATCATATTGCTCATCCATAGGGTATTACATATTCTTGAGTACATTTCATTGCTATATAAGCCTCAAAAAAACTTGGAATTTATTGGTATTATATTGCTCATCCATAGGGTATTACATATTTTTTAGTACATTATCAGGGCCGTCCCGAGAGATTACGGCACCCTAGGCAAAACTATTTTGTTGCTCCCCTACTATTCTTGGCAGTAGATGAAAACTTGGGATATAAATTTAGGAGCAAAATACACCACAACAACAATGATTAATTAACTCTCTCCTACCTCTTTAATCTTCTGAGAAGTTATATAGGACAAATATATGCAAAGTAATCAATAACACAAAACAAAAACGACCATAGGTAATTAAAATTTTTGTTTCCTTGCCTTTTTTTTTAAAAGGATGACACTAAGTCACCGAGATTAATTTGTTTAGCAACTTCAGATTCTATCGAAATTGTTGCCAACCCAACCAACCTCTCTTGTGTCATATTTGCCCTTAAATATGTTGTAATTAGCTTTAGTTTTGAGAAGCTTCCCTCTCCTGAGGCCACGGACACAGGCAGAGTCAAAAGAATTCTTAGAGCCACCACCAGGTTGGGGACACTTTCTTTCAAGTCAGATTTAAGCAAAAGTTCAAGAACGTCTTTTGGTGATGAATCTTCTGGAACACGTCTTGACATTGCCTGCAGTTCACCACATAGCTCTATGGCATCGATGTCTTTTACTTTGTTGTGTGTAAGAGATTTTTCCAGAGCTTTACACTTATCCAGAACAAATTTGCTTGGTTTTCCCTCAAGTGAACGGATGTGGTACAAAAATCCAAATTTCAATTCCATTTCTTTCAGCTGAGTGAACCGCTCATCAACTGAATTTATAGCAGTTTCTAAGATCGCAACGTAAAAGTTAATTTTGAAACTCTGTTTCTCATCTCTTATGGGCTCATCTTTCCCTTCATAAGAGAACTGTCTGTTTTTTTTCTTTAAACGTTTTGGCGCAAAACTTGACTCAAAATTAGCTGGTATGCCAAGCTCTTCTGCGATTTCCCTCGCATCAACTAACAGCTTCTCAAACTCTTCATCGCTTCTTAATGATTGCAGATATTTCTTTGTTTTGTCAAGGTGTTGAGAAGCAACAGCTAAATCGAATTCTTGTGACTGAAGTAACTTACTTGTCAAATTGATTTTGTACAAAATGTTGCACCATACTAGAACAGATGTAAGAAAAGAAAAGGTTCCAACTTGTTTAGGAAGACCTTGAGCTTCTAGTCGGGAGACATTTCCAGAGCTTCATGTGAGACTAATATTTTCTGCTATGTCCATTAGGGCATCATGGACTTTGCTCAATTGGTAATGGAGGGGGCCAGAGCATCAATTCTACTTTCTCACCTTGTTTCGCTTAGAGGTTTTAGAGTCAGAGATGGCAAATGACGCACGAGTACTTCCCAACGCTGAGTTGACGAAGAAAAAAATACGTAGAGATTTTGAACTAACAGGAAAAATGTTGTCGCTCCATAACAATATTTAGCGGCATCGTTGATGACTAAGTTTAGAGAATGGGAGCTGCAAGGCACAAAGAATGCACGTGGGTTTATGTCCAAAATTCGTCTTTGTAGTCCAATGTTTTTTCCCTTCATGTTGCTCCCATTGCCGTAGCCTTGCCCTCATAAGTTGTCCACAAAGAGCGACAGTTCTTCAAATTTGTTCAAGACAGTGGCTGTCAAACCACCTCCAGTTGTATCAGAAACAGGAATTAATCCCAAGAAGTGCTCTTTAATTTCAAACTTTTTGTCTTCTGATGTGGAAACAAACCGAGCAATGATAGTCATTTGTTCAACATGAGACACGTCTGAAGTACAGTCCAGCACTACAGAAAAGTATTTTGCAGTTTTGACATCGTCAAGAATCTTTTCCTGAATACCATTACTTAGCAGTTGAATCATCTCATTCTGTATTGTTTTTCCCAAATAATGTGCATGAATCTCTTTGTCCCGGATTTTCCGAATGTGCTCATACATGACGGGATCGAACATAGTCAAATACTCCACAAATTTCAAAAAGTTCCCATTATTAGATGCAAACAATGCATCATTTGATCCACGGAACGCTAAGTTGCGTACCTACTACCCTCACTAGAGCTATCAACCTTTCTAAAATTTGATGCCAGTATTTTTCTTGCTCTTCAATTTTGCGTAAGTGTTCTTCGTCAATTGTCTTGTTCATCTTAAGTCTATTTTCGAGTTCCTTCCATTTTTGAAAGCTAATCATGTGAAATCTATGCTTTTTTCGTGGCTGGCTAAAATAGCAGATATGTTTTTCCAGTCATTTACACCATCAGTACTCAGTACTGAGGCTGAGCGTTTGATGATTCCTAGTTGAAGTGATGAGTCTGCAAACAATGTGCAGCAAAAACAAAAAACTGAATTTTTCTGAATAGAATACGTTAGCCAATTGCGTTCAAGACTTTCACCAATGACAAGACAACGTTTATAGTGAACAAAAGAAAATTTTCTACGATTAGTGTCCAAAGGATAATCGAAATCTTTAACTTGTGTGGGGCCGAGTTTTACTACATGTAGGCGTAAGTCATCATTGATTACGGTCCACGTAGCGGGATCGTCCGAATAGTCTTTGCATAGTATTTCTATAGATGTACCAGCCTCCATGTCAGTACTGGTACTTTGATCAGATCTACCACCACATATTGATGGTTGTAGTTCACTATTTTCAGCATGAGAAACAAATTCTATTTCCACATTCGTAATTTCAGAGGCAACAGAAGCCTGTTGTTCCAATGTTTGGAATTCCGCATCTTCATTTCTATTGCTTAGATATTTTAAAAATGACCCTTTGATTTTTAAAGTGATTTCTCCTCCTCAGCTTTTCTTTTACGGTTCTGAAACCCCGAAAGTTTTTTCTTCTTATCAGCCATGACTCGTTACAACACACAGCATTTACCTAAAAGTTAACGCGCCGATTAAAATTGTTATCTGAACATTATATAATGCAATTTTACTTTTAAGACAAAAACCACAAATTTCTTTAACAATTTCCAATGTTTCCAATATTTTTGAAAATCAAAACAATATACCTACCTCGCAGCGCCTAACACTTTAAAACCTAGGCCAAAAATTTACTAAAAACCTCCTATTTTCATTCATGAAACGTCATGGAACAATGAATCTAATGAATATACAAAATAACAGCAATGGTTCATATGATAAAGAACGCAAACAGTAGAAACATACCTCGAAGATATTATAATCACGTGCGCTGATATGCAAAAAACGTAGATACTATCTATCTCCCTTGCCTTAGCTGGCCTGACTGGCAGTCCAGCCAGGCAGTCTAGGCCAATGCGTGATATAGACTCCTCCCACTAGCCGCATCGACTGCTGATGACATCTATCAATATAATTGCCAACTAGTACCTAGTACTTAAAGTCCAAACTACGTATAAATAGGCCATATTGTACACCTACCTTTTAAGTATACGTATTTTTTTCTCTCGGGCGCCCCCTTAGTGTAGTGTGTGCTAAGTGTGCATTTTTGGTTGTTTGCTTTGCTTTGCCAAAATTTGAAAACTTAGGAGCAAAATAAACGCGCGGGATCAAACACCAGTCAGCAGACGATGCAAACGACTCATGTCCGTAGTTTAGCGCCTCCTTTCCGTGCGTAAATTGAAGCTCAATGGTTTTTCTTTTAAATTTATGGCAAAAAAAAGTATGTACACTTTTCTTTCCATCCCTAAAACTTCTTGCCTTTTGAAAAGATTTTTTAGAATTTTTTCTATTTTTTCTCTACTCCACACTGATGAGGGGCAAAAACCCCGAAACAGCTGTCTGTGGATGGATACCATGCTTGGCATAGGTGGCTTTCCTTCATAGGATGCTGCCCTTCCCGTGGTTGTTCCTTCCCGGGGAAAGGCCTGGCTATTCACTGCTTGCGTCGAGAAACACGTGATGGTGTCTCCGCAGCTTCTTTACATGCATCTGCATATTTCCCATAAGGGATGGGGGCAGTGTTCTGGAATCACTGCGTTGAGAAACACGTGATGGTGTCTCCGCGGTGTTGGATGTTTTGGTCTCCCCGAGGCCAATCATCTGTGCCTTTATACATGTAGGCGTAAGTCATCATTGATTACGGTCCACGTAGCGGGATCGTCCGAATAGTCTTTGCATAGTATTTCTATAGATGTACCAGCCTCCATGTCAGTACTGGTACTTTGATCAGATCTACCACCACATATTGATGGTTGTAGTTCACTATTTTCAGCATGAGAAACAAATTCTATTTCCACATTCGATATTTCAGAGGCAACAGAAGCCTGTTGTTCCAATGTTTGGAATTCCGCGTCTTCATTTCTATTGCTTAGATATTTTAAAAATGACCCTTTGATTTTTTAAAGTGATTTCTCCTCCTCAGCTTTTCTTTTACGGTTCTGAAACCCCGAAAGTTTTTTCTTCTTATCAGCCATGACTCGTTACAACACACAGCATTTACCTAAAAGTTAACGCGCCGATTAAAATTGTTATCTGAACATTATATAATGCGATTTTACTTTTAAGACAAAAACCACAAATTTCTTTAACAATTTCCAATGTTTCCAATATTTTTGAAAATCAAAACAATATACCTACCTCGCAGCGCCTAACACTTTAAAACCTAGGCCAAAAATTTACTAAAAACCTCCTATTTTCTATTTGCATTCATGAAACGTCATGGAACAATGAATCTAATGAATATACAAAATAACAGCAATGGTTCATATGATAAAGAATGCAAACAGTAGAGACATACCTCGAAGATATTATAATCACGTGCGCTGATATGCAAAAAACGTAGATACTATCTATCTCCCTTGCCTTAGCTGGCCTGACTGGCAGTCCAGCCAGGCAGTCTAGGCCAATGCGTGATAAAGACTCCTCCCACTAGCCGCATCGACTGCTGATGACATCTATCAATATAATTGCCAACTAGTACCTAGTACTTAAAGTCCAAACTACGTATAAATAGGCCATATTGTACACCTACCTTTTAAGTATACGTATTTTTTTCTCTCGGGCGCCCCCTTAGTGTAGTGTGTGCTAAGTGTGCATTTTTGGTTGTTTGCTTTGCTTTGCCAAAATTTGAAAACTTAGGAGCAAAATAAACGCGCGGGATCAAACACCAGTCAGCAGACGATGCAAACGACTCATGTCCTTAGTTTCGCGCCTCCTTTCCGTGCGTAAATTGAAGCTCAATGGTTTTTCTTTTAAATTTATGGTAAAAAAATGTATGTACACTTTTCTTTCCATCCCTAAAACTTTTTGCCTTTTGAAAAGATTTTTTAGAATTTTTTCTATTTTTTCTCTGGCGCCCCCTTTGGGTCGGCGCCCTAAGCGGCCGCCTAGTTCGCCTATACGTTCGGGCCGAACCTGTACATTATGTTGCTATATAAACCTCAAAAAACCTGTTCAAAATATTTTGCGTATTATATTGCTCATCCATAGACTATTCTGTGGTCTAGAGTACATTTCGTTGTTATAAAAGCCTCAAAAAACTTGTTTAAAAATGTATCTGTCTTATATTGCTCATCCATATGGTATTAGATCTTTTTGGGTACATTTCGCAGGTAGGTATTTAACCCTCAAAAAAAGTGTTCAAAGATGTATTCTGTGTGCGCATGTTGCAGATTTGATGCATTTTTGTCATTTTTTCTGCTTGGATTTGTGAGAAATCCTGAAGCAAAACCTGTTTCCAACAAAATGAAAGAGAAACCTAAAGTGTCATGGACACATTGAGTATTTTTGACTTGCAGATTTGGTGCAGAAAATAATTTGCTGCATGTCAATTCTCTGTGCACTTATGCCATGTTTTTCACCATTAACTTCACTCAAATCAATGAAAAACACACATTTTTGCAGCTGTATTTTTCCTACCAAGAGATGCAGAAATTTTGGTCTGGATTACATTTCCTTGGTATATACAGTGGGTATGGAAAGTACTCAGACCCCTTTAAATTTTTAACTCTTTGTTTCATTGGAGCCATTTGATAAATTAAAAAAAAATATTTTTTTCTCATTAATGTACACTCTGCACCCCATTTTGACTGAAAAAAAAGCCAGAAATGTAGAAATGTTTGCAAATTTATTTAAAAAAAACGTGAAATATCACATGGTCGTAAGTATTCACACCCTTTGCTCAGACACTCATATTTAGGTCACATGCTGCCAATTTCCTTGTGATCCTCCTAGAGATGGTTCTACTCCTTCATTGGAGTCCAGCTGTGTTTAATTAAACTGATAGGACTTGATTTGGAAAGGCGCACACCTGTCTATATAAGACCTCACAGTGCATGTCAGACCAAATGAGAATCATGAGGTCAAAGGAACTGGCCAAGGAGCTCAGAGGCAGAATTGTGGCAAGGCACAGATCTGGTCAAGGTTACCACAGAATTTCTGCAGTACTCAAGGTTCCTGAGAGCACAGTGGCCTCCATAATCCTTAAATGGAAGAAGTTTGGGACCATCAGAAGCCAGTTTTTCTTTTTTAATAAATTTGCAAAAAATTCTACATTTCTGTTTTTTTTTTTCAGTCAAGATGGGGTGCAGAGTGTACATTAACCCCTCTGTGACCTTAGACGTACTATCCCGTCGAGGTGCCCTGGGCTTATCTGACCCTGGACGGGATAGTACGTCATAGCCGATCAGCCGCGCTCACGGGGGGAGCGCGGCCGATCGCGGCCGGGTGTCAGCTGCTTATCGCAGCTGACATCCGGCACTATGTGCCAGGAGCGGTCACGGACCACCCCCGGCACATTAACCCCTGGCACACCGCGATCAAAGATGATCGCGATGTGCCGGC